>NC_136522.1:30387487-30557487 GCF_053919585.1 Euprymna scolopes
TTCATTACTAATCAGCAGAGAGTTACCATTGTCGACTAAGAGAGGAGTTTATCAGATATGTGTGAGCAGTGTAGTGGTGTATGGAAGTGAAATAACAAGTGAAAGTTGATGACATGCGTTGCATGGAGAGAAAACTGATATAAAAATAATATGATGGATTTGTAATGTGAGTATTAGACAAACTTAGATTGGATGATTTCAGATGAAGATAAAATGTAGACAATATAGGAAGATGTGTTTCAAATATTTTTCTCTCCCTGCTGATCAGTGTGAAAATGAAGTAACTGAATCGGTCAAAGAAGGCTTTGAAGCATATATCCCTATGCGAAAATCCTTTAGCAAGCCTCACTCTTCTCAATGGTTCACTTCGACCCCTCTAGCTGCTATTATTTTGAAGTAGAAAGCATTTCACAAATTCAGCCGTGAAGTGTTGGTATACCGATATAACCAGAAAACACATTGAGTCACAAAAATTAGGAGTTAGCAATTTCTAGAAAATCTATTATACGAGGGGCGTGCAATAAGTAATGCTCCTGACCCACTTCCCATAGCAGTAGAGCAACGAAACTTGGCACAGTTATTAGTCTTTCTCTACATAAGAACCACTCAGAGTTATGCATTTCTTCAATCGTTTGATGCAGCTCTGTAGACCGTTTTTGTAGAACACCCCAGGTTGGTCCTCCAAGTATAATGTGAAAGGGGGAGGGCGACCAGGTCTGGAAGCTGTTTCCACAGACTTTCGGCCATGTTTGAATTCACGATGCCAGCATTTTACAAGGTCATATGATGGGGCATTATCACCATAAATTTCTTTCATTTCATCAAAAGTCTCCTGTGGTGTGCATCCTTTCAAATACAAAAACCGAATCACTGCTCAACATTCAACAGGCTTCATTTCACACCTGACTCAGTTCAAACACCTGTAAAACAGAAACCACAATTAGTTCAGAGCTGTAATTTGCCACATAACCCGCAAAATTTCAGCTAGATCAGACAACTGGAAGTGGGTCAGGGGCATTACTTATTGCGCGCCCCTCGTAGTGTGAGAATAATAGGCAATCAGCAATTGTCCTGCTGTTCAATCACAACAATGTCGGTGGCACAGCAATTGATAAGGCTGAACTAGTTGTCCAAATGGTTCACCACCTTGAACTCTACAAGCCACTCCCTCCCAAATTTCCCATTGCAGGCTGAAACTACACTTAATGACTTGGACATCATTCTTTCCCATGTCCAAAAGATAATAAAACCTTTGGCATCATGTGGGCCTTATGTGATCCCTGTCATAAAGAAATGCTTTGAGAAGCTGGCCTCTGTCCTCTCCAAACTCTTCACCAAATGCTTTACCAAATATTGCTTCCTTGATAGCTGAAAAATTACTCCTGTGATACCAATGCTTAAGAACTCCGCTGAAAGAACTAACCCTGGAAAGTATCACCCCACCACTCTACTCTCTCTTCACTAAAATCTTTGAATCTTAAATAATTTAAGCAAACGAACACAAACACATTTTTGCATTCTTTCCTTGTACTTTTTTGTGTTTTACTTGTAATGGTTTTCAATTTTATTTACTGCAGATCAAAAGTGCAACTACTATTACAATACTGCCGTTGGTGAATTTACCGCAGATACTGAAAAAGTTAATGACAATGTTAACTGCATAATAACCATAGAGGCTTCAATAGGGTCCAGAATTATATTAGAGGTAAGTGGCATTTTTTTCATATTCTGAAAAGCTAAAAAAAAAAAATGTATGTGTATGAAATAACCTCACAAACAATTGAATTTTGATATACCGATTTCCTGACCCGACGGGGAAGATATGGATTCTGCTTGCTTTTTTGAATCTAGTCAAAACACTTTTCTCAGACAGGTGTCAAAATCATTCATATATGTCAAGCCAAAAAAGAGAAGAGAACCCAATCGATAAACTTAACTATGAATCATTTTCTTTATCTATAATTTGTCTCTATTTAGTTAACCTCAATTGGAGGTATGGGAACCCTATATTTTATTCAATTCAATATATTGGTAAAAGATTAGCACACGACTAAAAACATATGAGGTGAGTTCTGAAAGAGAGGAGACAGTTATATATAGGTATAATCTGTAGAGGATTAGAGAAAAGGTCGCTTGATACTCTTAACCAAGAATGAATACACAGGATTACCGAAATCTATATATCTATAAAAGTGAAAATGTTTGTGTGTATGTCTGTCTGTGTACACTTCCCTAGCAAATAACTCTTTCAATTTTCAGTCTAGAGACTGGAGATTTGACATAGAGAGTAGTGAGATTTGGGAAAATCTTTTTAATCGGTTTTCGGCCAGAAATTTGGTTGTTAAGGGGTCAAAGTTCAACGATTTGAACTTTGAGAACTCTACCAAACTACTCCGCCAATTTTAGGTCTAAACACTTGAAATTTTAGATGTAGATTACTTGGACATGGATCAAACTTTATAATTTGATTTGAGCCCAAAACCATAAACGCTAAGGGGTCAAAATTGGTGTCAAAGTTTTAAAAACTTGATCTATGCGGTCTCTACCAAATTACTCAGTCAATTTTTAGTCTAAATATTTGAAATTTTACATAAATTCAGACATAGGGCAAGCTTTTTAATTTGTTTGTGGCCAAAAATTTGGCTGCTAAAGGGTCAAAGTTTAAAAGATTTTACATCTGCGGTCTCTATTCAGGCAATTTTGGGTCTAAACATTTGAAATTTTACATAAATGGTACTCAGACATGCAGCGAGTTTTTAAATCAGTTTTTGAGCAAAAGTTTCGCTGACGATTAATCGAAATCGGAATCGGGAATCAGTAAAATCGAAACATTTAGGGTATCGAAATCGGAAAAATGTGTGCCTATATTCCAATGCCAAAAACGATTCCTTTAATTATCTTTTTTCTTTGATTTATTTGATTTTGCTTAAAATTCAAATCTTTCACTGCTCGTAGTAATAATAATAAAATAATAAATATGCATTGATTTTAAACTACAACTAAAGCTAAAATCTATAGATCCTCTCCCCCACAAGTGTGCTTTTTGGTTTATGAAAATATATGCACATTTAACGTGTGTTTCTACGATAATCAGGAGGAAATTACAACTTTATGGTTAAATATTTAGATTTGTAAAAAAAATCAGAATCGGTAATTGTATCGGAATCGGGAAAAATATTGAATCGTGTAATAGAAATCATCATTCTTGCAAACGACTTCGTGTTTGCTTAGCCTGTACAATGCCAGTAGAAAAAGGTAGAAAAGAAAAGACAAGCATAATTTTGTAGGTCGTTCATTGGTGAACGTATGCCATTAATTTGCATATGTAAACAATTTGTAACTGCAAATGAGACGAATTCTTAAGCATGGGAGTTGAGTGGAGTCTTTTGTTGAACAACTTAGAACGAGAACGAACAGTGGAAGATAATATCGAATACACGAGGATTTGTTGCAAGTAGAGGAAAGAAAGGAAAAAAAGACTCTCGTGCGTTGTACCAACAAGAGAACGGTTTAACACTGCCATTTTTTTGTTTTTGTTTTGTTTCCATTTTATCAATCGTTCTATCACTGATACAAAATAAACCCAAAGAACAACATCGAGAAGATGTCCACAAAATATTCTCTCGAATTTAGGATTTTTGTATGAATTTTGATGAAGGTTACATAAGTATGTGTCATCATAGCCTGGCTGCAAACTGAAATCGACCCAGTAAAGCTACTGTGATTCAAGCGATGTGAGGTCAAAGGCTATCTCTTTTGACAAAATCTGCTAGAAATGCAAGTGTGAAATGATATTACATACAAATTGCATCAAAGTTTCTATGGGAAGCGTGGAAGTTAAAATGCATCTAAAAATGTAGTTAGTTGGAAACGACATTTCACCTTTTGTTTATGAAAATGTTGAACGTCCGATCATGGGAAAGTGACGATTGGAGAATGAAGATCGACGACCGCGCACGTATATAAAAATACTTTGTTTTGTTGTTTCTTGATCGCTCCCCAGCGATAACAAACATGTGCACAAATACGTGTTTGTTGGAAACGACATTTAACGTTTTGTTTATGAAAATGTTACAAGCTTACCTTACGTCTTTTTATTTCAAGTTTACTTGGACATTACTAAGAATTCTTCAGTGATAAATTCTGTGTCATTTCTTAACTGGTTTAGCTTTTCTTCATTTTCCTATAGTTGTTCACCAAATGGAACACTTAGTGTATCAGATATTCCTTTCTCGCCAGTGAATCATAATCAATTATAAACTAATAACATTAAGTTATGGTATGCACCCACAAGGTATTTGTATTTTTCTTGCTCTCATGCGTCCTTGATGTCAGTATTTTCATCAAGTTGTGTTTTCTGTTTGGTTGCCAGCTCTGATGGATCCATTGGCACATTTGTTCAAACCACATTCCATTCCAATATCTCTGGAGAAGTTATGCACTACCTGCAAAAGTCAAATTAAGTCAGCATCTGAATTGGCTTGAAGTCATACTTGAAGTGGTTGACTCTTTTGTTTAAGTCTTGTTGGAGGCTCTAACTCAGATTGTAGGAACTCCAGTTTTTATTGAGTAACTTGCAGTTTTTATTGAGTAACTTGCTTAACGCATCTATCGTCAGACAGAAGACAGAGGAGATAGACTATTATTTTGGGAGATTCCTTCCAACACAAAGTCAAGTATCTGCAGAATGTCTTCTTGGTTCCTCCTCTTCTCTTTTCTCTCTCCCAACAATCGAACACAGCATATAATAACAAAACTCTAAAGCACGTCTGACAGCACTGACTTCTGCCAACAGTCTGCGCCTCCTCTTAACAACACAGGCTTTTTATATCGCAAAATCGTTCACCTCTATTTGCATATTCTTCTAACTCACGTGATCACTACTCTATAAATAAGAGTCTTGACCATTTCTTTTCTTTCTTTTTATTTATTTTTGGTGACCGACCCGCACGTGGTCTATCCAGGTAAGTCACGCATTTCTCCACACTCCCCCCTGATCTCATGATCACAAACAGGACATGCGGGCAATCGTCGTTGGCGGGTACTCCTTCGAAGAAGCACTTCCTCATTGCTGTTTTCTTCATTACCACCATCATTACTACCAGTCTGTTCCATTATCCCGTCTCGTGGTTCCATAGGCGGTGTCTCACAATCAGGGCAGGGGGGCAGTATCCGTCTTTGTCGGGTACTTCTCCGAAGAATCGGAGGCGTCATCTCCTCGGTATGCTCCATCATCCCTTCTCGCTGGGTTTCGCAATCACGGGGGGTGGGCAGTATTCGTCTCTGTCGAGTATTTCGATGAGGCATTACTTCCTTGTGTCCATCGCTCTCCTCACTATTGTCATCAGTATGTCCCATCATTCCCTCATCTGGTTCTGTTGGTGGTGTTTCTATGCTCACCTGAAGGGGCAGTAAGTGATCAGGATCATCTCTGAACGGTGTGTGATCCTCCTCATCGTCCTCAGAGTCAGAAGAGGTATAACAAGGGCGGATATCTTTTACGTGACGTGGTATGCCACCAATCAACATGGTCTGAGGACTTATGATTTCATCTATTTTTCCCCGGAAAAATTTCGTAGTGCACCCAGCATTTGGGGGTTTTATCCAAACAAGGTCTCCCACCTGATATGGTGTATTGACAACACTCACCACTGATGGTATGGCATCAACTCCTTTCACACGCTGTTCATATTGGTAAATCCCATTGGCTGGTGCAGTTGCTGGTGTTGCATTGTCCTTGGGTGTTATATTATACCAGTACACAGCTTCTGGAATAGAGCACTGCGTCCTGGCTGCAATTCTTTTGATGGTGCGGTGACACCGTTCTGCTATACCATTACCCTCGGGATAATATGCACACCGATAATGCATTTTAATCCCCCATTCGTGCACGAATTTCTGAAATTCTTGACATCGAAATGTGGCGGCATTATCAGTCAGAATTTCAATCGGGGCACCACGTTCAAAAAAGACGGCTCTCAACTGTTGTATAATGCTGGCTGCATCCTGTCGTGTCAACAGGCGCCATATTGTGAAACGCGTCGGGCCACAATCCGTCATGGTCAAAAAATGTTTGCCCCCATAATGTGTTATGTCCATCCCTACTCGCTGCCAGTTGCCCTCCACCTCGAGCTTCCCTTTTTGCCATTGGGATGGTGCCGGATCAATTCTCTGACACTCTTCACACGAACGTATGGCTGCTTTCACTGATGCTTTTGTAGTTGCAGGGCATACTCTTCGGACAAAATATGCAGTCCTCTGAATTCCAGGATGTCCAATCTGCTGGTGTATCATACGGATCTGGTCAGGTGTTAATTGATCCGTTACAGTCGCGCATGTTTGTTGTTGAAGATCGGATCCCTGCCTCATTGCATCGATCCACCTCTTTGGTACTCGAGTCAAGCTATCAGCCAAATTCTGCATCGACGAGACTAACGTAATGTCTACCTGCAAGCTGTATTCGTCAACTAGACGCTTAATTATTGCTAGTCTCCTTCGTACTAGCATTTCACTTGCAGCTCTAGTCTTAACTCGAGCCTTTCCAGTCAAGGTGTCGGTTAACCAATGGTAAACACACAATGAGTCAGTGTGGAGATGCACAACATTAGTCTGCCATTGCAATGCGAGATTAAGACCTTTTAACGTGGCATCAAGTTCTGCCAAATTTATATGTTGGGCATCATTTTTCGGACGAAGCCAGCATGCATCTTCCACAACAACACCTAGTTGCTCCAACACGACACCTGTAGCCAACGAACTTGCGTCAACCCATGCATTTAGTTCGTTTCCAGACACTTGCCACTCACCCCGGGCAGGGTCATTCCTATGCACTCTGGACAACATTTCAGCCATCATTTGTTGGAGAGAATCATCATCCGCAACATCGTCCCATCCTTTTGTTACTGTAGTCACTCGTCTTTTCACCACTCCTGTTGCCGATCGGAGCCATCCACAGACAGGTAGATGTCCTACCAATTTACCACAGATAGAAAACACAGTACGTCTTGTTAATACATTGGGTAACTTTGGAAGTGGGCTCCCTCGTTTCCATCGCAACGTATTGCCCTCCTCCCAGACCTCGAGGCCTAGCACGGGCACTCCATCCTTTAGGCGCTTAGGGTCTTTGCTTATTAACCCAAACGCTTTCAGTTTTATTCGAACTGCATCCGCAGACATTATGTCCTCATTAACATAGATGTCATCTATGTAGGCTGAAGCAGCTTTTGCTGTGGTCTCATCCTGCATCAAAACAGTTTTAATAATGGTTGTCATAATCAAGGGTGCTACGTTTAGGCCAAAACCCAAACGTGTCAAACAATATAGTTTTCCCTTGAGTAGTACTGTCTGAAACGGCCATAATGACTCATGGACACGTATCTGCAGGTAGGCCCTCTTTAGATCCAGAAGTGCTACATTGCTCCCTTTTTGACGCCACTCTCTCAGTTTAGCAGCGCACACATCTGCGTTTCCGGTAAACGCATCAACATGCCGATTCAACTCTCGGTAATCCATTACGGGACGAATTTTTTCTTTGGTAGGTTGTTCAACAGCCATGAGCGGAATTAATCCCTTGGGTGGTCCCAGACGTTCCTGTGGGTATGGTATTAACCAACCGTTGTCAATCCACATCTGAAGTTCTTCTTCATATGCGGCCCTATTCTTGGTAGAAACTGCATACTCTGGAATCGTGTTGCACAGCCGATCTGGTTCCTGGCCCATGGCCCATTTCCACTTTGCAGTCCACACCCTTTCGTTGTCATCAAATGTAGCACAGAAGTCCTTTTCTTCAATCGACATGGCTGCACAGACGTCTTTCCCTTCTCCAAGCCTGATACCTCTAGCTGCTGTGATTGTAACGCCTCCTAGTGCTTGTATTGCATCAATTCCAAGCAACATGTCGTAGCCAAGGGGTTTCTCCTGCATCACCAGAACGTCAACTTTAGCTGTGTCACCCTTCTCAGTGCAGATTGTGACTGTCCCTTCACCACAACATACCCGTGATAAGCCATTGATGGTCATAACGCCAACTGGGTTCCTCCGCCACACCGGACAGCAATGGGCACTAACTATAGACCGGGAACACCCCGTGTCTATAAGTGCTGAACACTGCACATCATCAAGTTTAACGCTAATGACAGGCAATCCTGTGTTTATTGGTTGGCAGGGGGCAAGGGTAGCGATAGTACCTTGCCCCCAACTTCGTTTCCCGAACAGTTGCGAGATATGTGCCCAAACTTATTGCAGCGATAGCATTGCACTGGTCTCTTTGATTGTGGATATACACCTCTCCTATCACTCCGGCACTCTTTAGCAAAATGATTGGCCTCCCCACATTTATAGCACACTGGGGTGGCATGCTTATTACTATCTGGAAGAGAGTCCACATTGCCTCCATGTCGAAAACGAGCTGCTGCTGCAATTGGTTCCTGTTCCTTACAGATGTTTCGAGCTCGGGCCAATAACTCATCAGTTGACAATTCATCGATTCTTGATGATGCCCGCAACAGTTTACTGACCTCCTCGGGTAGGCCTACCAAAAAAGCACAGCTTAATATTTTATCGTTGACCCCACCAAACGGTACAGATAATTTTCGCAGGTCGGCTAGGTACACGTCGACTGTTTCCTTGGGTTGAAGTGTCCGGCTCGTGAACTGTTGCCACGCAACAAATGGATCTGTACCAAACGCTGTATACAGGCTCTGCTTGATTTCATCCCAGTCTGGTTCATCCCCGAGTTGTTGGTAGACTGCATAGGCCCCTCCGGTTAGCCTCAAGGGATAACTGTGGCTGGTTCTTTAATTTTGCACAGTTTACAGATTTTCTCTGCCTTTTCAATCCATTCAACGACAGCCGGTCCAGTGGTAGATCCGTCGAACTCGGGTATTAAGCGAATGTCGAATCTGTCCATTGTTAGTAACCGCACACCAAGCGCCGAGATAGCTTAAAACCAACACAAAGTCAAGTATCTGCAGAATGTCTTCTTGGTTCCTCCTCTTCTCTTTTCTCTCTCCCAACAATCGAACACAGCATATAATAACAAAACTCTAAAGCACGTCTGACAGCACTGACTTCTGCCAACAGTCTGCGCCTCCTCTTAACAACACAGGCTTTTTATATCGCAAAATCGTTCACCTCTATTTGCATATTCTTCTAACTCACGTGATCACTACTCTATAAATAAGAGTCTTGACCATTTCTTTTCTTTCTTTTTATTTATTTTTGGTGACCGACCCGCACGTGGTCTATCCAGGTAAGTCACGCATTTCTCCACACTTGACGTTAGATATTTTTATAGTTCTGTTAGTGTGGTCTAATGCCACTGTTGTTTGCCACATTTTTATATGTACATCCATGGTCTCCTTGATTACTGGAAGGATCTTATAAATTATCAAGGCTCCCCAGTAGTGTTATCATATATTTTTTGGTAATCAATCGAAGCTATACTTAGGTTCATCAACTTCTTCCTACAGTCAACAAGTATGGTCTTATTAATCAGCAACAGGTCCTAAGCACTTTTGTCTGCACCCTATTTGTTCTTTTGCTTGTTCTTGGAGGTATGCTCCAGAACAGATGTGTTTCTAAAATGTTTTAAAATATGTTCATTGATGTGAAATGAACAAACGAAACTTGTATTTTAAAACTTATTCTTGCATTTTTTATAAGAAGCCGTTTTTCGGAGCGAGGTGCTAATCAATTAATCAGTCTGTAACGTTAAAGTTCTTTTCAATAAATTCTATCTATTTATATATAAAAAAGGGAGCGGTGGTTTATTATAGAAATCGATACGGTAACAATGAGAAAATTCAAATTAATTTTAATGATGATACATTTTAATAGAAATTCCATGGCACAATTTAAATTTCCTTTCAATTTCATCACAAATTACTTGTGTTCAATTATCGATTCTTATTATTGTTCATCATGGATGCAATTGAAAACAATAAAAACACAATTTCTTTCAAATAAAATTTTAGAAAGAATACAATGGTGGCTGCATTATAATGAAAACCATGACAGAAAGAGTTGTTGGAGAAAACGTGTGCACATCTAAACAGTCTTCATCATATGTTCTTGCAGTAACATGTATTTGCAAACCCTAATTATATACATCCACTCTTTTCTATTGTGTACTATTTTTTATTACTTGACTAAGTAAAATTGTTAAATTAATATACACTGTTGTTATTTCTTCTCTTCAAAAGCTGTCGCTCCTTGTTCAACTTTCAGCGCTTAGCTTCGAATATAATTTCTACATTTTATCATTCGACAATTGAATAAATATCATCCTATTATTTTATAGTGAAGCAGACATTACCTCTTATGAAAGTTCGTAATGCATCTAAAAAAAGATGGGTCTATTCAATGTGCGAGTTTAGTGATAAAAAATGAAATTTAGATCAATCAACCGTTTTGTAAGGATGCAAGTGTAGTTTAAATATAGTTGTTTTAAACAAAAACTAGGTAAAAAGTTAATATAAACCAGTCAGGATCAGCAAACATTTGTAATTTTCTTGTTACAAGATGGAAAACTATAACTGAAGAATTCCAAGAGATTCAGTATATTTTAAAGCGATTCTGATATCTGATTGGTTTGTTCTTACAGCCCCTGGTTATAAATGTAATTGTCCGAATCTTTGGGGTCATAACCTTCCATTATTTTATTGAGTGAAGGTGGTCTACTTGTTACTTCAAGGATTCGTTCTCAAATTCAGCCCGACAGGTGCTAGGCCATTGACATGACCCATTACATGTTGGACTGAGGTATAGTGCCTTGAAGAAGTCCACCATATTAGGCCTTGTCATCCAGCTTTTGGGTGGAGTAAATAAATTCATTGATTTCTGCTTGAGGTGCCCTGACATGGTAATGCCGACGGGGTTATCCAGGCAATTTTTACTAGGTCAGAGTGCTCCTTCTTTAGGGACACTGAATTGAATCTCCACACCTTCTGGGCTTGTGTCACATTTTGTTGTGGTTGGAAGCAAGTAAATAACCGCTGTTCCATTATGCCAAAATATTGTAACAATAAGATTAAAATCAGGAGTCCAAGATAGACGTCATATTTGGAATATGACTGTGATTGTTATGATAATTTCATAGTTGAGATAAGATTGAAAGTATAAGCATATCATTGTTTTTATTTTGTCGTATGCTGATTGAGTAATATTTTTTTTAAAGTTGCAGACTTTTTGAGAGAGGAGAGAGAAAAAGATCAGTCATACTTGATGATCAAAGTGAAAGGACGTTCTGACTTTTGCTCCCCGCAGAATTCAGTTAAGGAGGTGATTGTATCTGTAAGGCATTAGCATCATCTTTAAAGAAAAAAAAATTGTTTTCAATATATTTGAAAGCTTTTAAAGCTGTAAGAGTATATCAAGGACTTTTGGCATTGCACTAGAAATAAATTGTAAGCTAAAAAAAACAACTTTGCTTCTTTTATTTTTCTTTATTTTTGCTAAAGTATCTTTCACAGTTTGGGTACCTGTAAAGAAAGAGGATAATGTAATACAAAAAGAGTATAGCTTTTACATGAAAAGTTGATCCTGGGTTTACTTTGAACCACTGCGTAACCTTCGATTCCTTTATTTTGTTTTTTGATTCTTAAATTCCATGAGCGATTTTTCTGACAAAGCGGGAAGAATTACTATTTTTTGTGTCAGAATCTATTCAAACACTTGTCGTTGGTAGGTTTTTGAACTTGAAGTAGCATTTTGTTAGCTCCTTACATCAAGTGGCTTAATGCCTTGTCTGGAGCGAATTACATGAAAAAGAAACGAAATAATATTACAAAAAAACGAGTAAAGAAAGAAAATAGTGTAATACAAAACCAATGGGGATAACATTATACAAAAATATAGGAATTCGTTTCATCATTGATTTTTCTGTTTTTAGTTTAATCTGAGCAAAACGAACATGGAGAATGACTATTTAGAAATCTGGAGCGGAGGAAGTGGTGCATCCGACCATTCTATCATCGGACGGCCGATTCACTCGGAATCAAACCAGTTTTATAGTATAAACAACTTTGTCTTTGTGAAATTTTATACAACCAAAACTGTGACTGAAGAGAGATTTTCTTTTAACTGGACATCAGGTAAGTTTTCTTTTTATGTTTTGGAAGAATACTGTTACAACAACAACAACAACAACAACAACAACAACAACAATGAAAATGACAACACCAACAAAAACAACAATAACCCCTTTCTAACTAAGTCCATATTTTTCGTTTCCTCCCATGTTTTCCTTGACCTTACCCTTTCGGTTGACTTTGCTATCTCAATGTTTTTACGTCTACTGACCAAAGAACTCTTATCCATTCTATAAACATGATCATACCATAGAAGCCTACTGTTTAGCATGCATTTTCCTATCCAAATTTAATCTTTCTCTAAATTCATCAGATCTAAGTCTGTCTTTAGACATCATTTACACATCCATCATATCTTTGTCACATCATTTACACATCATCTTTGTCACATCATTTTTCTCCATGCAACCCGTGTCCTCAACAGTGACGCACAGAAAACTTTTTCAGGGCAAATGTTAAAGCGAAAAACAGGGCAAAATATAGTAACGAACATAAAGTGTGTTGTACTGATTATCAGCAGAACTGTGGCGATTTATTTAAAGAAAAATATAATTGAAAAGAAATGTATTGTAGTCGGTATTCAAACGGCATTATAAATTCCAACCTGTTCAGTACGTTTCTCAGAACTCGATTCTCCTGTCATCTCGATTTCAGTTTATTTATTACGTCATTTTGGGGGCAAAGCCTCATTGATATGCAAATTAATGCATGTCAAACTACATTACCCTCTAGTCCTTAAAGATCACCTCATAACCCCATGCCATGATTGGTAATCACATCAACTTCCAACACCGTTAGACTCTGCTAACCTCTAAAATACTGCTAGAATCTGCTAGCTTTTAAAACAATGCTAGGCTCTGCTAGCTTTTCAAACAACACGAGGCTCTGCTAGCCTCTCAATCACTGCTAAAGATTATTAGCTTCTCAAACACCACTAGACACTACTAGTATCCCAAACACCACTAGACACTACTAGTATCCCAAACACCACTAGACACTACTAGTATCCCAAACGCCACTAGATACTACTAGTATCCTAAACACCACTAGACACTATTAGTATCCCAAACACCACTAGCCACTACTAGTATCCCAAACACCACTAGACATTACTAACCACTCAAACACTGTTACTCTCTACTAGCCTCTCAAATACTGCTGGACGCTACTAGCTTCTCAAACACTATTAGTGACTACCAGTTTCTCAAACATTGCTAGACACTTTTAGCTTTTCAAACACAAAAATTCAATCGAATCCTAATACACTATTATAAGATGACGATTCAAAGTCTGACACGACTCACATTTCAATCTTCCATTTCTTGACCCTTTAAATTTTCTATGTTTGACACGAATCATTTTAATATTTCCATCTATTGACGCTTTCAATTTTTAAAGTTCAACGCAACTCGTTTAATCTCCCTTTTTCAATACTTTCAATTTTCAAAAATTCCCCTTTCGTCTTGGTCGCATCGACTTCATATTTCCGTCCGAAATAGCTTATAATTGAAAAAATGTATTCTAGTAAGCATGCAAACGTCATTGTAAATTCCGACCTGTTCAGTTTGGTTCTCAGAATTCTACTTTTCTGTCATCTCGATTACAAGTTTTTTTATTACCTCATTTTGGAGTGAAGCCTCAATGATATTCAAATTGAGCACACAAAATTTTTATTTATTATTTAATATTTATACATGGTTGCAAGAAAATCAATCCATATGCATAATACAATACGCTATAAACCGGATCTTATTTTATATTTATAAAAGTAGCATTCTCTGTGCCACTTCTTTAAATATGCCCATAACTTCACTGTTGTTGATTTTGATATTCTTTTCAATTGTTAGCAATAAGATATCAGATAACCTCTCCTCAATGTACAAATTGCACAGCTTTATCTTAACCAGAAAAATTAGAGAATGTTCTTTTCATTGTTGTAGTTGTGACGCGTATAGTGGCATAAATTGTTCAGAGCTAAAACATAAGTTGAAATATCTCCTGAGCATTGTTTTCCTTCATCAAGTTACAAATATCTCCTGAACATTGTCTTCTTTCATCAAGTTCAAATATCCCCTGAGCATTGTTTTCCCTCATCAAGTTCAAATATCTCCTGAGCATTGTTTTCCTTCATCAAGTTCAAATATCTCCTGAGCATTGTTTTCATTCATCAAGTTAAAATATTTCCTGAGCATTGTTTTCCTTAATCAAGTTCAAATATCTCCTGAGCATTGTTTTCCTACATAAAGTTACTATATTTCCTGAGCATTGTTTTTCTTCATCAAGTTCAAATATCTCCTGAGCATTGTATTCCTTCATCAAGTTCAAATATCTCCTGAGCATTGTTTTCCTGCATAAAGTTAACATATTTCCTGAGCATTGTTTTTCTTCATCAAGTTAAAATATCTCTTGAGCATTGTTTTCCTTCATCAAGTTAAAACATCTCCTGAGCATTGTTTTCTCTCATCAAGTTCAAATATCTCCTGAGCATTGTTTTCTTCATCAAGTTAAAATACCTCCTGAGCATTGTTTTCATTAATCAAGTTAAAATATTTCCTGAGCATTGTTTTCCTTCATACAGTTCAAATATCTCCTGAGAAGTGTTTTCCTTCATCAAGTTCAAATATCTCCTGAGCATTGTTTTCTCTCATCAAGTTCAAATATCTCCTGAGCATTGCTTTCCTTCATAAAGTTCAAATATCTCCTGAAAATTGTTTTCCTTCATCAAGTTAAAATATCTCCTAAGCATTGCTTTCCTTCATCAAGTTAAAATATCTCCTGGGCATTGTTTTTTTTTTTTCATCAAGTTCAAATATCTCCTGAGCATTGCTTTCCTTCATAAAGTTTAAATATCTCCTGAGCATTGTTTTCTTTCATCAAGTTGAAATATCTCCTGAGCATTATTTTCTCTCATCAAGCTGAAATATCTCCTGAGCATTGGTTTCCGTCATCTAGTTCAAATATCTCCTGAGCATTGTTTTCCTTCATCAAGTTCAAATATCTCCTGAGCATTGTTTTCCTTCATCAAGTTCAAATATCTCCTGAGCATTGTTTTCCTTCATCAAGTTCAAATATCTCCTGAGAATTGTTTTCCTTCATCAAGTTCAAATATTTCCTGAGCATTGTTTCGCTTCATAAAATTCAAATATCTCCTGAGCATTGTTTTCCTTCATAAAGTTCAAATATCTCCTGAGCATTGTTTTCCTTCATCAAGTTACAATATCTCCTGGGCATTGTTTTCCTTAATCAAGTTAAAATATCTCCTGAGCATTGTTTTCCTTACTCAAGTTAAAATATCTCCTGAGCATTGTTTACCTTCATCAAGGTCAAATATTTCCTGAGGATTGTTTTCCTTCATAAAATTAAAATATTTCCTGAGCATTGTTTTCCTTCATCAAGTCCAAATATCTCCTGAGCATTGTTTCGCTTCATAAAATTCAAATATCTCCTAAGCATTGTTTTCCTTCATCAAGTTCAAATATCTCCTGAGCATTGTTTACCTTCATCAAGTTAAAATATTTCCTGAGCATTGTTTCGCTTCATAAAATTCAAATATCTCCTGAGCATTGTTTTCCTTCATCAAGTTCACATTTCTCCTGAGCATTGTTTACCTTCATCAAGTTACAATATCTCCTGAGCATTCTTTTCCTTCATCAAATTCAAACATATCCTGAGCATTGTTTTCCTTCATTTAGTTCAAATATCTCCTGAGCATTATTTACATTCATCAAGTTAAAATATCTCCTGAGCATTGTTTTCCTTCATCAAGTTACAAATATCTCCTGAACATTGTCTTCTTTCATCAAGTTTAAATATCCCCTGAGCATTGTTTTCCCTCATCAAGTTCAAATATCTCCTGAGCATTGTTTTCCTTCATCAAGTTCAAATATCTCCTGTGCATTGTTTTCCTTTATCAAGTAAAATATTTCCTGAGCATTGTTTTCCTTCATACAGTTCAAATATCTCCTGAGAAGTGTTTTCCTTCATCAAGTTCAAATATCTCCTGAGCATTGTTTTCTCTCATCAAGTTCCAATATCTCCTGAGCATTGCTTTCCTTCATAAAGTTTAAATATCTCCTGAGAATTGTTTTCCTTCATCAAGTTAAAATATCTCCTAAGCAGTGTTTTCCTTCATCAAGTCCAAATATCTCCTGATCATTTCTTCCTTCATCTGGTTCTAAATATATGCTGAGCAGTGTTTACCTTCATCAAGTTCAAATATCTCCTGAGCATTTATCCTTCATCAGGTTCAAATATCTCCTGAGCATTGTTTTCCTTTATCAAATTCAAATATCTTCCGAGAATTGCTTTCTTTCATCAAGTTAAAATATCTCCTGATCATTGTTTTCCTCCACTTAGCATTGTTTTCCTTAATCAAGTTAAAATATCTCCTGAGCATTGTTTACCTTCATCAAGTGAAAATATTTCCTGAGCATTGTTTTCCTTCATAAAATTCAAATATTTCCTGGGCATTGTTTTCCTTCATCAAGTTCAAATATTTCCTGAGCATTGTTTCGCTTCATAAAATTCAAATATCTCCTAAGCATTGTTTTCCTTCATCAAGTTCAAATATCTCCTGAGCATTGTTTTCCTTCATCAAGTTAAAATATCTCCTGAGCATTGTTTACCTTCTTCAAGTTAAAATATTTCCTGAGCATTGTTTCGCTTCATAAAATTCCAATATCTCCTGAGCATTGTTTTCCTTCATCAAATTCAAATGTCTCCTGAGCATTGTTTACCTTCATCAAGTTAAAATATTTCCTGAGCATTGTTTTGCTTCATAAAATTCAAATATCTCCTGAGCATTGTTTTCCTTCATCAAGTTAAAATATCTCCTGAGCATTGTTTACCTTCATCAAGTTACAATATCTCCTGGGCATTCTTTTCCTTCATCAAATTCAAACATATCCTGAGCATTGTTTTCCTTCATAAAGTTTAAATATCTCCTGAGCATTATTTACATTCATCAAGTTCAAATATCTCCTGAGCATTGTTTTCCTTCATCAAGTTACAAATATCTCCTGAACATTGTCTACTTTCATCAAGTTCAAATATCCCCTGAGCATTGTTTTCCCCTATCAAGTTAAAATATCTCCTGAGCATTGTTTTCCTTCATCAAGTTAAAATATTTCCTGAGCATTGTTTTCATTCATCAAGTTAAAATATTTCCTGAGCATTGTTTTCCTTAATCAAGTTAAAATATCTCCTGAGCATTGTTTTCCTGCATAAAAGTACAATATTTCCTGAGCATTGTTTTCCTTCATCAAGTTCAAATATCTCCTGAGCATTGTATTCCTTCATCAAGTTCAAATATCTCCTGAGCATTGTTTTCCTGCATAAAGTTAAAATATTTCCTGAGCATTGTTTTCCTTCATTAAGTTCAAATATCGCCTGAGCATTGTTTTCCTTCATCAAGTTAACATATTTCCTGAGCATTGTTTTTCTTCATCAAGTTAAAATATCTCTTGAGCATTGTTTTCCTTCATCAAGTTAAAATATCTCCTGAGCATTGTTTTCTCTCATCAAATTCAAATATCTCCTGAGCATTGTTTTCTTCATCAAGTTAAAATACCTCCTGAGCATTGTTTTCCTTTATCAAGTTAAAATATTTCCTGAGCATTGTTTTCCTTCATACAGTTCAAATATCTCCTGAGAAGTGTTTTCCTTCATCAAGTCCAAATATCTCCTGAGCATTTCTTCCTTCATCTGGTTCAAATATATGCTGAGCAGTGATTACCTTCATCAAGTTCAAATATCTCCTGAGCATTTTTCCTTCATCAGGTTCAAATATCTCCTGAGCATTGTTTTTGTTTATCAAATTCAAATATCTTCCGAGAATTGCTTTCTTTCATCAAGTTAAAATATCTCCTGATCATTGTTTTCCTCCATTGAGTACAAATATCTCCTTAGCATTGTCTTCCTTCATCAAGTTCAAATATTTCCTGAGCATTGTTTTCTTTCATCAAGTTAAAATATCTCCTAAGCATTGTCTTCCTTCATCAAGTTAAAATATTTCCTGAGCATTGTTTTCCGTCATCAAGTTAAAATATCTCCTAAGCATTGCTTTCCTACATCAAGTTAAAATATCTCCTGGGCATTGTTTTTTTTTTGATCAAGTTCAAATATCTCCTGAGCATTGCTTTCCTTCATAAAGTTTAAATATCTCCTGAGCATTGTTTACTTTTATCAAGTTGAAATATCTCCTAAGCATTGTTTTCTTTCATCAAGTTGAAATATCTCCTGAGCATTATCTTCTCTCATCAAGTTGAAATATCTCCTGAGCATTGGTTTCCGTCATCTAGTTCAAATATCTCCTGAGCATTGGTTTCCTTCATCAAGTTCAAATATCTCCTGAGCATTGTTTTCATTCATCAAATTCAAATATCTCCTGAGAATTGTTTTCCTTCATCAAGTTCAACTATTTCCTGAGCATTGTTTCGCTTCATAAAATTCCAATATCTCCTGAGGATTGTTTTCTTTCATCAAGGTACAATATCTCCTGGGCATTGTTTTCATTCATCAAATTCAAATATCTCCTGAGCATTGTTTTCCTTAATCAAGTTAAAATATCTCCTGAGCATTGTTTTCCTGTGAGACTAACCGTAGCCCTCGGCGCAAGAGGGTCCGTGTGTGCCTGGCGTGTGGGGTGGTGGCTGATCCTGTGGTCGGGGCAGCGGAAAAAAGAGTTTCAAGATGGCGCCTGCCTGCTTTTATTAGAGACGGAATCTCGCAGGATCGCGCGAGATCTCGCGGGGATTCAAATTAGCTAAGCCATCTTGAGGAATAAAAATCGGTCCATTGGAGGTGCGAGGCAGTCAGGTTCTGACGTTCGTGGCGATTAGTACAGTGACCGTTGGGTTCCGTTTCTATACGTGCAGTCAGCTGAGCTTTGTTAGTTACCTTCGCGCCGTGGCTGTCATTGTTTGTTGGTTTGCTGTGTGTTGCTGTGGTTCTTCAGTGAAACGCTTCGTCGCCCACGACGAGACCCCCCGTCTCCTACACAAGATACTCTTAAAAGCTACTTCGGCCCCCCCACTCTGAACTTGGTTTTCTTTTCTTCAATGGCGGATAGGTTCGATCTAAAGTTGATACCGGAATTCGACGGATCCGACCCGGTACTCAGCTGGGTTGAGAAGGTCGAGTTAAATTGTAAGTTGTCCGGCGTGAAAAATGTCGAGCGCGTGATTCCTCTGCGGCTGACCGGCGGGGCCTTCGCTGTATATCAGCAACTCAGTGCTGAGGAGAAGTGTGACTACTCGAGTATCAAGGCCGCGTTGTACAGGGCGTTCGCCACTGACCCCGCCACTGCATGGGAGCAGTTTGAGACGAGGTCTATACGCTTGGGCAAAACTGTGGACGTGTATCTCGCCGAACTTAAGAAGCTGACGGTGTTGTTCGGCGGTCTTCCCGAGAGGGCCCTAGCCTACAAATTTCTGTCAGGACTCCCCGCTGGAGCAAAGCAGCTCCTTCGAGCAACCTCTACCATGTCCTCACTACCGCTGAGTGACCTAGTGGACAGAGCCAGGACAATAATGAAGGATGACTCGACGGTGCAGGAACCGGTAGTCGCCGTCGCACAGGCCCCACCAAGTGGCGAAGGACCGTCTCAGGGACCCAGCCCGCAAGGTGATATCATCTGCTACAGATGCAACGGGCGGGGCCACATGGCAAGAAATTGTAGAAGGCGGTCGACGGCTGTTCGCTGCTACCACTGTAACAAGACTGGGCACATGGCCCGAGACTGTGCGGGAAACGGGGACGGGGACAAGGTGCCAGTGCTGACCTCTTCCCCGAACAGAAAATAAACAAGGCGCTCCCTGTCATTCAGGTCCGAGTTAATGACACGTTATGTTCAGCCCTCCTTGATTCCGGTTGCTCCCGCACCATAGTGTGTGCGGACTTCTGTCGGGCGTGGAAAAAGAAGAACGTCAGGATAACTACCATTACTGGAAAAATACGAATGTGTTGCGGCGTGAGTGTGGTACACATTCGCACAAGAACTGGGAACTCGGCCAACGTCGAAGCGCTGGTGACACGCGAAAAGCCGCTGAGTTTCGACCTGTTGCTAGGCTACGATGCCATCAAAGCCCTGGGCGGCGTGCGCATAACGCGCGCTGGTGTTGTAGAGTTTCAGGATAGGCCCCCGGTGTGCGCAGCACTAAGAGTCGACCAGCCGGACTTCAGTGCGGAATTCGACGACCAACAGAAGGCGTGGACCGCCACTTGGAGGTGGTCAGAAGACAAGGAACCGGCCAAACTACAAAACAAAGTGGCAGAGTACCGTATGCCCGACCAGATAAGGCCTGCATACAAAAGCGAGCTCCGTGAATGGATTAAGAACGGTTGGCTGATTCCATACCCCTATGACAAACTTGGACCCCCCAAGGGCCTGATACCGCTGATGGCAGTTGCCCAACCTAATAAGTCAAAGGTGAGGCCGGTAATGGACTACCGTGAGTTGAATGCGCACGTTGATGCGTTCACAGCGGACGCCGACGTCTGTGCCAGCAAGCTGCGAGAGTGGCGCCGGCAGGGGTCCAATGTGTCCCTACTGGACTTGAGAAAAGCATACTTGCAGGTCCGGATCGGCGAGGCGATGTGGCCTGTCCAGACAGTGATGTTTTCCGGGAAGAGATACTGTCTTACGCGACTCGGATTTGGGCTAAACGTAGCACCCCAGATAATGAAGGCTATCGTCAATGCCGTGTTGTCACAAGAAGAATGGATCAGAAAGGGAACATCGGCGTATATTGACGATATATACGTGAACGAAGATATCGTGTCCTCTTCGCGTGTAAGATCCAAACTTGCCGAGTTTGGTCTAAACTGCAAGGACTCTGAGCGGCTTGAGGATGGTGCCCGTGTATTGGGCTTGAGCGTTCAAGAGGAGCGAGGGATCCTGAAGTGGAGGCGTGGAACCGCAGTTCCCGACGTACCCGACATTTACACAAGACCTGCCGTGTTCTCCCTGTGCGGGAAACTTGTGGGGCACCTTCCAGTATGCGGATGGGTTCGTGCAGCGACAGGCGTCATAAAAAGGAGGGCAAATGCGGTCACCAAAGGCTGGGACAATGAGATAACCGACGAACTATTGGTTCGAATGTTAAAGGAGACCGTCGCTAGTGTGAAAAAGAATGACCCCGCCACAGGGGACTGGTGCGTGCAGGGAGACAAACTGAGCGTGTGGGTGGACGCAAGTTCTCTAGCGATCGGTGTAGTTTTGGAGAAAGATGGGGCCATAGTTGAGGATGCCTGCTGGCTGCGACCGGCGAATGATGCTGCCCATATCAACCTGGCAGAACTCGACGCTGTAATAAAGGGCATTAACCTGGCACTTCAATGGGAAGTGAAGAAACTGCGTGTGCACACTGACTCACTTTGCGTGCACCACTGGGTGTCGGACACACTCACGAGCAAGGCCAGGGCACGCACAAAGGCAGCCAGTGAAATGCTGATAAGACGGAGGCTCGAGACTGTGAAAAAACTGGTGACGGAGTACAACCTGTCCGTAAAAGTAGTGCTCGTCACCTCGGACTACAACCTCGCCGACAAGCTCACTCGGGTACCACGGAGATGGTATGAGGCTATGAAGAAAGAAGCTAAGCCATTGCCTCTGTGTGCTGCCTCCGTCGAGGAGGACGAAAGAAGGAAGATACATCACGACAGTGGGCACCCTGGAGTACAACGGACCTACTACTTTGTGAAGTTGGCTAGACCATCAATACCAAAAAGCGCAGTAAGAGCAGTGGTCAGGGAGTGCCAAACGTGCCAGTCCATCGACCCCGCCCCAGCCAGATGGCGGAAAGGACAGCTGGGAGTGGACGCGACTTGGAGTCGGTTGGGTATGGATATAACCCACTACGGCAGCCAACACTTCCTCACGCTGATAGACTGCGGGCCAACGAGGTTCGCGATTTGGCGCCAATTAGCGAGGCAGGATTCCACCAGTGTCATCCACGAATTGGAATCCATATTCTACGAAAGGGGGCCGCCTGAGGAGATCCTCACGGATAACGACACGGCGTTCTGCAGCAGGGAATTTAGGCATTTTATGGACAACTGGGGGATCCGCCTTCGACACCGATGCGCGTATGTGCCGAGCGGCAACGGCATAGCGGAGCGATGCCACCGAACCGTGAAGAAGATCGCGGCCAGGAAGAAGTGTACGATCGCGGAGGCGGTTTACAGATACAACACAACGCCTAAGGACACCGTGACTGGCGGCAGTGCGCCCGCTGATGCGATTCATCACTACCACGTGCGCGTCAAGGACGTTGAAGTGTGTCTACCCGACCAACGAGAACCCCAGGGGACGTACCAAGTGGGAGACACCGTCTGGGTGAAGCCACCCGGCGGCCGGTGCACCAGCAGCTTTTGGAGGGGGCGGGTCACCGGCGTCATCAGTGAACAGGCCATACTAGTCGATGATACTCCGTGCCACGTAAGGGATGTCCGGCCCGCTCTAAGCGCTGACCAATCGGCAAGCAGTGGAAGTAGCGAGTCATCCGACGATGAGCGATGGATCCAACCCCTGCCCTACGAACCTGGTGACTCAACTGCGAGCAGTGGAAGGAGCGCGTCATCCGACGATGAGCGATGGATCCAACCTGTGCCCCATGGACCTGATGACTCAACTGCGAGCTCTAATGCTGATGCTGATGCTGATGCTTCCGATGCCACTTCTGAGAGCTCTGATGAGGAAGTCCCGGCAATACCCCTCCGCAGGAGTGCTCGAATCAAACGGCCACGTCCGCCGTGTCACGTATGTGATCTGGAGACCAGGGGGGAGTGTGAGACTAACCGTAGCCCTCGGCGCAAGAGGGTCCGTGTGTGCCTGGCGTGTGGGGTGGTGGCTGATCCTGTGGTCGGGGCAGCGGAAAAAAGAGTTTCAAGATGGCGCCTGCCTGCTTTTATTAGAGACGGAATCTCGCAGGATCGCGCGAGATCTCGCGGGGATGCAAATTAGCTAAGCCATCTTGAGGAATAAAAATCGGTCCATTAGAGGTGCGAGGCAGTCAGGTTCTGACGTTCGTGGCGATTAGTACAGTGACCGTTGGGTTCCATTTCTATTCGTGCAGTCAGCTGAGCGTTGTAAGTTACCTTCGCGCCGTGGCTGTCATTGTTTGTTGGTTTGCTGTGTGTTGCTGTGGTTCTTCAGTGAAACGCTACGTCGCCCACGACGAGACCCCCCGTCTCCTACACAAGATACTCTTACAATCATGTGAAAATATTTCCTGAGGATTGTTTTCCTTCATAAAATTCAAATATTTCCTGAGCATTCTTTTCCTTCATCAAGTTAAAATATTTCCTGAGCATTGTTTCGCTTCATAAAATTAAAATATCTCCTGAGCATTGTTTTCCTTCATCAAGTTACAAATATCTCCTGAACATTGTCTACTTTCATCAAGTTCAAATATCCCCTGAGCATTGTTTTCCCTCATCAAGTTAAAATATCTCCTGAGCATTGTTTTCCTTCATCAAGTTCAAATATCTCCTGAGCATTGTTTTCATTAATCAAGTTCAAATATCTCCAGAGCATTGTTTTCCTTCATCAAGTTCAAATATCTCCTGAGCATTGTTTTCCTGCATAAAGTTACAATATTTCCTGAGCATTGTTTTCCTTAATCAAGTTCAAATATCTCCTGAGCATTGTATTCCTTCATCAAGTTCAAATATTTCCTGAGCATTGTTTTCCTGCATAAAGTTAAAATATTTCCTGAGCATTGTTTTCCTTCATTAAGTTAAAATATCTCCTGAGCATTGTTTTCCTTCATCAAGTTAACATATTTCCTGAGCATTGTTTTTCTTCATCAAGTTAAAATATCTCTTGAGCATTGTTTTCCTCCATCAAGTTAAACTATCTCCTGAGCATTATTTTCTCTCATCAAGTTCAAATATCTCCTGAGCATTGTTTTCTTCATCAAGTTAAAATATCTCCTGAGCATTGTTTTCCTTTATCAAGTTAAAATATTTCCTGAGCATTGTTTTCCTTCATCAAGTTAAAATATCTCCTGAGAAGTGTTTTCCTTCATCAAGTTCAAATATCTCCTGAGCATTGCTTTCCTTCATAAAGTTCAAATATCTCCTGAGAATTGTTTTCTCTCATCAAGTTAAAATATCTCCTAAGCATTATTTTCCTTCATCAAGTCCAAATATCTCCTGAGCATTTCTTCATTCATCTGGTTCAAATATATGCTGAGCAGTGTTTACCTTCATCAAGTTCAAATATCTCCTGAGCATTTTTCCTTCATCAGGTTCAAATATCTCCTGAGCATTGTTTTCCTTTATCAAATTCAAATATCTTCCGAGAATTGCTTTCTTTTATCAAGTTAAAATATCTCCTGAACATTGTTTTCCTCCATTGAGTACAAATATCTCCTGATCATTGTTTTCCTCCATTGAGTACAAATATCTCCTGAGCATTGTCTTCCTTCATCAAGTTAACATATCTCCTGAGCATTGTTTTCTTTCATCAAGTTAAAATATCTCCTGAGCATTGTTTTCTTTCATCAAGTTGAAATATCTCCTGAGCATTATTTTCTCTCATCAAGTTGAAATATCTCCTGAGCATTGGTTTCCGTCATCTAGTTCCAATATCTCCTTAGCATTGTTTTCCTTCATTAAGTTCAAATATCTCCTGAGCATTGTTTTCCTTCATCAAATTCAAATATCTCCTGAGAATTGTTTTCCTTCATCAAGTTCAAATATTTCCTTAGCATTGTTTCGCTTCATAAAATTCAAATATCTCCTGAGCATTGTTTTCCTTAATAAAGTTCAAATATCTCCTGAGCATTGTTTTCCTTCATCAAGTTACAATATCTCCTGGGCATTGTTTTCATTCATCAAATTCAAATATCTCCTGAGCATTGTTTTCCTTCATCAAGTTCAAATATCTCCTGAGCATTGTATACCTTCATAAAGTTCAAATATCTCCTGAGCATTGTTTTCCTGCAAAAAGTTAAAATATTTCCTGAGCATTGTTTTCCTTCATTAAGTTCAAATATCTCCTGAGCATTGTTTTCCTTCATCAAGTTAACATATTTCCTGAGCATTGTTTTTCTTCAGCAAGTTAAAATATCTCTTGAGCATTGTTTCCCTTCATCAAGTTAAAATATCTCCTGAGCATTGTTTTCTCTCATCAAGTTCAAATATCTCCTGAGCATTGTTTTCTTCATCAAGTTAAAATACCTCCTGAGCATTGTTTTCATTTATCAAGTTAAAATATCTCCTGAGCACTTTCCTTCATACAGTTCAAATATCTCCTGAGAAGTGTTTTCCTTCATCAAGTTAAAATATCTCCTAAGCATTGTTTTCCTTCATCAAGTCCAAATATCTCCTGAGCATTTCTTCCTTCATCTGGGTCAAATATATGCTGAGCAGTGTTTACCTTCATCAAGTTCAAATATCTCCTGAGCATTTTTCCTTCATCAGGTTCAAATATCTCCTGAGCATTGTTTTCCTTTATCAAATTCAAATATCTTCCGAGAATTGCTTTCTTTCATCAAGTTAAAATATCTCCTGATCATTGTTTTCCTCCATTGAGTACAAATATCTCCTGATCATTGTTTTCCTCCATTGAGTACAAATATCTCCTGAGCATTGTCTTCCTTCATCAAGTTAAAATATTTCCTGAGCATTGTTTTCTTTCATCAAGTTAAAATATCTCCTAAGCATTGTTTTTCTTCATCAAGTTAAAATATTTCCTGAGCATTGTTTTCCGTCATCAAGTTAAAATATCTCCTAAGCATTGCTTTCCTTCATCAAGTAAAAATATCTCCTGGGCATTGTTTTTTTTTTCATCAAGTTAAAATATCTCCTGAGCATTGCTTTCCTTCATAAAGTTTAAATATCTCCTGAGCATTGTTTTCTTTCATCAAGTTGAAATATCTCCTAAGCATTGTTTTCTTTCATCAAGTTGAAATATCTCCTGAGCTTTATTTTCTCTCATCAAGTTGAAATATCTCCTGAGCATTGGTTTCCGTCATCAAGTTAAAATATCTCCTGAGCATTGTTTTCCTTCATCAAGTTCAAATATCTCCTGAGCATTGTTTTCCTTCATCAAATTCAAATATCTCCTGAGAATTGTTTTCCTTCATCAAGTTAAAATATTTCCTGAGCATTGTTTCGCTTCATACAATTCCAATATCTCCTGAGGATTTTTTTCTCTTCATCAAGTTAAAATATTTCCTGAGCATTGTTTCGCTTCATAAAATTCCAATATCTCCTGAGGATTGTTTTCCTTCATCAAGTTAAAGTATTTCCTGAGCATTGTTTTGCTTCATAAAATTCCAATATCTCCTGACAATTGTTTTCCTTCATCAAGTAAAAATATTTCCTGAGCATTGTTTCGCTTAATAAAATTCCAATATATCCTGAGCATTGTTTTCCTTCATAAAGTTCAAATATCTCCTGAGCATTGTTTTCCTTCATCAAGTTACAATATCTCCTGGGCATTGTTTTCATTCATCCAATTCAAATATCTCCTGAGCATTGTTTTCCTTAATCAAGTAAAAATATCTCCTGAGCATTGTTTACCTTTATCAAGTGAACATATTTCCTGAGGATTGTTTTCCTTAATAAAATTCAAATATCTCCTGAGCATTGTTTTCCTTCATCAAGTTCAAATATTTCCTGAGCATTGTTTCGCTTCATAAAATTCAAATATCTCCTAAGCATTGTTTTCCTTCATCCAGTTCAAATATCTCCTGAGCATTGTTTTCCTTCATCACGTTAAAATATCTCCTGAGCATTGTTTACCTTCATCAAGTAAAAATATTTCCTGAGCATTGTTTCGCTTCATAAAATTCAAATATCTCCTGAGCATTGCTTTCCTTCATCAAGTTCAAATATCTCCTGAGCATTGTTTACCTTCATCAAGTTAAAATATTTCCTGAGAATTGTTTTGCTTCATAAAATTCAAATATATCCTGAGCATTGTTTTCCTTAATCAAGTTAAAATATCTCCTGAGCATTGTTTACCTTCATCAAGTTATAATATCTCCTGGGCATTCTTTTCCTTTATCAAATTAAAACATATCCTGAGCATTGTTTTCTTTCATTAAGTTCAAATATCTCCTGAGCATTATTTACATTCATCAAGTTCAAATATCTCCTGAGCATTGTTTTCCTTCATCAAGTTACAAATATCTCCTGAGAATTGTCTACTTTAATCAAGTTCACATATCCCCTGAGCGTTGTTTTCCCTCATCAAGTTAAAATATCTCCTGAGCATTGTTTTCCTTCATCAAGTTCAAATATCTCCTGAGCATTGTTTTCATTCATCAAGTTAACATATTTCCTGAGCATTGTTTTCCTTAATCAAGTTAAAATATCTCCTGAGCATTGTTTTCCTGCATAAAGTTACAATATTTCCTGAGCATTGTTTTCCTTCATCAAGTTCAAATATCTCCTGAGCATTGTATTCCTACATCAACTTCAAATATCTCCTGAGCATTGTTTTTCTGCATAAAGTTAAAATATTTCCTGAGCATTGTTTTCCTTCATTAAGTTCAAATATCTCCTGAGCATTGTTTTCCTTCATCAAGTTAACATATTTCCTGAGCATTGTTTTTCTTCATCAAGTTAAAATATCTCTTGAGCATTGTTTTCCTTCATCCAGTTCAAATATCTCCTGAGCCTTGTTATCTCTCATCAAGGTCAAATATCTCCTGAGCATTGTTTTCCTTCATCAAGTTAAAACACCTCCTGAGCATTGTTTTCCTATATCAAGTTAAAATATTTCCTGAGCATTGTTTTCCTTCATACAGTTCAAATATCTCCTGATAAGTGTTTTCCTTCATCAAGTTAACATACCTCCTGAGCATTGTTTTCTCTCATCAAGTTCAAATATCTCCTGAGCATTGCTTTTTCATAAAGTTTAAATATCTCCTGCGCATTGTTTTCCTTCATCAAGTCCAAATATCTCCTGAGCATTTCTTCATTCATCTGGTTCAAATATATGCTGAGCAGTGATTACCTTCATCAAGTTCAAATATCTCCTGAGCATTTTTCCTTCATCAGGTTCAAATATCTCCTGAGCATTGTTTTCCTTTATCAAATTCAAATATCTTCCGAGAATTGCTTTCTTTCATCAAGTTAAAATATCTCCTGATCATTGTTTTCCTTCATTGAGTACAAATATCTCCTGATTATTGTGTTCCTCCATTGAGTACAAATATCTCCTGAGCATTGTCTTCCTTCATCAAGTTCAAATATTTCCTGAGCATTGTTTTCTTTCATCAAGTTAAAATATCTCCTAAGCATTGTTTTTCTTCATCAAGTTAAAATATTTCCTGAGCATGGTTTTCCTTCATAAAGTCAAAATATCTCCTGAGCATTGTCTTCCTTCATCAAGTTAAAATATTTCCTGAGCATTGTTTTCCGTCATCAAGTTAAAATATCTCCTAAGCATTGCTTTCCTTCATCAAGTTAAAATATCTCCTGAGCATTGTTTTCCTTCATCAAGTTCAAATACCTCCTGAGCATTGTTTTCCTTTATCAAGTTAAAATATTTCCTGAGCATTGTTTTCCATCATACAGTTCAAATATCTCCTGAGAAGTGTTTTCCTTCATCAAGTTAACATACCTCCTGAGCATTGTTTTCTCTCATCAAGTTCAAATATCTCCTGAGCATTGCTTTCCTTCATAAAGTTTAAATATCTCCTGAGCATTGTTTTCCTTCATCAAGTCCAAATATCTCCTGAGCATTTCTTCATTCATCTGGTTCAAATATATGCTGAGCAGTGTTTACCTTCATCAAGTTCAAATATCTCTTGAGCATTTTTCCTTCATCAGGTTCAAATATCTCCTGAGCATTGTTTTCCTTTATCAAATTCAAATATCTCCCCAGATTTGCTTTCTTTCATCAAGTTTAAATATCTCCTGTTCATTGTTTTCCTCCATTGAGTACAAATATCTCCTGATCATTGTTTTCCTCCATTGAGTACAAATATCTCCTGAGCATTGTCTTCCTTCATCAAGTTCAAATATTTCCTGAGCATTGTTTTCTTTCATCAAGTTAAAATATCTCCTAAGCATTGTTTTTCTTCATCAAGATAAAATATTTCCTGAGCATGGTTTTCCTTCATAAAGTCAAAATATCTCCTGAGCATTGTCTTCCTTCATCAAGTTAAAATATTTCCCTAGCATTGTTTTCCGTCATCAAGTTAAAATATCTCTTGAGCATTGTTTTCCTTCATCAAGTTAAAATATCTCCTGAGTATTGTGTTCTCTCATACAAGTTCAAATATCTCCTGAGCATTGTTTTCTTCATAAAGTTAAAATACCTCCTGAGCATTGTTTTCCGTTATCAAGTTAAAATATTTCCTGAGCATTGTTTTCCTTCATACAGTTCAAATATCTCCTGAGCATTGTTTTCCTTCATCAAGTTCAAATATTTCCTGGGCATTGTTTCGCTTCATAACATTCAAATATCTCCTGAGGATTGTTTTCCTTCATAAAGTTCAAATATCTCCTGAGCATTGTTTTCCTTCATCAAGTTACAATATCTCCTGGGCATTGTTTTCATTCATCAAATTCAAATATCTCCTGAGCATTGTTTTCCTTAATCAAATTAAAATATCTCCTAAGCATTGTTTACCTTCATCAAGTGAAAATATTTCCTGAGGATTGTTTTCCTTCATAAAATTAAAATATTTCCTGAGCATTGTTTTCCTTCATCAAGTTCAAATATTTCCTGAGCATTGTTTTGCTTCATAAAATTCAAATATCTCCTCAGCATTGTTTTCCTTCATCAAGTGCAAATATCTCCTCAGCATTGTTTTCCTTCATCAAGTTAAAATTTCTCCTGAGCATTGGTTACCTTCATCAAGTTAAAATATTTCCTGAGCATTGTTTCGCTTCATAAAATGCAAATATCTCCTGAGCATTGTTTTCCTTCATCAAGTTAAAATATTTCCTGAGCATTGTTTTGCTTCATAAAATTCAAATATCTCCCTAGCAATGTTTTCCTTCATCAAGTTCAAATATCTCCTGAGCATTGTTTTCCTTCATCAAGTTCAAATATCTCCTGAGCATTGTTTACCTTCATCAAGTTACAATACCTCCTGGGCATTCTTTTCCTTCATCAAATTCAAACATATCCTGAGCATTGTTTTCCTTAATTAAGTTAAAATATCTCCTGAGCATTATTTACATTCATCAAGTTCAAATATCTCCTGAGCATTGTTTTCCTTCATCAAGTTACAAATATCTCCTGAACATTGTCTACTTTCATCAGGTTAAAATATCCCCTGAGCATTGTTTTCCCTCATCCAGTTAAAATATCTCCTGAGCATTGTTTTCCTTCATCAAGTTCAAATATGTCCTGAGCATTGTTTTCATTCATCAAGTTAAAATATTTCCTGAGCATTGTTTTCCTTTATCAAGTTCAAATATTTCCTGAGCATTGTTTTCCTGCATAAAGTTACAATATTTCCTGAGCATTGTTTTCCTTCATCAAGTTCAAATATCTCCTGTGCATTGTATTCCTTCATCAAGTTCAAATATCTCCTGAGCATTGTTTTCCTGCATAAAGTTAAAATATTTCCTGAGCATTGTTTTCCTTCATTAAGTTCAAATATCTCCTGAGCATTGTTTTCCTTCATCAAGTTAACATATTTCCCGAGCATTGTTTTTCTTCATCAAGTTAAAATATCTTTAGCATTGTTTTCCTTAATCAAGTTAAAATATCTCCTGAGCATTGTTTTCTCTCATACAAGTTCAAATATCTCCTGAGCAGTGTTTTCTTCATCAAGTTAAAATTCCTCCTGAGCATTGTTTTCCTTTATCAAGTTAAAATATTTCCTGAGCATTGTCTTCCTTCATACAGTTCAAATATCTCCTGAGAAGTGTTTTCCTTCATCAAGTTAAAATATCTCCTGAGCATTGTTTTCCTTCATCAAGTTCAAATATCTCCTGAGCATTGTTTTCCTTCATCAAATTCAAATATCTCCTGAGAATTGTTTTCCTTCATCAAGTTCAAATATTTCCTGGGCATTGTTTCGCTTCATAACATTAAAATATCTCCTGAGGATTGTTTTCCTTCATAAAGTTCAAATATCTCCTGAGCATTGTTTTCCTTCATCAAGTTACAATATCTCCTGGGCATTGTTTTCATTCATCAAATTCAAATATCTCCTGAGCATTGTTTTCCTTAATCAAGTTAAAATATCTCCTGAGCATTGTGTACCTTCATCCAGTGAAAATATTTCCTGAGGATTGTTTTCCTTCATAAAATTAAAATATTTCCTGAGCATTGTTTTCCTTCATCAAGTTCAAATATTTCCTGAGCATTGTTTTGCTTCATAAAATTCAAATATCTCCTCAGCATTGTTTTCCTTCATCAAGTTCAAATATCTCCTCAGCATTGTTTTCCTTCATCAAGTTAAAATATCTCCTCAGCATTGTTTTCCTTCATCAAGTTCAAATTTCTCCTCAGCATTGTTTTCCTTCATCAAGTTAAAATATTTCCTGAGCATTGTTTCGCTTCATAAAATGCAAATATCTCCTGAGCATTGTTTTCCTTCATCAAGTTCAAATATCTCCTGAGCATTGTTTACCTTCATCAAGTTAAAATATTTCCTGAGCATTGTTTTGCTTCATAAAATTCAAATATCTCCTGAGCATTGTTTTCCTTCATCAAGTTCCAATATCTCCTGAGCATTGTTTTCCTTCATCAAGTTCAAATATCTCCTGAGCATTGTTTTCCTTCATCAAGTTAGAAATATCTCCTGAACATTGTCTACTTTCATCAGGTTCAAATATCTCCTGAGCATTGTTTTCCCTCATCAAGTTAAAATATCTCCTGAGCATTGTTTTCCTTCATCAAGTTCAAATATGTCCTGAGCATTGTTTTCCTTCATTAAGTTAAAATATTTCCTGAGCATTGTTTTCCTTTATCAAGTTCAAATATCTCCTGAGCATTGTTTTCCTGCATAAAGTTACAATATTTCCTGAGCATTGTTTTCCTTCATCAAGTTCAAATATTTCCTGAGCATTGTATTCCTTCATCAAGTTCAAATATCTCCTGAGCATTGTTTTCCTGCATAAAGTTAAAATATTTCCTGAGCATTGTTTTCCTTCATTAAGTTAAAATATCTCCTGAGCATTGTATTCCTTCATCAAGTTAACATATTTCCTGAGCATTGTTTTTCTTCATCAAGTTAAAATATCTCTTGAGCATTGTGTTCTCTCATACAAGTTCAAATATCTCCTGAGCATTGTTTTCTTCATCAAGTTAAAATACCTCCTGAGCATTGTTTTCCTTTATCAAGTTAAAATATTTCCTGAGCATTGTTTTCCTTCATACAGTTCAAATATCTCCTGAGCATTGTTTTCCTTCATCAAGTTAAAATATCTCCTAAGCATTGTTTTCCTTCATCAAGTCCAAATATCTCCTGAGCATTTCTTCCTTCATTTGGGTCAAATATATGCAGAGCAGTGTTTACCTTAATCAAGTGCAAATATCTCCTGAGCATTTTTCCTTCATCAGGTTCAAATATCTCCTGACCATTGTATTCCTACATCAACTTCAAATATCTCCTGAGCATTGTTTTCCTGCATAAAGTTAAAATATTTCCTGAGCATTGTTTTCCTTCATTAAGTTCAAATATCTCCTGAGCATTGTTTTCCTTCATCAAGTTAACATATTTCCTGACCATTGTTTTTCTTCATCAAGTTAAAATATCTCTTGACCATTGTTTTCCTTCATCCAGTTCAAATATCTCCTGAGCATTGTTATCTCTCATCAAGTTCAAATATCTCCTGAGCATTGTTTTCCTTCATCAAGTTAAAATACCTCCTGAGCATTGTTTTCCTTTATCAAGTTAAAATATTTCCTGAGCATTGTTTTCCTTCATACAGTTCAAATATCTCCTGAGAAGTGTTTTCCTTCATCAAGTTAACATACCTCCTGAGCATTGTTTTCTCTGATCAAGTTCAAATATCTCCTGAGCATTGATTTCCTTCATAAAGTTTAAATATCTCCTGAGCATTGTTTTCCTTCATCAAGTCCAAATATCTCCTGAGCATTTCTTCATTCATCTGGTTCAAATATATGCTGAGCAGTGTTTACCTTCATCAAGTTCAAATATCTCCTGAGCATTTTTCCTTCATCAGGTTCAAATATCTCCTGAGCATTGTTTTCCTTTATCAAATTCAAATATCTTCCGGGAATTGCTTTCTTTCATCAAGTTAAAATATCTCCTGATCATTGTTTTCCTCCATTGAGTACAAATATCTCCTGATCATTGCGTTCCTCCATTGAGTACAAATATCTCCTTAGCATTGTCTTCCTTAATCAAGTTCAAATATTTCCTGAGCATTGTTTTCTTTCATCAAGTTAAAATATCTCCTAAGCATTGTTTTTCTTCATCAAGTTACAATATTTCCTGAGCATGGTTTTCCTTCATAAAGTCAAAATATCTCCTGAGCATTGTCTTCCTTCATCAAGTTAAAATATTTCCTGAGCATTGTTTTCCGTCATCAAGTTAAAATATCTCCTAAGCATTGCTTTCCTTCATCAAGTTAAAATATCTTCTGAGCATTGTTTTCCTTCATCAAGTTAAAATATCTCCTGAGCATTGTTTTCCTTCATCAAATTCAAATATCTCCTGAGAATTGTTTTCCTTCATCAAGTTCAAATATTTCCTGGGTATTGTTTCGCTTCATAACAGTCAAATATCTCCTGAGGATTGTTTTCCTTCATAAAGTTCAAATATCTCCTGAGCATTGTTTTCCTTCATCAAGTTACAATATCTCCTGGGCATTGTTTTCATTCATCAAATTCAAATCTCTCCTGAGCATTGTTTTCCTTAATCAAGTTAAAATATCTCCTGAGCATTGTTTTCCTGCATAAAGTTACAATATTTCCTGAGCATTGTTTTCCTTCATCAAGTTAAATATCTCCTGAGCATTGTATTCCTTCATCAAGTTCAAATATCTCCTGAGCATTGGTTTCCTGCATAAAGTTAAAATATTTCCTGAGCATTGTTTTCCTTCATTAAGTTAAAATATCTCCTGAGCATTGTATTCCTTCATCAAGTTAACATATTTCCTGAGCATTGTTTTTCTTCATCAAGTTAAAATATCTCTTGAGCATTGTTTTCCTTCATCAAGTTAAAATATCTCGTGAGCATCGTGTTCTCTCATACAAGTTCAAATATCTCCTGAGCATTGTTTTCTTCATAAAGTTAAAATACCTCCTGAGCATTGTTTTCCTTTATCAAGTTAAAATATTTCCTGAGCATTGTTTTCCTTCATACAGTTCAAATATCTCCTGAGCATTGTTTTCCTTCATCAAGTTAAAATATCTCCTAAGCATTGTTTTCCTTCATCAAGTCCAAATATCTCCTGAGCATTTCTTCCTTCATCTGGGTCAAATATATGCAGAGCAGTGTTTACCTTCATCAAGTGCAAATATCTCCTGAGCATTTTTCCTTCATCAGGTTCAAATATCTCCTGACCATTGTATTCCTACATCAACTTCAAATATCTCCTGAGCATTGTTTTCCTGCATAAAGTTAAAATATTTCCTGAGCATTGTTTTCCTTCATTAAGTTCAAATATCTCCTGAGCATTGTTTTCCTTCATCAATTTAACATATTTCCTGAGCATTGTTTTTCTTCATCAAGTTAAAATATCTCCTGAGCATTGTTTACCTTCATCAAGTCCAAATATCTCCTGGGCATTCTTTTCCTTCATCAAATTTAAACATATCCTGAGCATTGTTTTCCTTCATTAAGTTCAAATATCTCCTGAGCATTATTTACATTCATCAAGTTCAAATATCTCCTGAGCATTGTTTTCCTTCATCAAGTTAGAAATATCTCCTGAACATTGTCTACTTTCATCAGGTTCAAATATCCCCTGAGCATTGTTTTCCCTCATCAAGTTAAAATATCTCCTGAGCATTGTTTTCCTTCATCAAGTTACAAATATGTCCTGAGCATTGTTTTCATTCATCAAGTTAAAATATTTCCTGAGCATTGTTTTCCTTTATCAAGTTCAAATATCTCCTGAGAATTTTTTTTTCCTGCATAAAGTTACAATATTTCCTGAGCATTGTTTTCCTTCATCAAGTTCAAATATCTCCTGAGCATTGTATTCCTTCATCAAGTTCAAATATCTCCTGAGCATTGTTTTCCTGCATAAAGTTAAAATATTCCCTTAGCATTGTTTTCCTTCATTAAGTTAAAATATCTCCTGAGCATTGTATTCCTTCATCAAGTTAACATATTTCCTGAGCATTGTTTTTCTTCATCAAGTTAAAATATCTCTTGAGCATTGTTTTCCTTCATCAAGTTAAAATATCTCCTGAGCATTGTGTTCTCTCATACAAGTTCAAATATCTCCTGAGCATTGTTTTCTTCATAATGTTAAAATACCTCCTGAGCATTGTTTTCCTTTATCAAGTTAAAATATTTCCTGAGCATTGTTTTCCTTCATACAGTTCAAATATCTCCTGAGCATTGTTTTCCTTCATCAAGTTAAAATATCTCCTAAGCATTGTTTTCCTTCATCAAGTCCAAATATCTCCTGAGCATTTCTTCCTTCATCTGGGTCAAATATATGCAGAGCAGTGTTTACCTTCATCAAGTGCAAATATCTCCTGAGCATTTTTCCTTCATCAGGTTCAAATATCTCCTGACCATTGAATTCCTACATCAACTTCAAATATCTCCTGAGCATTGTTTTACTGCATAAAGTTAAAATATTTCCTGAGCATTGTTTTCCTTCATTAAGTTCAAATATCTCCTGAGCATTGTTTTCCTTCATCAAGTTAACATATTTCCTGACCATTGTTTTTCTTCATCAAGTTAAAATATCTCTTGAGCATTGTTTTCCTTCATCCAGTTCAAATATCTCCTGAGCATTGTTATCTCTCATCAAGTTCAAATATCTCCTGAGCATTGTTTTCCTTCATCAAGTTAAAATACCTCCTGAGCATTGTTTTCCTTTATCAAATTCAAATATCTTCCGGGAATTGCTTTCTTTCATCAAGTTAAAATATCTCCTGATCATTGTTTTCCTCCATTGAGTACAAATATCTCCTGATCATTGCGTTCCTCCATTGAGTACAAATATCTCCTTAGCATTGTCTTCCTTAATCAAGTTCAAATATTTCCTGAGCATTGTTTTCTTTCATCAAGTTAAAATATCTCCTAAGCATTGTTTTTCTTCATCAAGTTAAAATATTTCCTGAGCATGGTTTTCCTTCATAAAGTCAAAATATCTCCTGAGCATTGTCTTCCTTCATCAAGTTAAAATATTTCCTGAGCATTGTTTTCCGTCATCAAGTTAAAATATCTCCTAAGCATTGCTTTCCTTCATCAAGTTAAAATATCTCCTGAGCATTGTTTTCCTTCATCAAGTTAAAATATCTCCTGAGCATTGTTTTCCTTCATCAAATTCAAATATCTCCTGAGAATTGTTTTCCTTCATCAAGTTCAAATATTTCCTGGGTATTGTTTCGCTTCATAACATTCAAATATCTCCTGAGGATTGTTTTCCTTCATAAAGTTCAAATATCTCCTGAGCATTGTTTTCCTTCATCAAGTTACAATATCTCCTGGGCATTGTTTTCATTCATCAAATTCAAATCTCTCCTGAGCATTGTTTTCCTTAATCAAGTTAAAATATCTCCTGAGCATTGTTTACCTTCATCAAGTGAAAATATTTCCTGAGGATTGTTTTCCTTCATAAAATTAAAATATTTCCTGAGCATTGTTTTCCTTCATCAAGTTCAAATATTTCCTGAGCATTGTTTTGCTTCATAAAATTCAAATATCTCCTGAGCATTGTTTTCCTTCAGCAAGTTAAAATATCTCCTCAGCATTGTTTTCCTTCATCAAGTTAAAATTTCTCCTGAGCATTGGTTACCTTCATCAAGTTAAAATATTTCCTGAGCATTGTTTCGCTTCATAAAATGCAAATATCTCCTGAGCATTGTTTTCCTTCATCAAGTTCAAATATCTCCAGAGCATTGTTTACCTTCATCAAGTTAAAATATTTCCTGAGCATTGTTTTGCTTCATAAAATTCAAATATCTCCCTAGCATTGTTTTCCTTCATCAAGTTCAAATATCTCCTGAGCATTGTTTTCCTTCATCAAGTTAAAATATCTCCTGAGCATTGTTTACCTTCATCAAGTTAAAATATCTCCTGGGCATTCTTTTCCTTCATCAAATTCAAACATTCCCTGAGCATTGTTTTCCTTAATTAAGTTCAAATATCTCCTGAGCATTATTTACATTCATCAAGTTCAAATATCTCCTGAGCATTGTTTTCCTTCATCAAGTTAGAAATATCTCCTGAACATTGTCTACTTTCATCAGGTTCAAATATCCCCTGAGCATTGTTTTCCCTCATCAAGTTAAAATATCTCCTGAGCATTGTTTTCCTTCATCAAGTTACACATATGTCCTGAGCATTGTTTTCATTCATCAAGTTAAAATATTTCCTGAGCATTGTTTTCCTTTATCAAGTTCAAATATCTCCTGAGCATTGTTTTCCTGCATAAAGTTACAATATTTCCTGAGCATTGTTTTCCTTCATCAAGTTAAATATCTCCTGAGCATTGTATTCCTTCATCAAGTTCAAATATCTCCTGAGCATTGGTTTCCTGCATAAAGTTAAAATATTTCCTGAGCATTGTTTTCCTTCATTAAGTTAAAATATCTCCTGAGCATTGTATTCCTTCATCAAGTTAACATATTTCCTGAGCATTGTTTTTCTTCATCAAGTTAAAATATCTCTTGAGCATTGTTTTCCTTCATCAAGTTAAAATATCTCGTGAGCATCGTGTTCTCTCATACAAGTTCAAATATCTCCTGAGCATTGTTTTCTTCATAAAGTTAAAATACCTCCTGAGCATTGTTTTCCTTTATCAAGTTAAAATATTTCCTGAGCATTGTTTTCCTTCATACAGTTCAAATATCTCCTGAGCATTGTTTTCCTTCATCAAGTTAAAATATCTCCTAAGCATTGTTTTCCTTCATCAAGTCCAAATATCTCCTGAGCATTTCTTCCTTCATCTGGGTCAAATATATGCAGAGCAGTGTTTACCTTCATCAAGTGCAAATATCTCCTGAGCATTTTTCCTTCATCAGGTTCAAATATCTCCTGACCATTGTATTCCTACATCAACTTCAAATATCTCCTGAGCATTGTTTTCCTGCATAAAGTTAAAATATTTCCTGAGCATTGTTTTCCTTCATTAAGTTCAAATATCTCCTGAGCATTGTTTTCCTTCATCAATTTAACATATTTCCTGAGCATTGTTTTTCTTCATCAAGTTAAAATATCTCCTGAGCATTGTTTACCTTCATCAAGTCCAAATATCTCCTGGGCATTCTTTTCCTTCATCAAATTTAAACATATCCTGAGCATTGTTTTCCTTCATTAAGTTCAAATATCTCCTGAGCATTATTTACATTCATCAAGTTCAAATATCTCCTGAGCATTGTTTTCCTTCATCAAGTTAGAAATATCTCCTGAACATTGTCTACTTTCATCAGGTTCAAATATCCCCTGAGCATTGTTTTCCCTCATCAAGTTAAAATATCTCCTGAGCATTGTTTTCCTTCATCAAGTTACAAATATGTCCTGAGCATTGTTTTCATTCATCAAGTTAAAATATTTCCTGAGCATTGTTTTCCTTTATCAAGTTCAAATATCTCCTGAGAATTTTTTTTCCTGCATAAAGTTACAATATTTCCTGAGCATTGTTTTCCTTCATCAAGTTCAAATATCTCCTGAGCATTGTATTCCTTCATCAAGTTCAAATATCTCCTGAGCATTGTTTTCCTGCATAAAGTTAAAATATTCCCTTAGCATTGTTTTCCTTCATTAAGTTAAAATATCTCCTGAGCATTGTATTCCTTCATCAAGTTAACATATTTCCTGAGCATTGTTTTTCTTCATCAAGTTAAAATATCTCTTGAGCATTGTTTTCCTTCATCAAGTTAAAATATCTCCTGAGCATTGTGTTCTCTCATACAAGTTCAAATATCTCCTGAGCATTGTTTTCTTCATAATGTTAAAATACCTCCTGAGCATTGTTTTCCTTTATCAAGTTAAAATATTTCCTGAGCATTGTTTTCCTTCATACAGTTCAAATATCTCCTGAGCATTGTTTTCCTTCATCAAGTTAAAATATCTCCTGAGCATTTCTTCCTTCATCTGGGTCAAATATATGCAGAGCAGTGTTTACCTTCATCAAGTGCAAATATCTCCTGAGCATTTTTCCTTCATCAGGTTCAAATATCTCCTGACCATTGAATTCCTACATCAACTTCAAATATCTCCTGAGCATTGTTTTACTGCATAAAGTTAAAATATTTCCTGAGCATTGTTTTCCTTCATTAAGTTCAAATATCTCCTGAGCATTGTTTTCCTTCATCAAGTTAACATATTTCCTGACCATTGTTTTTCTTCATCAAGTTAAAATATCTCTTGAGCATTGTTTTCCTTCATCCAGTTCAAATATCTCCTGAGCATTGTTATCTCTCATCAAGTTCAAATATCTCCTGAGCATTGTTTTCCTTCATCAAGTTAAAATACCTCCTGAGCATTGTTTTCCTTTATCAAATTCAAATATCTTCCGGGAATTGCTTTCTTTCATCAAGTTAAAATATCTCCTGATCATTGTTTTCCTCCATTGAGTACAAATATCTCCTGATCATTGCGTTCCTCCATTGAGTACAAATATCTCCTTAGCATTGTCTTCCTTAATCAAGTTCAAATATTTCCTGAGCATTGTTTTCTTTCATCAAGTTAAAATATCTCCTAAGCATTGTTTTTCTTCATCAAGTTAAAATATTTCCTGAGCATGGTTTTCCTTCATAAAGTCAAAATATCTCCTGAGCATTGTCTTCCTTCATCAAGTTAAAATATTTCCTGAGCATTGTTTTCCGTCATCAAGTTAAAATATCTCCTAAGCATTGCTTTCCTTCATCAAGTTAAAATATCTCCTGAGCATTGTTTTCCTTCATCAAGTTAAAATATCTCCTGAGCATTGTTTTCCTTCATCAAATTCAAATATCTCCTGAGAATTGTTTTCCTTCATCAAGTTCAAATATTTCCTGGGTATTGTTTCGCTTCATAACATTCAAATATCTCCTGAGGATTGTTTTCCTTCATAAAGTTCAAATATCTCCTGAGCATTGTTTTCCTTCATCAAGTTACAATATCTCCTGGGCATTGTTTTCATTCATCAAATTCAAATCTCTCCTGAGCATTGTTTTCCTTAATCAAGTTAAAATATCTCCTGAGCATTGTTTACCTTCATCAAGTGAAAATATTTCCTGAGGATTGTTTTCCTTCATAAAATTAAAATATTTCCTGAGCATTGTTTTCCTTCATCAAGTTCAAATATTTCCTGAGCATTGTTTTGCTTCATAAAATTCAAATATCTCCTGAGCATTGTTTTCCTTCAGCAAGTTAAAATATCTCCTCAGCATTGTTTTCCTTCATCAAGTTAAAATTTCTCCTGAGCATTGGTTACCTTCATCAAGTTAAAATATTTCCTGAGCATTGTTTCGCTTCATAAAATGCAAATATCTCCTGAGCATTGTTTTCCTTCATCAAGTTCAAATATCTCCAGAGCATTGTTTACCTTCATCAAGTTAAAATATTTCCTGAGCATTGTTTTGCTTCATAAAATTCAAATATCTCCCTAGCATTGTTTTCCTTCATCAAGTTCAAATATCTCCTGAGCATTGTTTTCCTTCATCAAGTTAAAATATCTCCTGAGCATTGTTTACCTTCATCAAGTTAAAATATCTCCTGGGCATTCTTTTCCTTCATCAAATTCAAACATTCCCTGAGCATTGTTTTCCTTAATTAAGTTCAAATATCTCCTGAGCATTATTTACATTCATCAAGTTCAAATATCTCCTGAGCATTGTTTTCCTTCATCAAGTTAGAAATATCTCCTGAACATTGTCTACTTTCATCAGGTTCAAATATCCCCTGAGCATTGTTTTCCCTCATCAAGTTAAAATATCTCCTGAGCATTGTTTTCCTTCATCAAGTTACACATATGTCCTGAGCATTGTTTTCATTCATCAAGTTAAAATATTTCCTGAGCATTGTTTTCCTTTATCAAGTTCAAATATCTCCTGAGCATTGTTTTCCTGCATAAAGTTACAATATTTCCTGAGCATTGTTTTCCTTCATCAAGTTAAATATCTCCTGAGCATTGTATTCCTTCATCAAGTTCAAATATCTCCTGAGCATTGGTTTCCTGCATAAAGTTAAAATATTTCCTGAGCATTGTTTTCCTTCATTAAGTTAAAATATCTCCTGAGCATTGTATTCCTTCATCAAGTTAACATATTTCCTGAGCATTGTTTTTCTTCATCAAGTTAAAATATCTCTTGAGCATTGTTTTCCTTCATCAAGTTAAAATATCTCGTGAGCATCGTGTTCTCTCATACAAGTTCAAATATCTCCTGAGCATTGTTTTCTTCATAAAGTTAAAATACCTCCTGAGCATTGTTTTCCTTTATCAAGTTAAAATATTTCCTGAGCATTGTTTTCCTTCATACAGTTCAAATATCTCCTGAGCATTGTTTTCCTTCATCAAGTTAAAATATCTCCTAAGCATTGTTTTCCTTCATCAAGTCCAAATATCTCCTGAGCATTTCTTCCTTCATCTGGGTCAAATATATGCAGAGCAGTGTTTACCTTCATCAAGTGCAAATATCTCCTGAGCATTTTTCCTTCATCAGGTTCAAATATCTCCTGACCATTGTATTCCTACATCAACTTCAAATATCTCCTGAGCATTGTTTTCCTGCATAAAGTTAAAATATTTCCTGAGCATTGTTTTCCTTCATTAAGTTCAAATATCTCCTGAGCATTGTTTTCCTTCATCAATTTAACATATTTCCTGAGCATTGTTTTTCTTCATCAAGTTAAAATATCTCCTGAGCATTGTTTACCTTCATCAAGTCCAAATATCTCCTGGGCATTCTTTTCCTTCATCAAATTTAAACATATCCTGAGCATTGTTTTCCTTCATTAAGTTCAAATATCTCCTGAGCATTATTTACATTCATCAAGTTCAAATATCTCCTGAGCATTGTTTTCCTTCATCAAGTTAGAAATATCTCCTGAACATTGTCTACTTTCATCAGGTTCAAATATCCCCTGAGCATTGTTTTCCCTCATCAAGTTAAAATATCTCCTGAGCATTGTTTTCCTTCATCAAGTTACAAATATGTCCTGAGCATTGTTTTCATTCATCAAGTTAAAATATTTCCTGAGCATTGTTTTCCTTTATCAAGTTCAAATATCTCCTGAGAATTTTTTTTTCCTGCATAAAGTTACAATATTTCCTGAGCATTGTTTTCCTTCATCAAGTTCAAATATCTCCTGAGCATTGTATTCCTTCATCAAGTTCAAATATCTCCTGAGCATTGTTTTCCTGCATAAAGTTAAAATATTCCCTTAGCATTGTTTTCCTTCATTAAGTTAAAATATCTCCTGAGCATTGTATTCCTTCATCAAGTTAACATATTTCCTGAGCATTGTTTTTCTTCATCAAGTTAAAATATCTCTTGAGCATTGTTTTCCTTCATCAAGTTAAAATATCTCCTGAGCATTGTGTTCTCTCATACAAGTTCAAATATCTCCTGAGCATTGTTTTCTTCATAATGTTAAAATACCTCCTGAGCATTGTTTTCCTTTATCAAGTTAAAATATTTCCTGAGCATTGTTTTCCTTCATACAGTTCAAATATCTCCTGAGCATTGTTTTCCTTCATCAAGTTAAAATATCTCCTAAGCATTGTTTTCCTTCATCAAGTCCAAATATCTCCTGAGCATTTCTTCCTTCATCTGGGTCAAATATATGCAGAGCAGTGTTTACCTTCATCAAGTGCAAATATCTCCTGAGCATTTTTCCTTCATCAGGTTCAAATATCTCCTGACCATTGAATTCCTACATCAACTTCAAATATCTCCTGAGCATTGTTTTACTGCATAAAGTTAAAATATTTCCTGAGCATTGTTTTCCTTCATTAAGTTCAAATATCTCCTGAGCATTGTTTTCCTTCATCAAGTTAACATATTTCCTGACCATTGTTTTTCTTCATCAAGTTAAAATATCTCTTGAGCATTGTTTTCCTTCATCCAGTTCAAATATCTCCTGAGCATTGTTATCTCTCATCAAGTTCAAATATCTCCTGAGCATTGTTTTCCTTCATCAAGTTAAAATACCTCCTGAGCATTGTTTTCCTTTATCAAGTTAAAATATTTATTGAGCATTGTTTTCCTTCATACAGTTCAAATATCTCCTGAGAAGTGTTTTCCCTCATCAAGTTAACATACCTCCTGAGCATTGTTTTCTCTCATCAAGTTCAAATATCTCCTGAGCATTGCTTTCCTTCATAAAGTTTAAATATCTCCTGAGCATTGTTTTCCTTCATCAAGTCCAAATATCTCCTGAGCATTTCTTCATTCATCTGGGTCAAATATATGCTGAGCAGTGTTTACCTTAATCAAGTTCAAATATCTCCTGAGCATTTTTCCTTCATCAGGTTCAAATATCTCCTGAGCAGTGTTTTCCTTTATCAAATTCAAATATCTTCCGAAAATTGCTTTCTTTCATCAAGTTAAAATATCTCCTGACCATTGTTTTCCTCCATTGAGTACAAATATGTCCTGATCATTGTGTTCCCCCATTGAGTACAAATATCTCCTGAGCATTGTCTTCCTTCATCAAGTTCAAATATTTCCTGAGCATTGTTTTCTTTCATCAAGTTAAAATATCTCCTAAGCATTGTTTTTCTTCATCAAGTTAAAATATTTCCTGAGCATGGTTTTCCTTCATAAAGTCAAAATATCTCCTGAGCATTGTCTTCCTTCATCAAGTTAACATATTTCCTGACCATTGTTTTTCTTCATCAAGTTAAAATATCTCTTGCGCATTGTTTTCCTGCATCAAGTTAAAATATTTCCTGAGCATTGTTTTCTCTCATACAAGTTCAAATATCTCCTGAGCATTGTTTTCTTCATCAAGTTAAAATACCTCCTGAGCATTGTTTTCCTTTATCAAGTTAAAATATTTCCTGAGCATTGTTTTCATTCATACAGTTCAAATATCTCCTGAGAAGTGTTTTCCTTCATCAAGTTAAAATATCTCCTAAGCATTGTTTTCCTTCATCAAGTCCAAATATCTCCTGAGCCTTTCTTCCTTCATCTGCGTCAAATATATGCAGAGCAGTGTTTACCTTCATCAAGTTCAAATATCTCCTGAGCATTTTTCCTTCATCAGGGTCAAATATCTCCTGAGCATTGTTTTCCTTTATCAAATTCAAATATCTTCCGAGAATTGCTTTCTTTCATCAAGTTAAAATATCTCCTGATCATTGTTTTCTTCAATTGAGTACAAATATCTCCTGAGCATTGTCTTCCTTCATCAAGTGCAAATATTTCCTGGGCATTGTTTTCCTTCATCAAGTTCGAATATCTCCTGAGCATTGTTTTCTTTCATCAAGTTAAAATATCTCCTAAGCATTGTTTTTCTTCATCAAGTTCAAATATTTCCTGAGCATTGTTTTCCGTCATCAAGTTAAAATATCTCCTAAGCATTGCTTTCCTTCATCAAGTTCAAATATCTCCTGGGCATTGTTTTTTTTTTTCATCTAGTTCAAATATCTCCTTAGGATTGTTTTCCTTCATAAAGTTCAAATATCTCCTGAGCATTGTTTTCCTTCATCAAGTTACAATATCTCCTGGGCATTGTTTTCATTCATTAAATTCAAATATCTCCTGAGCATTGTTTTCCTTAATCTAGTTAAAATATCTCCTGAGCATTGTTTACCTTCATCAAGTGAAAATATTTCCTGAGGATTGTTTTCCTTCATAAAATTCAAATATTTCCTGAGCATTGTTTTCCTTCATCAAGTTCAAATATTTTCTGAGCATTGTTTTGCTTCATAAAATTAAAATATCTCCTAAGCATTTTTTTCTTCATCAAGTTCAAATATCTCCTGAGCATTTGTTTCCTTCATCAAGTTAAAATATCTCCTGAGCATTGTTTTCCTTCATCAAGGTCAAATATCTCCTGAGCATTGTTTACCTTCATCTAGTTAAAATATTTCCTGAGCATTGTTTTGCTTCATAAAATTCAAATATCTCCTGAGCATTGTTTTCCTTCATCAAGTTAAAATATCTCCTGAGCATTGTTTACCTTCATCAAGTTACAATATCTCCTGGGCATTCTTTTCCTTCATTTAATTCAAACATATCCTGAGCATTGTTTTCCTTCATTAAGCTCAAATATCTCTTGAGCATTATTTACATTCATCAAGTTCAAATATCTCCTGAGCATTGTCTTCCTTCATCAAGTTACAAATATCTACTGAACATTGTCTACTTTCATCAAGTTCAAATATATCCTGAGCATTAATTTCCTGCATAAAGTTCAAATATCTCCTGAGCATTGTTTTCCTTCATTGAGGTCAAATATCTCCTTAGCATTGTTTTCCTTCATCAAGTTAACATATTTCCTGAGCATTGTTTTTCTTCATCAAGTTAAAATATCTCTTGAGCATTGTTTTCCTTCATCAAGTTAAAATATCTCCTGAGCATTGTTTTCTCTCATACAAGTTCAAATATCTCCTGAGCATTGTTTTATTCATCAAGTTAAAATACCTCCTGAGCATTGTTTTCCTTTATCAAGTTCCAATATTTCCTGAGCATTGTTTTCCTTCATACAGTTCAAATATCTCCTGAGAAGTGTTTTCCTTAATCAAGTTAACATACCTCCTGAGCATTGTTTTCTCTCATCAAGTTCAAATATCTCCTGAGCATTGCTTTCCTTCATAAAGTTTTAATATCTCCTGAGCATTGTTTTCCTTCATCAAGTCCAAATATCTCCTGAGCATTTCTTCCTTCATCTGGTTCAAATATATGCTGAGCAGTGTTTACCTTCATCAAGTTCAAATATCTCCTGAGCATTTTTCCTTCATCAGGTTAAAATATCTCCTGAGCATTGTTTTCCTGTATCAAATTCAAATATCTTCCGAGAATTGCTTTCTTTCATCAAGTTAAAATATCTCCTGAGCATTGTCTTCCTTTATCAAGTTCAAATATGTCCTGAGCATTGTTTTCTTTCATCAATTTAAAATATCTCCTAAGCATTGTTTATCTTCATCAAGTTAAAATATTTCCTGAGCATTGTTTTCCGTCATCAAGTTAAAATATCTCCTAAGCATTGCTTTCCTTCATCAAGTAAAAATATCTCCTGGGCATTGTTTTTTTTTTCATCAAGTTCAAATATCTCCTGAGCATTGCTTTCCTTCATAAAGTTTAAATATCTCCTGAGCATTGTTTTCTTTCATCAAGTTTAAATATCTCCTAAGCATTGTTTTCCTTCATCAAGTTTAAATATCTCCTGAGCATTATTTTCTCTCATCAAGTTGAAATATCTCCTGAGTATTGTTTTCCTTCATCAAGTTCAAATATTTCCTGAGCATTGTTTCGCTTCATAAAATTCAAATATCTCCTGAGGATTGTTTTCCTTCATAAAGTTCAAATATCTCCTGAGCATTGTGTTTCTTCATCAAGTTAAAATATCTCTTGAGCATTGTTTTCCTTCATCAAGTTAAAATATCTCCTGAGCATTGTTTTCTCTCATCATGTTCAAATATCTACTGAGCATTGTTTTCTTCATCAAGTTAAAATACCTCCTGAGCATTGTTTTCCTTTATCAAGTTAAAATATTTCCTGAGCATTGTTTTCCTTCATACAGTTCAAATATCTCCTGAGAAGTGTTTTCCTTCATCAAGTTGAAATATCTCCTAGGCATTGTTTTCTCTCATCCAGTTCAAATATCTCCTGAGCATTGCTTTCCTTCATAAAGTTCAAATATCTCCTGAGCATTGTTTTCATTCATCAAGTTAAAATATATCCGAGGCATTGTTTTCCTTCTTCAAGTCCAAATATCTCCTGAGCATTTCTTCATTCATCTGGTTCAAATATATGCTGAGCAGTTTTTACCTTCATCAAGTTCAAATATCTCCTGAGCATTTTTCCTTCATCAGGTTCAAATATCTCCTGAGCATTGTTTTCCTGTATCAAATTCAAATATCTTCCGAGAATTGCTTGCTTTCATCAAGTTAAAATATCTCCTGATCATTGTTTTCCTCCATTGAGTACAAATATCTCCTGATCATTGTTTTCCTCCATTGAGTACAAATATTTTCTTAGCATTGTCTTCCTTCATCAAGTTCAAATATCTCCTGAGCATTGTTTTCCTTTATCAAATTCAAATATCTTCCGAGAATTGCTTGCTTTCATCAAGTTAAAATATCTCCTGATCATTGTTTTCCTCCATTGAGTACAAATATCTCCTGATCTTTTTTTTCCTCCATTGAGTACAAATATCTCCTTAGCATGGTTTTCCTTCATCAAGTTCAAATATCTCCTGAGCATTGTTTTCTTTCATCAAGTTAAAATATCTCCTAAGCATTGCTTTCCTTCATCCAGTTAAAATATCTCCTGGGCATTGATTTTTTTTTTCATCAAGTTCAAATGTCTCCTGAGAATTGCTTTCCTTCATAAAGTTTAAATATCTCCTGAGCATTGTTTTCTTTCATCAAGTTGAAATATCTCCTGAGCATTGTTTTCTTTCACCAAGTTGAAATATCTCCTGAGCATTAGTTTCTCTCATCAAGTTGAAATATCTCCTGAGCATTGGTTTCCGTCATCTAGGTCAAATATCTCCTGAGCATTGTTTTCCTTTATCAAGTTCAAATATCTCTTGAGCATTCTTTTCCTTCATCAAATTCAAATATCTCCTGAGAATTGTTTTCCATCATCAAGTTCAAATATTTCCTGAGCATTGTTTCGCTTCATAATATTCAAATATCTCCTGAGCATTGTTTTCCTTGATAAAGTTCAAATATCTCCTGAGCATTGTTTTCCTTCATCAAGTTACAATAGCTCCTGGGCATTGTTTTCATTCATTAAATTAAAATATCTCCTGAGCATTGTTTTCCTTCATCAAGTTAAAATATCTCCTGAGCATTGTTTACCTTCATCAAGTGAAAATATTTCCTGAGGATTGTTTTCCTTCTTAAAATTCAAATATTTCCTGAGCATTGTTTTCCTTCATCAAGTTCAAATATTTCCTGAGCATTGTTTCGCTTCATAAAATGCAAATATCTCCTAAGCATTGTTTTCCTTCATCAAGTTCAAATATCTCCTGAGCATTGTTTTCGTTCATCAAGTTCAAATATCTCCTGAGCATTGTTTACCTTAATCAAGTTAAAATATTTCCAGAGCATTGTTTCGCTTCATAAAATTCAAATATCTCCTGAGCATTGTTTTCCTTCATCAAGTTCAAATATCTCCTGAGCATTGTTTACCTTCATCAAGTTAAAATATTTCCTGAGCATTGTTTCGCTTCATAAAATTCCAATATCTCCTGAGCATTGTTTTCCTTCATCAAGTTACAATATCTCCTGGGAATTCTTTTCCTTCATACAAATTCAAACATATCCTGAGCATTGTTTTCCTTCATTAAGTTCAAATATCTCCTGAGCATTATTTACATTCATCAAGTTCCAATATCTCCTGAGCATTGCTTTCATTCATCAAGTTCAAATATCTCCTGAGCATTGTTTTCCTTCATCAAGTTAAAATATCTCCTGAGCATTGTTTTCCTTCATCAAGTTCAAATATCTCCTGAGCATTGTTTTCCTGTATCAAGTTAAAATATTTCCTGATCATTGTTTTCCTGTATCAATTTCAAATATCTCCTGAGCATTGTTTTCCTGTATCAAGTTAAAATATTTCCTGCGCATTGTTTTCCTTCATCAAGTTCAAATATCTCCTGAGCATTGTTTTCCTGTATCAAGTTCAAATATCTCCTGAGCATTGTTCTTCTTCATCGAGTTAAAATATCTCCTGACGATTGTTTTCCTTCATTAAGCTCAAATATCTCCTGAGCATTGTTTTCTTTAATCAAGTTACAATATTTTCTGAGCATGGTTTTCCGTCATCAAGTTAAAATATATCCTAAGCATTGTTTTCCTTCATCAAGTTCAAATATCCCCTGGGCATTTTTTTCTTTCATCAAGTTGGAATATCCCCGGGGCATTGTTGTCCTTCATCAAGTTTAAATATCTCCTGAGCTTTGTTTACTTTAATCAAGTTAAAATATCTCCTGAGAATTGTTTTCTTTAATCAAGTTCAAATATCTCCTGATGATTGTTTTCCTCCATTTAGTACAAATATCTCCTGAGCATTGTTTTCCTCTATTGAGTTCAAATATCTCCTGGGCATTGTTTTCCTTCATCAAGTTAAAATATCTCCTGAGCATTTTTTCCACCATCGAGTTCAAATATCTCCTGAGCATTGTTTTCCTTCATCAAGTGCAAATATCTCATAGGCATTGTTTCCCTTCATCAAGTTAAAATATCTCCTGAGCATTGTTTTCCTTCATCAAGTTCAAATATTTCCTGAGCATTGTTTTCCTCTATCAAGTTCAAATATTTCCTGAGCATTGTTTTCCTTCCTAAAGTTTAAATATCTCCTGAGCATCGTTTTCCTGCATCAAGTTCAAATATTTCCTGAGCATTGTTTCCCTTTATAAAATTCAAATATCTCCTGAACATCATTTTCCTTCATCAAGTTGAAATACCTCCTGAGCATTGTTTTCCTTCATCAAGTTGAAATATCTCCTGAGAAGTGCTTCCTTCATCAAGTTCAAATATCTCCTGAGCATTGTTTTCTCTTATTAAGTTCAAATATCTCCTGAGCATTGCTTTCTTTCATAAGGTTTTAATATCTCCTGAGCATTGATTTATTCCTTCAAGTTCAAATATCTCCTGAGCATTGTTTTCCTTCATCAAGTTCAAATATTTCCTGAGCATTGTTTGCTTTTTTCAAGTTCAAATATCTCCTAAGCATTGTTTTTCTTCATCAAGTTAAAATATTTCCTGAGCATTGTTTTCCGTCATCAAGTTAATATATCTCCTAAGCATTGTTTCCATTCATCAAGTTAAAATATCTCCTGGGCATTATTTTCTTTCATCAAGTTGAAATATCTCCTGAGCATTCTTTTCTCTGATCAAGTTCAAATATCTCCTGAGCATTGGTTTCCGTCATCTAGTTCAAATATCTCCTGAGCATTGTTTTCCTTCATCAAGTTAAAATATCTCCTGAGCATTGTCTTCCTTCATCAAGTTCAAATATATGCTGAGCATATCTTACTTCATCCAGTTCAAATACATGCTGAGCATTGTTTTCCTTCATCAAGTTTAAATATCTCCTGACCATTTTTCCTTCATCAGGTTCAAATATCTCCTGAGCATTGGTTTCCTTTATCAAGTTAAAATATATTCTGCAAATTGCTTTCGTTCATCAAGTTAAAATATCTCCTGATGATTGTTTTCCTCCATTGAGTACAAATATCTCCTGAGCATTGTTTTCCTCCATTGAGTTCAAATATCTCCTGGGCATTGTTTTCCTTCATCAAGTTCAAATATCTCATAGGCATTGTTTCCCTTCATCAAGTTCAAATATCTCCTGAGCATTGTTTTCCTTCATCAAGTTAAAATATTTCCTGAGCATTGTTTTCCTCTATCAAGTTCAAATATTTCCTGTGCATTGTTTTCCTTCCTAAAGTTTAAATATCTCCTGAGCATCGTTTTCCTGTATCAAGTTCAAATATTTCCTGAGCATTGTTTGCCTTTATAAAATTCAAAGATCTCCTGAACATCATTTTCCGTCATCAAGTTGAAATACCTCCTGAGCATTGTTTTCCTTCATCAAGTTGAAATATCTCCTGAGAAGTGCTTCCTTCATCAAGTTCAAATATCTCCTGAGCATTGTTTTCTCTTATCAAGTTCAAATATCTCCTGAGCATTGCTTTCTTTCATTGGGTTTTAATATCTCCTGAGCATTGATTTCATTCATCAAGTTCAAATATCTCCTGAGCATTGTTTTCCTTCATCAAGTTCAAATATTTCCTGAGCATTGTTTGCTTTTTTCAAGTTCAAATATCTCCTAAGCATTGTTTTTCTTCATCAAGTTAAAATATTTCCTGAGCATTGTTTTCCGTCATCAAGTTAAAATACCTCCTAAGCATTGCTTCCCTTCATCAAGTTCAAATATCTCCTGGGCATTATTTTCTGTCATCCAGTTGAAATATCTCCTGAGCATTCTTTTCTCTGATCAAGTTCAAATATCTCCTGAGCATTGGTTTCCGTCATCTAGTTCAAATATCTCCTGAGCATTGTTTTCCTTCATCAAGGTAAAATATCTCCTGAGCATTGTCTTCCTTCATCAAGTTCAAATATATGCTGAGCATTTCTTACTTCATCTAGTTCAAATACATGCTGAGCATTGTTTTCCTTCATCAAGTTCAAATATCTCCTGAGCATTTTTCCTTCATCAGGTTCAAATATCTCCTGAGCATTGGTTTCCTTTATCAAGTTCAAATATATTCTGAGAATTGCTTTTTTTGATCAAGTTAAAATATCTCCTGATCATTGTTTTCCTCCATTGAGTACAAATATCTCCTGATCATTGTTTTCCTCCATTGAGTTTAAATATCTCCTGGGCATTGTTTTCCTTCATCAAGTTAAAATATCTCCTGAGCATTTTTTCCTTCATCAAGTTCAAATATCTCCTGAGAATTGTTTTCCTGTATAAAGTTAAAATATTTCCTGATCATTGTTTTCCTGTATCAATTTCAAATATCTCCTGAGCATTGTTTTCCTGTATCAAGTTAAAATATTTCCTGCGCATTGTTTTCCTTCATCAAGTTCAAATATCTCCTGAGCATTGTTTTCCTGTATCAAGTTCAAATATCTCCTGAGCATTGTTTTCCTTCATCGAGTTAAAATATCTCCTGACGATTGTTTTCCTTCATTAAGCTCAAATATCTCCTGAGCATTGTTTTCTTTCATCAAGTTACAATATTTTCTGAGCATTGTTTTCCGTCATCAAGTTAAAATATATCCTAAGCATTGTTTTCCTTCATCAAGTTCAAATATCCCCTGGGCATTTTTTTCTTTCATCAAGTTGGAATATCCCCGGGGCATTGTTTTCCTTCATCAAGTTTAAATATCTCCTGAGCTTTGTTTACTTTAATCAAGTTAAAATATCTCCTGAGAATTGTTTTCTTTAATCAAGTTCAAATATCACCTGCACATTGTTTTCCTCCATCGAGTTCAAATATCTCCTGAGAATTGTTTTCCTTCGTCAAGTTCAAATATCTCCTGAATATTGTTTTCTTTCATCAAGTTCAAATATCTCCTAAGCATTGTTTTCCTTCATGAAGTTAACATATTTCCTGGGCATTGTTTTTCTTCATCAAGTAAAAATGTCTCTCGAGCATTGTTTTCCTTTATCCAGTATAAATACATCCTGAGAATTGTTTTCCTTAATCCAGTAAAAATACCTTCTGAGTATTGTTTTCCTTCGTCAAGGTCAAATACTTCCTGAGCATTGTTTTCCTTCATCAAGTCAAAATATCTCCTGAGCATTGTTTTCCTTCATCAAGTTAAAATATCTCCTGAGCATTGTTTTCCTTCATCAAGTTTAAATATTTCCTGAGCATTGTTGTCCTTCATCAAGTTAAAATATCTACTGAGCATTGTTTTCTCTAATCAAGTTCAATTATCTCCTGAGCATTGCTTTCCTTCATAAAGTTCAAATATCTCCTGAGCATTTTTTCTTCATCAGGTTCGAATATCTCCTGAGCATTGTTTTCCTTCATAATATTCAAATATTTCCTGAGCATTATTTTCCAGCACCAAGTTAACCTCTTTCCTGAGCATTGTTTCCCTCCATAAAATTCAAATATCTCCTGAGCATTGTTTTCCTTCATACAGGTTCAAATATCTCGTGAGCATTGTTATCCTTTTCAAGTTAAAATATCTCCTGAGCATTGTTTTCGTTCATCAAGTTGAAATATTTCCTGAGCATTGTTTTTCTATATTAAGTTATAATATCTCCTCAGCATTGTTTTCCTTCATTAAGTTCAAATATCTCCTGCGTATTGTTTTCCTTCATCAAGTGAAAATATTTCCTGAGCATTGTTTTCCTTTATCAAGATCAAATATCTCCTGAGCATTGTTTTCCTTCATAAAGTTTAAATATCTTCTGAGCATCGTTTTCCTTCATAAATTTTAAAAATCTCCTGAGCATTGTTTTCCTGCATCAAGTTCAAATATTTCCTGAGCATTGTTTCCCTTCATACAATTCAAATATCTCCTGAACACCGTTTTCCTTCATCAAGTTGAAATACCTCCTGAGCATTGTTGTCCTTCATCTGGTTCAAATATATTCTGAGTAGTGTTTTCCTTCATCAAGCTCAAATATCTCCTGAGTATTTTTCCTTCATCAGGTTCAAACATCTCCTGAGCATTGTTTTCCTTTATCAAGTTAAAATATCTTCTGAGAATTGCTTTCTTTCATCAAGTAAAAATATCTACTAATCATTGTTTTCCTCCATTGAGTACAAATATCTCCAGATCATTGTTTTGCTCCATTGAGTACAAATATCTCCTGAGCATTGTCTTCCTTCATCAAGATCAAATATTTCCTGAGCATTGTTTTCTTTCATGAAGTTCAAATATCTCCTTAGCATTGTTTTTCTTAATCAAGTTAAAATATTTCCTGAGCATTGTTTTCCGTCATCAAGTTCAAATATCTCCTGAGCATTGTTTTCCTTCATCAAGTTGAAATATCTCCGGAGCATTGTTTTCTCTCATCAAGTTCAAATATCTATAAAGCATTGATTTCCGTCATCTGGTTCAAATATCTCCTTACCGTTGTTTTCCTTCATCAAGTTAAAATATTTCCTGAGCATTGTTTTCCGTCATCAAGTTAAAATATCTCCTGAGCATTGTTTTCCTTCATCAAGTTGAAATATCTCCTGAGCATTGTTTTCCTGCATCAAGTTAAAATATCTCCTGAGCATTGTTTCGCGTCATAAAATTCAAATATCTCCTGAGCATTGTTTTCCTTCATCAATTTCAAATATCTCCTGAGCATTGTTTTCCTTCATCTATGTCAAATATCTCCTGAGCATTGTTTTCCTTCATAAAGTTGAAATATCTCCTGAGCATTGTTTTTCTGTCATCAAGTTAAAATATCTCCTTAGCATTGTTTTCGTTCATCAAGTTGAAATATCTCCTGAGCATTGTTTTTCTGTCATCAAGTTAAAATATCTCCTGAGCTTTGTTTACTTTCATCAAGTTAAAATATTTCCTGAGCATTGTTTTCCTTCCTAAAGTTGAAATATCTCCTGAGCATTGTTTTCCTTCATCAAGTTCAAATATCTCCTGAGCATTGTTTCCCTTCATCAAGTTCAAATATCTCCTGAGAATTGTTTTCCTTCATCAAGTTAAAATATTTCCTGAGCATTGTTTTCCTTCATCAAGTTAAAATATTTCCTGAGCATTGTTTTCCTCCATCAAGTTCAAATATCTCCTGAGCATTGTTTTCCTTCATCAAGTTAAAATATCTCCTGAGAATTGTTTTCCTTCATCAAGTTAAAATATTTCCTGAGCATTGTTTTCCTCCATCAAGTTCAAATATTTCCTGAGCATTGTTTTCCTTCCTAAAGTTGAAATATCTCCTGAGCATCGTTTTCCTGCATCAAGTTCAAATATTTCCTGAGCATTGTTTCCCTTTATAAAATTCAAATATCTCCTGAACATCATTTTCCTTCATCAAGTTGAAATACCTCCTGAGCATTGTTTTCCTTCATCAAGTGTAAATATCTCCTGAGAAGTGTTTCTTTCATCAAGTACAAATATCTCCTTAGCATTGTTTTCTCTTATCAAGTTCAAATATCTCCTGAGCATTGCTTTCTTTCATAAAGTTTTAATATCTCCTGAGCATTGATTTCATTCATCAAGTTCAAATATCTCCTGAGCATTGTTTTCCTTCATCAAGTTCAAATATTTCCTGAGCTTTGTTTGCTTTTTTCAAGTTCAAATATCTCCTAAGCATTGTTTTTCTTCATCAAGTTAAAATATTTCCTGAGCATTGTTTTCCGTCATCAAGTAAAAATATCTTCTAAGCATTGTTTCCCTTCATCAAGTTAAAATATCTCCTGGGCATTATTTTCTTTCATCAAGTTGAAATATCTCCTGAGCATTCTTTTCTCTGATCAAGTTCAAATATCTCCTGAGCATTGGTTTCCGTCATCTAGTTCAAATATCTTATGACCATTGTTTTTCTTTCATCAAGTTCTAATATCTCCTGAGCATTGTTTTCCTTCATCAGGTTCAAATATATGCTGAGCATTTCTTCCTTCATCTGGTTCAAATACATGCTAAGCATTGTTTTCCTTCATCAAGTTCAAATATCTCCTGAGCATTTTTCCTTCATCAGGTTCAAATATCTCCTGAGCATTGGTTTCCTTTATCAAGTTCAAATATATTCTGAGAATTGCTTTCTTTCATCAAGTTAAAATATCTCCTGATGATTGTTTTCCTCCATTGAGTACAAATATCTCCTGAGCATTGTTTTCCTTCATCAAGTTAAAATATCTCCTGAGCATTGTTTCCCTTCATCAAGTTAAAATATCTCCTGAGCATTGTTTTCCTTCATCAAGTTCAAATATTTCCTGAGCATTGTTTTCCTCCATCAAGTTCAAATATTTCCTGAGCATTGTTTTCCTTCCTAAAGTTGAAAAATCTCCTGAGCATCGTTTTCCTGCATCAAGTTCAAATATTTCCTGAGCATTGTTTCCCTTTATAAAATTCAAATATCTCCTGAACATCATTTTCCTTCATCAAGTTGAAATACCTCCTGAGCATTGTTTTCCTTCATCAAGTTATAATATCTCCTGAGAAGTGTTTCTTTTATCAAGTACAAATATCTCCTTAGCATTGTTTTCTCTTATCAAGTTCAAATATCTCCTGAGCATTGCTTTCTTTCATAAAGTTTTAATATCTCCTGAGCATTGATTTCATTCATCAAGTTCAAATATCTCCTGAGCATTGTTTTCCTTCATCAAGTTCAAATATTTCCTGAGCATTGTTTGCTTTTTTCAAGTTCAAATATCTCCTAAGCATTGTTTTTCTTCATTAAGTTAAAATATTTCCTGAGCATTGTTTTCCGTCATCAAGTAAAAATATCTTCTAAGCATTGTTTCCCTTCATCAAGTTAAAATATCTCCTGGGCATTATTTTCTTTCATCAAGTTGAAATATCTCCTGAGCATTCTTTTCTCTGATCAAGTTCAAATATCTGCTGAGCATTGGTTTCCGTCATCTAGTTCAAATATCTTCTGACCATTGTTTTCCTTCATCAAGTTCAAATATCTCCTGAGCATTGTCTTCCTTCATCAAGTTCAAATATATGCTGAGCATATCTTACTTCATCTAGTTCAAATACATGCTGAGCATTGTTTTCCTTCATCAAGTTTAAATATCTCCTGAGCATTTTTCCTTCATCAATTCAAATATCTCCTGATCATTGTTTTCCTGCATCGAGTTCAAATATCTCCTGAGCATTGTTTTCCTTCATCAAGTTCAAATATCTCATAGGCATTGTTTCCCTTCATCAAGTTAAAATATCTCCTGAGCATTGTTTTCCTTCATCAAGTTAAAATATTTCCTGAGCATTGTTTTCCTCTATCAAGTTCAAATATTTCCTGTGCATTGTTTTCCTTCCTAAAGTTTAAATATCTCCTGAGCATCGTTTTCCTGCATCAAGTTCAAATATTTCCTGAGCATTGTTTGCCTTTATAAAATTCAAAGATCTCCTGAACATCATTTTCCGTCATCAAGTTGAAATACCTCCTGAGCATTGTTTTCCTTCATCAAGTTGAAATATCTCCTGAGAAGTGCTTCCTTCATCAAGTTCAAATATCTCCTGAGCATTGTTTTCTCTTATCAAGTTCAAATATCTCCTGAGCATTGCTTTCTTTCATAAGGTTTTAATATCTCCTGAGCATTGATTTCATTCATCAAGTTCAAATATCTCCTGAGCATTGTTTTCCTTCATCAAGTTCAAATATTTCCTGAGCATTGTTTGCTTTTTTCAAGTTCAAATATCTCGTAAGCATTGTTTTTCTTCATCAAGTTAAAATATTTCCTGAGCATTGTTTTCCGTCATCAAGTTAAAATATCTCCTAAGCATTGTTTCCCTTCATCAAGTTAAAATATCTCCTGGGCATTATTTTCTTTCATCAAGTTGAAATATCTCCTGAGCATTCTTTTCTATGATCAAGTTCAAATATCTCCTGAGCATTGGTTTCCGTCATCTAGTTCAAATATCTCCTGAGCATTGTTTTCCTTCATCAAGGTAAAATATCTCCTGAGCATTGTCTTCCTTCATCAAGTTCAAATATATGCTGAGCATTTCTTACTTCATCTAGTTCCAATACATGCTGAGCATTGTTTTCCTTCATCAAGTTCAAATATCTCCTGAGCATTTTTCCTTCATCAGGTTCAAATATCTCCTGAGCATTGGTTTCCTTTATCAAGTTCAAATATATTCTGAGAATTGCTTTCTTTCATCAAGTTAAAATATCTCCTGATCATTGTTTTCCTCCATTGAGTACAAATATCTCCTGATCATTGTTTTCCTCCATTGAGTTTAAATATCTCCTGGGCATTGTTTTCCTTCATCAAGTTAAAATATCTCCTGAGCATTTTTTCCTTCATCAAGTTCAAATATCTCCTGATCATTGTTTTCGTTCATCAAGTTCAAATATCTCCTAAGCATTGTTTTCCTTTATCAAGTTCAAATATCTCCTGAGCATTGTTTTCCTTTATCAAGTTCAAATATCTCCTGAGCATTGTTTTCGTTCATCAAGTTCAAATATCTCCTAAGCATTGTTTTCCTTCATCAAGATAAAATATTTCCTGAGCATTGTTTTCCTTCATCAAGTTCAAATATCTCCTGAGCATTGTTTTCCTTCATCAAGTTAAAATATCTCCGTAGCATTGTTTTCCTTCATCAAGTTAACATATTTCCTGGGCATTGTTTTTCTTCATCAAGTTAAAATATCTCTCGAGCATTGTTTTCCTTTATCCAGTTAAAATACCTCCTTAGAATTGTTTTCCTTTATCTAGTAAAAATACCTCCTGAGAATTGTAACGTGCATCCAGGAGATAAGCGCCCGCGTGTTTGCATGTTGTGTGGGTACGTTGGAGAGACGGATGAGGGGAAAAAGACTTACCTCGAGACCAGCTCAGCGTTACCGACTAAAAATAGAAAAGAAAGACCAAGATGGCGGTCGCCGTCTTTTGTAAATTATTATGTCTAGCAAAGTCACACGAATTCTCGGAATATGCAAATTTAGCCGGCCTAGAACGACGATAAAAGCGGGTGAGGGGAAAGACGTCGGCGAGGGATGATTGAGTTGGCTGGGGAATCGTGTGGCTGTTGCTTCTTGTGGCGTGTGAGGATATTTTACCGTTGTTGGAATCCGTGCAGAACCGGTGTAAAAAGATTATTGAATTGCTGCAACATTTATAACATCTTTTTTCGTACATTACCGTGTTAAAGAGAGAGTCAGGCGCCATCTTGAATTTTTCCTTACACATTTCGGTTACAAGCTATTTCGGCCGTTTGGCCTCTAGGACTATGACCGAGTCGAAATTTGACTTAAATCTCATACCCGAGTTTGACGGATCCACATCCATCGTCGACTGGGTTTAAAGGGTCGAGCTGACGTGCGACCTTTGTGAGGTGAAAAGGGTACACACTGTGATTCCCCTGAGATTGGCTGGGGGTGCCTTGAGTGTATATCAGCAACTCAGTGCTGCCGAAAAGGGAGATGTCACCGCAATTAAAGCTGCGCTGTACAAGGCATTTGCCATGGATCCTTGTACGGCCTATGAAAAATTTGCTTCCCGAAAACTTCTACTGGAGGAAAGCGTGGACGTTTTCTTTGCTGAGTTAAAGAAACTCGCAGTTCTGTTCGGTGGAGGGGTGTCGGAGCGGACGCTCGCGTACGCGTTTGTGGCGGGCCTTCCCACTCGGGTGAAGCAGCTACTGAGAGCCTCAACCAGCGTTTCAACAACAACCATGGAACACTTGATGGAACGTGCTCGAGCCATCATCAAAGATGAGGAGGACCTGGGGGAACCAGTTGTGATGGCGACACAGACAGGCCAGATTGGCGCTCGGGAGATTCCGAATCAGAACCCTGCAAGCAATGGGAAATGTTTTCGCTGCGGCCGACGCGGACATTTTGCAAGGAATTGCACCAACAGGGGGCGTGTGCGCTGTTTTAAGTGTGGCGGTTTGGGGCATCTAGCCCAAAACTGTGCGGGAAACGTATCAGGGGAGAGGACGTCAGCGCCGCCCTGCTCCCCGAGCAAAATTTGAACAAGGCGCAACCAGTGATGACCGTCTACATAAACAGGATACCCTGCTCAGCACTTCTTGACTCAGGCTGTTCGCATACTATAGTGAGCACCAGGCTGTGTCCAAGTTGGACTAAGAGGAAGATCAAAGTCACCACGATAGGAGGCGAGACCCAGACATGCTGTGGAGCTGGAACTGTCAAGATCTACACGGACACCGGTGCAGCCACTAAGATCAATGTGCTCGTGACCAAAGGAAATCTCCTGGGGTTTGACCTGTTGCTCGGATACGATGCCATCAAGGTGCTAGGGGGAGTTGCAATTCATCGGGATGGAAAGGTGCGATTCTTGGAGGCCCCAGTGTGTGCAGCACTCCATATCGATCGGCCGGATTTTACAGTGGACTTCGACTAACGCAAGAGGGCCTGGATTGCATCTTGGAAGTGGACCGAGGGAATGGCACCGACTAAACTCAAGAATGGGGTTGCAGAGTACTCTATACCCAGTGAGGCCCGAGCAGAATACGAAAGGGAACTAAAGGCGTGGATCCAAGATGGCTGGTTAATCCCCTACCCTGAGGACAAGCTTGGGCCTCCCAAGGGTCTAATACCCTTGATGGCAGTAGTCCAGCATAACAAGTCGAAAGTACGGGTTGTGCTGGATTTTAGGGAGCTTAACAAGCATATTGAAGCCTACACTGCCGATGCTGACGTATGCGCCAGTAAGTTGAGGGAATGGCGTCAGAAAGGCACTAATGTCTCGATATTGGATTTGCGAAAAGCCTATTTACAGGTGCGAGTTGATGAGACGTTGTGGCCGTTCCAGACAATTTGGTTCCAGGGGCAGAGGTACTGCCTTACACGCCTTGGCTTTGGCCTAAATGTGGCACCACAGATCATGAAGACTATTGTCAACACAGTATTGTCCCAGGAAAAGCCCATGAGGGACTCAACGTCAGCTTACATTGATGACGTATACGTCAATGAAGATGTACAGTCTGCGTCGTGTGTCAAAGAAAAGTTGGCTCAGTTTGGTCTGGAATGCAAGAATCCCGAACGTTTAAGGGAAGGAGCACGTGTATTGGGATTGGATGTTTATAAAGAAGATGGCACCCTACAATGGAGGCGTGGCAGTGAAATTCCAAGCATCCCCAACCTCGTTACAAGGTGGACCGTTTTTTCTTGGTGTGGAAAACTTGTTGGTCACTTACCGGTCTGTGGCTGGCTCCGCGCAGCTGTTGGTGCAATTAAACGCAGAGCAAATTTAACAAACATGGGTTGGGATGACATATCCGATGATGTCCTACTAACTCTGATGATTAAAGAGACACTGGAGAGAGTGAACAAGAAGGACCTTGCCTGTGGGCGGTGGTGTGTTAACGGAGACAACGTAGGTGTGTGGGTTGATGCCAGTTCTTTGGCGTTGGAAGTATCGTTGGAGCAAGGAGGAAACGTGTTCGAGGATGCGTGTTGGCTGCGGCCCATAACAGATTCTCAGCATATCAACCTGGCAGAGCTGGACGCTGTTGTAAAGGGGGTAAATCTGGCCCTGCAGTGGCAGTCTAAGAAGTTGACCTTGTACACAGATTCTCTCTGTGTCTACCACTGGGTGTCTGACGTCCCCTTCAACCGCACCTGCAAATGCTATTTACACGTACCGAGTCGGAGTGAAGGGAATCAATACTACGCAGCCAACCGACAAGGGAACATATAACAGATATGTAGTGGGAGATCCAGTGTGGGTGCGGCCCCCAGGAAATCGGTGCACCGACAAGTTTAAGCGAGGACAAATACCTGGAGTGATTAGCCAGCAGTCTGTTTTGGTCGATGGAACCCCACGACATATGCGAGATCTTCGCCCAGCTACCAAGGTGCGTCACACAACTACAGAAGAAAGCAGTGAAGCGTCTAGCAATGAGCTGCCGATGCACGGAGTCAGTGAGCCCCCTCCAGAGACTGATAGCGATACTTCATCTGATGAGGCGGAACCAGATCCAGAGCCCGAATCTGAAACAGTAAATGTACCTCTTCGCAGAAGCACACGCACTAAAAGGCCCCCCCCCAGTGCTCTCTATGTGATCATCAGATAAGGGGGGAGTGTAACGTGCATCCAGGAGATAAGCGCCCGCGTGTTTGCATGTTGTGTGGGTACGTGGGAGAGACGGATGAGGGCAAAAAGACTTACCTCGAGACCAGCTCAGCGTTACCGACCAAAAATAGAAAAGAAAGACCAAGATGGCGGCCGCCGTCTTTTGTAAATTATGATGTCTCGCAAAGTCACACGATTTCTCAGAATATGCAAATTTAGCCGGCCTAGAACGACGATAAAAGCGGATGAGGAGAAAGACGTCGGCGAGGGACGATTGAGTTGGCTGGGGACCTGTGTGGCTGTTGCTTCTTGTGCCGTGTGAGGATATTTTACCGTTGTTGGAATCCGTGCAGAACCGGTGTAAAAGGATTATTGAATTGCTGCAACATTTATAATATCTTTTCCTGAACTTACCGTGTTAAAGAGAGAGTCGGGCGCCATCTTGAATTTTTCCTTACACATTTCTGTTACAAGAATTGTTTTCCTTTGTCAAGATCAAATATCTCCTGAGCATTGTTTTCCTGCATCAAGTTAAAATATTTCCTGAGCATTGTTTTCCTTCGTCAAGTTCAAATATCTCCTGAGAATTGTTTTCCTTCATAAAGTTTAAATATCTCCTGACCATTGTTTTCTCTCATCAAGTTAAAATATCTCCTGAGCATTGCTTTCCTTCTTCAAGTTCAAATATCTCCTGAGCATTTTTCCTTCATCAGGTTCGAATATCTCTTGAGCATTGTTTTCTTTCATCAAGTAAAAATATTTCCTGAGCATTGTTTTCTTTCATCAAGTAAAAATATCTCCTAAGCATTGTTTTCCTTCATAAAATTCAAATATTTCCTGAGCATTGTTTTCATGCATCAAGTTCACCTCTTTCCTGAGCATTGTTTCCATCCATAAAATTCAAATATCTCCTGAGCATTGTTTTCCTTCATACAGGTGCAAATATCTCCTGAGCATTCTTTTCCTTCATCAAGTTAAAATATCTCCTGAGCATTGTTTTCCTTCATCAAATTCAAATATCTCCTGCGCATTGTTTTCTTTCATCAAGTTCAAATATCTCCTGAGCATTGTTTTCCTTCATCAAGTTAAAATTTTTCCTGAGCATTGCTTTCCTTAATCAAGTTCAAATACTTCCTAAGCATTGTTTTCTTTCATAAAGTTGATATATCTCCTAAGCATTGTTTTCCTGCATCAAGTTAAAATATTTCCTGAGCATTGTTTTCCTTCATAAAATATGTATCTTCTGAACATTGTTTTCCTTCATCAAGTTGAAATACCTCCTGAGCATTGGTTTCCGTCAGCTAGTTCAAATATCTCCTGAGACTCGTTTTCCTTCATCAAGTTTTAATATCTCCTGAGCATAGTTTTCCCGCATCAAGTTAAAATATTTCCTGAGCATTGTTTTCCTTCATCAAGGTAAAATATCTCCTGAGCTTTGTTTTCCTTCATCAAGTTCAAATATTTCCTGAGCATTTTTTCCTTCATCAAGTTCAAATATTTCCTAAGAATTGTTTTCCTTAATCAAGTTGAAATATCTCCTGAGAATTGTTTTCCTGTATCAAGTTCAAATATTTCCTGAGCATTGTTTTCCTTCATCAAGTTAAAATATCTCCTGAGCATTTTTTTCCTTCATCCAGTTCAAATATCTTCTGCGCATTGTTTTTTTTTTATCAAGTTCAAATATCTCCTGAGCATTTCATTTTTCATCAGGTTCAAATATCTCCTGAGCATTTTTTCCTCCATCAAGTTCAAATATCTCCTGAGAATTGTTTTCTCTTATCCAGTTCAAACATCTCCTGAGCATTGTTTTCTTTCATCAAGTAAAAATATTTCCTGAGCATTGTTTTCTTTCATCAAGTTCAAAAATCTCCTGAGCATTGTTTTCCTTCACAAGTTGAAATATCTCCTGACCATTGTTTCCCTTCATCAAGTTATATTATCTCCTGAGCATTGTTTTCTTTCATCAAGTTCAAATATCTCCTGAGCATTGTTTTCCTATATCAAGGTCAAATATCTCCTGAGCAGTGTTTTCCTTCATCAAGTTAAAATATTTCCTGAGCATTGTTTTCATTCATCAAGTTAAAATATCTCCGGAGCATTGTTTTACTTCATACAGGTTAAAATATCTCCTGAGCATTGTTTTCTTTCATCAAGTTCAAATATCTCCTGAGAATTGTTTTCTCTCATCAAGTTGAAATATCTTCTTAGCATTGTTTTCTTTCATCAAGTTAAAATATCTCCTGAGCATTGCTTTCTCTCATCAAGTTCAAATATCTCTTGAGCATTGTTTTCCTTCACATGTTAAAATATCTCTTGAGCATTGTTTCCCTTCATCAAGTAAAAATATCTCCTGAGCATTGTTTTCGTTCATCAAGTTAAAATATCTCCTGAGCATTGTTTTCCTATATGAAGTTAAACTATCTCCTGACCAGTGTTTTCCTTCATAAAGTTAAAATATTTCCTGAGCATTTTTTCCATCATCAAGTTCAAATATTTCCTAAGCATTGTTTTCCTTCATCAAGGTTAAATATCTCCTGAGAATTGTTTTCCTGTATCAAGTTCAAATATTTCCTGAGCATGGTTTTCCTTCATAAGGTTAAAATATCTCCTGAGTATTGTTTTCCTTCATCCAGTTCAAATATCTCCTGCGCATTGTTTTTTTTTTCATCAAGTTCAAATATCTCCTGAGCATTGTTTTCCTTCATCAAGTTCAAATATCTCCTGAGCATTTCATTTTTCATCAGGTTCACATATCTCCTGAGCATTGTTTTCCTTCATCAAGTTCAAATATCTCCTGAGAATTGTTTTCTCTTATCCAGTTCAAACATCTCCTGAGCATTGTTTTCTTTCATCAAGTTAAAATATTTCCTGAGCATTGTTTTCTTTCATCAAGTTCAAATATCTCCTGAGCATTGTTTTCCTTTACAATTAAAAATATCTCCTGAGCATTGTTTCCCTTCATCAAGTTAAAATATCTCCTGAGCATTGTTTTCCTATATCAAGGTCAAATATCTCCTCAGCAGTGTTTTCCTTCATCAAGTTAAAATATTTCCTGAGCATTGTTTTCATTCATCAAGTTAAAATATCTCCTGAGCATTGTTTTACTTCATACAGGTAAAAATATCTCCTGAGCATTGTTTTCTTTCATCATGTTCAAATATCTCCTGAGCATTGTTTTCCTATATCAAGGTCAAATATCTCCTGAGCATTGTTTTCCTTCATCAAGTTAAAATATTTCCTGAGCATTGTTTTCCTTCATCAAGATAAAATATTTCCTGAGAATTGTTTTCCTTCATCAAGTTCAATTAACTCCTGAGCATTGCTTTCCTTCATAAAGTTAAAATATTTCCTGACAATTGTTTTCCTTCATCAAGTAAACATATCTCCTGAGCATTTTTTTCCTTCATAAAGTTAAAATATTTCCTAAGCATTGTTTTCCTTCATCAAGTTCAAATATCTCCTCAGCATTGTTTTCCTTCATCAAGTTCAAATATCCCTGCGCATTGTTTTCTTTCATAATGTTCATATATTTCCTGAGCATTGTTTTCCTTCATCAAGTTAAAATATTTCCTGAGCATTGTTTTCTTTCATCAAGTTAAAATATCTCCTGAGCATTGTCTTGCTTCATCAAGTTCAAATATCTCCTGAGCATTGCTTTCCTTCATAAAGTTCAAATATCTCCTGAGCATTTCTTCCTGCATCAGGTGTAAATATCTCCTGAGCATTGTTTTCCTTCATCAAGTTAAAATATCTCCTGAGCATTGTCTTCCTTCATCAAGTTCAAATATCTCCTGAGTATTGTTTTCTTTCATCAAGTTCAAATATCTCCTGAGAATTTTTTTCCTTCATCAAGTTCCTGAGCATTGTTTTCTTTCATCAAGTTAAAATATCTGCTGAGCATTGTTTTCTTTCATCAAGTTAAAATATCTCCTGAGCATTGTTTTCTTTCATCAAGTTAAAATATCACCTGAGCATTTCTTCCTTCATCAGGTTAAAATATCTCCTGAGCATTGTTTTCCTACATCAAGTTAAAATATCTCCTGAGCATTGTTTTCCTTAATCAAGTTTAAATACTTCCTGAGCATTTTTTCCTTCATCAAGATCAAATATTTCCTAAGTATTGTTTTCTTTCATCAAGTTAAAATATCTCCTGATAATTGTTTTCCTTCATCAAGTGCCAATATTTTCTGAGCATTGTTTTCCTTCATCAAGTAAAAATATCTCCTGAGCATTGTTTTCCTTCATGCAGTTCAAATATCTCCTGCGCATTGTTTTCTTTCATCAAGTGCAAATATCTCCTGAGCATTGTTTTCCTTCATCAAGTTCAAATATCTCCTGAGAATTTCATTCTTCCTCAGGTTCAAATATCTTCTGGGCATTGTTTTTCTTCATCAAGTTAAAATATCTCCTGAGAATTGTTTTCTCTCATCAAGTTGAAATATCTTCTTCGCATTGTTTTCTTTCATCAAGTTAAAATATCTCCTGAGCATTGCTTTCTCTCATCAAGTTCAAATATCTCTTGAGCATTGTTTTCCTTCACATGTAAAAATATCTCTTGAGCATTGTTTCCCTTCATCAAGTAAAAATATCTCCTGAGCATTGTTTTCTTTCATCAAGTTAAAATATCTCCTGAGCATTATTTTCCTATATGTAGTTAAACTATCTCCTGAGCAGTGTTTTCCTTCATAAAGTTAAAATATTTCCTGAGCATTTTTTCCATCATCAAGTTCAAATATTTCCTAAGCATTGTTTTCCTTCATCAAGGTCAAATATCTTCTGAGAATTGTTTTCCTGTATCAAGTTCAAATATTTCCTGAGCATTGTTTTCCTTCATTAGGTTAAAATATCTCCTGAGCATTGTTTTCCTCCATCCAGTTCAAATATCTCCTGCGCATTGTTTTTTTTTTCATCAAGTTCAAATATCTCCTGAGCATTGTTTTCCTTCATCAAGTTCAAATATCTCCTGAGCATTTCATTTTTCATCAGGTTCAAATATCTCCTGAGCATTGTTTTCCTTCATCAAGTTCAAATATCTCCTGAGAATTGTTTTCTCTTATCCAGTTCAAACATCTCCTGAGCATTGTTTTCTTTCATCAAGTTAAAATATTTCCTGAGCATTGTTTTCTTTCATCAAGTTCAAATATCTCCTGAGCATTGTTTCCCTTCATCAAGTTAAAATATCTCCTGAGCATTGTTTTCTTTCATCAAGTTCAAATATCTCCTGAGCATTGTTTTCCTATATCAAGGTCAAATATCTCCTGAGCAGTGTTTTCCTTCATCAAGTTAAAATATTTCCTGAGCATTGTTTTCCTTCGTCAAGTTAAAATATCTCCTGAGCATTGTTTTACTTCATACAGGTTAAAATATCTGCTGAGCATTGTTTTCCTTCATCAAGATAAAATATTTCCTGACAATTGTTTTCCTTCATCAAGTTCAAATATCTCATGAGCATTGTTTTCCTAAATAAAGTTAAAATATTTCCTGACAATTGTTTTCCTTCATCAAGTTCAAATATCTTCTGAGCATTTTTTTCCTTCATAAAGTTAAAATATTTCCTAAGCATGGTTTTCCTTTATCAAGTTCAAATATCTCCTGAGCATTGTTTTCCTTCATACAGTTAAAATATCTCCTGAGCATTGTTTTCCTTCATCAAGTTCAAATATCCCTGCGCATTGTTTTCTTTCATAAAGGTCATTTATTTCCTGAGCATTGTTTTCCTTCATCAAGGTAAAATATCTCCTGAGCATTGTTTTCTGTCATCAAGTTAAAATATCTCCTGAGCATTGTCTTCCTTCATCAAGTTAAAATATCTCCTGAGCATTGCTTTCCTTGATAAATTTCAAATATCTCCGGAGCATTTCTTCCTGCATCAGGTTTAAATATCTCCTGAGCATTGTTTTCCTTCATCAAGTTAAAATATCTCCTGAGCATTGTCTTCCTTCATCAAGTTAAAATATCTCCTGAGTATTGTTTTCTTTCATCAAGTTCAAATATCTCCTGAGCATTTTTTTCCTTCATCAAGTTCAAATATCTCCTGAGCATTGTTTTCTTTCATCAAGTTAAAATATCTGCTGAGCATTGTTTTCTTTCATCAAGATAAAATATCTCCTGAGCATTGTTTTCTTTCATCAAGTTAAAATATCTCCTGAGCATTTCTTACTTCATCAGGTTAAAATATCTCCTGAGCATTGTTTTCCTACATCAAGTTAAAATATCTCCTGAGCATTGTTTTCCTTTATCAAGTTCAAATATTTCCTAAGTATTGTTGTCTTTTATCCAGGTCAAATATCTCCTGATAATTTTTTTTCCTTCATCAAGTTCCAATATTTTCTGAGCATTGTTTTCCTTCACAAAGTAGAAATATCTCCTGAGCATTGTTTTCCTTCATGCAGTTCAAATATCTCCTGCGCATTGTTTTCTTTCATCAAGTTCAAATGTTTCCTGAGCATAGTTTTCCTTCATCAACTTCAAATATCTCCTGAGCATTTCATTCTTCTTCAGGTTATAATATCTTCTGGGCATTTTTTTTCTTCATCAAGTTCAAATATCTCCTGAGAATTGTTTTCTCTCATCAAGTTGAAATATCTCCTTAGCATTGTTTTCTTTCATCAAGTTAAAACATCTCCTTAGCATTGCTTTCTCTCATCAGGTTCAAATATCTCTTGAGCATTGTTTTCCTTCACATGTTAAAATATCTCTTGAGTATTGTTTCCCTTCATCAAGTAAAAATATCTCCTGAGCATTGTTTTCTTTCATCAAGTGAAAATATCTACTGAGCATTATTTTCCTATATGAAGTTAAACTATCTCCTGAGCAGTGTTTTCTTTCATAAAGTTAAAATATTTCCTGAGCATTTTTGCCTTCATCAAGTTCAAATATTTCCTAAGCATTGTTTTCCTTCATCAAGTTAAAATATCTCCTGAGAATTGTATTCCTGTATCAAGGTCAAATATTTCCTGAGCATTGTTTTCCTTCATCAAGTTGAAATATCTCCTGAGCATTGTTTTCCTTCACAAGTTAAAATATCTCCTGGGCATTGTTTCCCTTCATCAAGTTAAAATATCTCCTGAGCATTGTTTTCTTTCATCAAGTTCAAATATCTCCTGAGCATTGTTTTCCTATATCAAGGTCAAATATCTCCTGAGCAGTGTTTTCCTTCATCAAGTTAAAATATTTCCTGAGCATTGTTTTCCTTCATCAAGTTAAAATATCTCCTGAGCATTGTTATACTTCATACAGGTTAAAATATCTGCTGAGCATTGTTTTCCTTCATCAAGTTAAAATATTTCCTGAGCATTGTTTTCCTTCATCAAGATAAAATATTTCCTGAGAATTGTTTTCCTTCATCAAGTTCAAATATCTCCTGAGCATTGTTTTCCTAAATAAAGTTAAAATATTTCCTGACAATTGTTTTCCTTAATCAAGTTAAAATATCACCTGAGCATTTTTTTCCTTCATAAAGTTAAAATATTTCCTAAGCATTGTTTTCCTTCATCAAGTTCAAATATCTCCTGAGCATTGTTTTCCTTCATACAGTTAAAATATCTCCTGAGCATTGTTTTCCTTCATCAAGTTCAAATATCCCTGCGCATTGTTTTCTTTCATAAAGTTCATATATTTCCTGAGCATTGTTTTCCTTCATCAAGTTAAAATATCTCCTGAGCATTGTTTTCTTTCATCAAGTTAAAATATCTCCTGAGCATTGTCTTCCTTCATCAAGTTCAAATATCTCCTGAGCATTGCTTTCCTTCATAAAGTTCAAATATCTCCTTAGCATTTCTTCCTGCATCAGGTTTAAATATCTCCTGAGCATTGTTTTCCTTCATCAAGTTAAAATATCTCCTGAGCATTGTTTTCTTTCATCAAGTTAAAATATCTGCTGAGCATTGTTTTCTTTCATCAAGTTAAAATATCTCCTGAGCATTGTTTTCTTTCAAGTTAAAATATCTCCTGAGCATTTCTTACTTCATCAGGTTAAAATATCTCCTGAGCATTGTTTTCCTACATCAAGTTAAAATATCTCCTGAGCATTGTTTTCCTACATCAAGTTAAAATATCTCCTGAGCATTGTTTTCCTTCATCAAGTTCCAATATTTTCCGAGCATTGTTTTCCTTCATCAAGTAAAAATATCTCCTGAGCATTGTTTTCCTTCATGCAGTTCAAATATCTCCTGCGCATTGTTTTCTTTAATCAAGTTCAAATATTTCCTGAGCATTGTTTTCCTTCATCAAGTTCAAATATCTCCTGAGCATTTCATTCTTCATCAGGTTCAAATATCTTCTGGGGATTGTTTTCTTTCATCAAGTTAAAATATCTCCTGAGCATTGCTTTCTCTCATCAAGTTCAAATATCTCTTGAGCATTGTTTTCCTACACATGTTAAAATATCTCTTGAGCATTGTTTCCCTTCATCAAGTAAAAATATCTCCTGAGCATTGTTTTCTTTCATCAAGTTAAAATATCTCCTGAGCATTATTTTCCTATATGAAGTTAAACTATCTCCTGAGCAGTGTTTTCCTTCATAAAGTTAAAATATTTCCTGAGCATTGTTTTTCATTATCAAGTTAAAATATTTCCTGAGAATTGTTTTCCTTCATACAGGTTAAAATATCTCCTGAGCATTGTTTTCCTTCATCAAGTTAAAATATTTCCTGAGCATTGTTTTCTTTCATCAAGATAAAATATTTCCTGAGAATTGTTTTCCTTCATCAATTTCAAATATCTCCTGAGCATTGTTTTTCTTCATAAAGTTTAAATATTTTCTGAGCATTGTGTTCCTTCATACAGATTAAAATATCTCCTGAGCATTGTTTTCCTTCATCAAGTTCAAATATCCCCTGAGCATTGTTTTTGTTTATCAAGTTTAAATTTTTCCTAAGCATTGTTTTCCTTCACAAAATTCAAATATTTCCTGAGCATTGTTTTCCTTCATCAAGTTCACCTCTTTCCTGAGCATTGTTTCCCTTCATAAAATTCAAATATCTCCTGAGCATTGTTTTCCTTCATCAAGTTAAAATATTTCCTGAGCATTGTTTTCCTTTATCAAGTAAAAATATCTCCTGAGCATTGTTTTCGTTCATCAAGTTAAAATATCTCCTGAGCATTGTTTTCCTTCATCAAATTAAAATATCCCCTGCGCATTGTTTCCTTTCATCAAATAAAAATATTTCGTGAGAATTGTTTTCCTTAATCAAGTTGTTGATTACACATTGAACACCTGCATGAAACTTTCTTTCATTTTGAAGTCATGTACAAATTTCACAACAAAAAACTGTTCTGTACGTGATACATTAGTTGTTTCATCCATGAAGATAGAGAAGATCTTGCTTTTGTGAATTTCTTTTAATATTACTCATCTAATTGAAATGGCCAAAGCCTGGATCAGACCATTCTGAGTCCTGTTTTAAAGTAATGACACTTGGGGTCTTTTCAGTGTTTCTTTTTTTTCTTTAAGTACATCAAGGTGCAGTTTAACCCGACAATCATACTTGCTAAACATTTCAACAAGTTCAAGAAATTTTCTTCGGTTTTTATGCATAGAACTTTTGCTGTTGCTCCTAAATAGCAAACTTTGTCTTGCTTGGTACCAAGTAATGGAAATCAACCTACATAAAATTTCTCGGTTTCTTTGCTTCTCTTTGTCTCTAGCAACTTGTAATTTGCGATGAGCTGCTTCTAATGCAATAACCAATGCTTGGCTTTGAAAGCCTTCCCACCGAACTATACCAATCATGAGAGATTCCGAAACAGCATGGTCCTTTGTTTTCTTATGCCCTCTGATTTCGAAGTTACTCAGACAATATACTTTCTTGCATGAAAAAAGAGACGCTAGCTGAAGCAAAATATAGCATCTTTCTGAAGTGAATACTCTAAACAAGTGTTTATTTTATACCATTTCTTTTGCTCAAGGTCATCTACATTGTCTGCTTCATTTGGCTCGGCGACTGCTTCCATATCTTTTGCTTCTGATTCTTCACTCTCCCAAGTTACCGAGTCCTCAACTTGCTCCAATGTTGAAGCTGGCATTCAAGGTTTCATTCAATCATAAAGAGTTCTCTTACCTTTGGCAGCGTCTTGTCTGTTCCCGCTCCCTTTTTTCTTTTCTTTTTTCGTGGCATATTGTAGATGATCAGATTTAATAGAGCCTGGAAAAAAAAATTATTATAAAAATGTAAGGGACCGAAGTAAAAATTATTGATATTCTTGCTAAATAAAGACCTGGATAGAATCGTAAATTTCTGGGCAGTTAACGTAAAACGCCAAAAGGTGCCGCATGAAGGTTGGGTGATATATTTAAGTATAAATATAGACAAATTTAGTAAAAAGGAAATAAATATTTAATTTTTAAATAACAAATAGCAATAAAAATGGTTTTGCATTGTATAAATTAATTTTTTTTTTGTTCTAATGAAATATTTAGATTTTATTTCAGTGATTGTAAAATGATCGAGTAGTTTGAATCTAACATAAGATAATCAAATTTTAGATATATCAGCGCCGGCCGAACGTTAGACAGCATCTTGAAAGTAATATGAGCTGACGGGGCAAGAAGAAGGGGCAGATAACTCCAAAATTTTATGCCGAAAATGTTACTTGTAAAGTCTAAAAATATCATCTGCCCTATCATCATACAGAGTTTTTTTTATGAAAATTTCTTTCCGTCACGGGTACATACATCATACAGAATTTTCTTTATCTGTCTTTTTTACTAATGTATTTGTAAAACTGCACAAGCACCTTTTGTTCTAATAAACCAATGAATGCTAGCACTAGTTTGGGCAACTTTCTGCCATTTCTGTAAAGTACTCGGAAAATTCTGATGATAGCGCTATCTTTATTCCGTTTGAATACAAATTTTTAATAGTTATTTTGACAATGATGAGGATGGCAACAGCAACAAAGAAGGGCAATTTTAGTCACACACAAAAAAGGGCAATTCGAAACACAAATAAATTTTGTAGAGAAAAAAAAACGCTGATAGAGAGGACTAGGGTTATTTTTGGGTTAAAGAACTCACATTTCTTTGTAAAGAAATAAAAATATTTTCCAAAATAAATATGCAAATACATTACCTTTAAAAACTTCTATATATATATTCCTTCTATTTTAACACTCGTTTTAGATAAATATATCTTAGTCTCACACACAAAAAGAGTAATTCGAAACACAAATAAATTTTGTAAGGAAAGGGGAACGATGATAGTATTTGCATTGTGGACTATTATTATTATTATCATTATTATTATTATTATTATTATTATTATTATTCATTATTATTATTATTATTATCATCATTATTATTATTATTATTATTATCATTATCATTATTATTATTATTATTATTATTATTAGTATTATTATTATTATCATTATTATTATTATTATTATTATTATCATTATTATTATTATTATTATCATTATTATTATTATCATCATTATTATTATTATTATTATTATTAATATTATTATTATTATCATTATCATTATTATTATTATCATTATTATTATTATTATTATCATTATTATTATCATTATTATTATTATTATTATCATCATTATTATTATCATTATTATTATCATTATTATTATTATTATTATCATCATTATTATTATTATTATCATTATTATTATTATTATTATCATTATTATTATTATTATTATCATTATTATTATTATTATTATTATTATTATTATCATCATCATCATCATCATCATCATTATTATTAATAATAATAATAATAATAATAACAATAATAATAATAATAATAATATTAATAATATATTAATATGCGGTGTCACGTCATCATCATCGCAAACATTAATTAATGAAACGCGTCATCATCATCGCAAACAGTAATTAATATATATATATATATATATATATATATATATATATATATATATATGAACTGTCTATTTATGGTTCTGGATTATTTTAAAGACAATTATACATAGAAGGTATCGTTCCACAGTTTAAATAGTATTTTACTTACATTTTTAACGATGTCTTCTGTTTATTATTGTACCTATTTACTATGCCTCCCCACGGGACAGAGTTAGACACCAGGGTCGTTTTTTAACGTGGAGAAAAGGTACAAAAATAAAAATTGTCTCAGTCGTGAAGGATTTCTCCTCCACCGAAAGAGAACAAGAAATAGAAGTGCAGCATCTGAAGAACAGATACTACACTTTGAGATATTAAATCTTTTATTCATGTTAAAAAATACAGTAAAATTAACGGTGAACAAAAAACTTAGGCACATGGCCAACTCAAAAAGGGGGATTTTGGGGGTCGTTGGTCATCCTTGTCACTCCAGAACTAAACAAAGTCAAAAGTTTCTCCCAGCTAGTATCTTCTTTCACCATAATACCGCATTCACCCTTTCATATTGGGGGACTTCCTAGTAACTCCCAATTTTTAAAACATTTTTTATTGATGAGTAAAAACAAAAAAGATAACAATAAAATGGTACAATAATTCATTTGTGTCGAGGGCGGGGGAAGAAAAAATAAAAAGGTGATTAGTAGGACCCTCCCAACCCCGTCTAGTTGATAGACTGCCCGTTCCACTAGGTTTGTAAAAGGAACCTCGCTTCTGCGGGTCAGTCTCTAGGTGGGGATGCCCTCTAGATGGGGGTGAATGGAGAAAAGAAAATTTTTGTGGGTAAGGGATGGAGGTTAGTTTGTATTTCTTTTTCTCCAAGATGGGTAAAATTTAGAGGAAGGGGTGAAAACAAAAATTGCAGGTAAGAGGGGATGGGGATCTTGGAGGCTTCCTAATCGGGGAGGGATAGAACACACACTCAGCTAGCTGAGAGACTACTTGTTTAATTTAACTTTACAGAACTGCGCGTTCCACACCTAGGCGGGGAACACGTATTCAAATTTGGCTCCTCTTCGTACACACAGACTTGCCACATGTATCCATCTTCTGTCAAATGCCGCGCGATGCAGCCTTCTTCTATCACATCTGATCTTCACCCGTAGTTGGTGTTTAAAGAACGCGATCAGATCTTGATCAGAAAAAGACAACACCCCCCGGCAACCTTGCAGACGCGACGTCCAAATCACCATTCTCGCCACGGCCAGAATCGTAACGTAGACCATTTGTCTTTCCCGGTCCCACGGCGGCCTCACGTTGTCCACAACATTGGATACAGTAATTGGGCGAGGATGCTCAGGATCGATGCGAGCCGTCACCCCACTGACATACGACCAGTACTGGCGGAGTTCGCGGCAATCGAAGAAAGCGTGATCCGTAGTTTCCACGGCCGTTGTCCCACAACGGGGACAATCAGGCGACTCCAGAAACCCAGAATTGCATTGTATGTTGTTGAGTGGAAGTGCATTTCGGGCCAATCGCCAGGTCAGAGAGAACTCCGAATTGTTCAGATGACTCGAACCTGGCGCCCAGCTCCACGCGGAGCGGATCTCACTCTGCTGCCACCCCAAACGCGCGCATAGCGGGTCGTCAGCGGCCCCCTTCACTAGATCCCTGTGGAGTTCCCTACGGGTAGCAGTCACAAGGTCACTGGACCTTGGTAGTCGTTTTAGCGCGGCTCGGCCATCTTTCATGTAGGCAGATTCTCCCCGCGGCCTGCGACGGCTCTCGATGGATGGGTCGAGAACGAGGTCGGGGAAGGCGGCAGTAACCACGGGGTGCCACGGTTGGTCCTCCTGCATATAGTGGCTCAGGAAGGCCAGCCTCTCAGCATCTCGATGACACTTCAAGTCCGGCATTCCCAAGCTTCCCTCACACGGACGTTGAATACAGACCTGTCTGCTCACCCAGTGTCTTCCTCTGTCCCAAAGGAGCGAGGACAAGAGTTCGACAAGAGCTTTTAGGTGTTGTGCAGGCAGGGGAAGTACGGCCAGTCGGTAAAGGATGAGAGGAAAGACGTAAGTGGCGCACGCCTCAGCTCTACCCTTTAAGGAAAGTTTCCTAGGAAGCCACGAATTGACTGCAGCCTCCACCTTTGACCGTACCTCCAACCAATTCTTGTCAAGCTGGAGACCCGGTCCGAACCACACGCCGAGGATTCGGACCGGGCCATCTGTCCAGCTGAAGGGCGCAGGGAGGTTTGCGTTGCCACTCCATGCGCCCAACCGCAGTCCTACCGACTTGTTGCGGTTTATCTTGGCCCCTGTAATTCTTTCGTACTGTGTGAGTGCCTCCGACACGACCTCAATGTCTCTGAAGCCCGACACGAAGATCGTGACATCATCGGCGAACGCGGATACCTTGGCAGCTGAGCCGCCAGGCAGAGCCATTCCGCGCAGGGCCGAATTTGCCTCCCCATGTCTCAGCTTGCGGAGAAGAGGCTCCAAAGCCAGGACATAGAGCAGGGGCGACAGCGGACAACCCTGACGAACCGACCGAGAGATAACAAAGGGTTTCGAGCGCTTTCCGTTGACTTGCACGACAGCCATGGGCTGTCGATACATTATGGAGATCCACTTGCAAAAGTCCGGTTTAAAACCGGCGGCCTCTAAGACAGATGCCAGGAAACGATGGTCGACCCTATCGAAAGCTTTGGACTGATCTAAGTTTATCAGCGCGGCTTCCGTGTCGTCATCTATTCCCCCCTCTAGGATCATGCGGATCAGGTGCAAGTTGTTCTGAATCGATCTCCCCTTCACAGCGTAGTTCTGTTCCGGTTCAACCAACTCGTCGATAACAACCTGCAGCCGATTCGACAGGACCTTGGCCAAAATCTTCAACTCTGTGTTTAGCAGAGTTATGGGCCTGTAGTCGTCTAACTCTTCCCCTCCATGCCCGTCACCTTTCTTCAGCAATGTGATCACTCCCTTGGTCACCTGCCCTGGGATGGATCCCTGAGCAAACCAATGGTTGAACATATGCGTCAGAAGAGGCAGAAACATGGGCGACAGCCTCAAGTACAGTTCGTATGGCAGACCATCAAGTCCTGGCGATCTGTCACAGCTGACCTGCTTCAGCGCAGTAAAGACCTCCTGCTCCGTCACCCGGCCCTCGCAACCAGCTGCCCTAGCTTCCTCGAGGCGGGGAGAGTCGGCCAAATAGTCGCTAAACTCAAGGACCGGAAGATCGGGCTGCTGCGTAAAACGCTCCTCGAAATGTTCTCGAAACCCCTCGCAGATCTCCCGAGTCGATTCCAGGGTGTGTCCATTCGGATGTTTGATTTTTGCAATGTATTTGTCCGAGCCACGCCTAGAAACCTCACGGCGCACGTCTGCATCAGAATTGACTGCTTCGTTGCCTATCTTTCTAAGCCTAGCTCTAACTACTTGGCCTTCGTAACGCTCGCTAGTCTCGCGTAGAAGGTCCTGCTTAGCTAGTTCCTGACTAACCCTATCACCCTCCCCCGTAGCCTGGGCTAGTTTCTGCTCTAGCTTCTTCTTCGTCTTGGCCTTATCTAGTGCGAGGCGCTGGGCATACTTGACAGAGAAGCTTCTGATCTTGGCTTTGAGACCTAACCACCACTTACTCCCGGTAACCGCCCCCACTAGTGCCTTTTTAATCAATTCTCTTAACTGATCTTGGAAGTCTTGTATCTCCAGAAGGGAGGTGTTTAACTTCCAGTACCCCGCTAACTTAGGCCTATTTCCTAGCTTCAGCCGGGCCATAACTAATTTATGGTCCGTCTGGCCTAGCCAAGTGAACGTGGGACAAGATAAGAAGTCTACTTCGCCTCTCCTAACTAACATCCTGTCCAAATAAGTATTTGGATAGGAGGAAACACTATTGGTCCACGTCCACATCTCCCGCCCTGGATGCTCGACCCGAAACCTGTCGACCAGACCGCATCTAGTGATCAGATCAGCCAGGCTGGACTCGCACCTCTCCGATCCTCTAGCTCCGCCTCCTACCTTATCTATGTCGGGGTCTAAGATGGAATTCCAATCCCCCATTAGCACTACCCGCTTCCGACAATCTACAAACGCGTCAAGCTGACTGAAGAATGAGACCCTCTCACGAGCGGTGCTGGGCGCATGAACCGCAATCACCCGAAACACAGAATCTTTTACGGCAACATCGGCCACAACCAGCCTACCCACCGCATCTCTATGGACAACGTCGACCGTCGCCGACAGGGTACGTTTAACCAGCACGGAAACTCCCTTCCCCCGCGGGCTGCCATATGCTGAGAAAACCTCAAAGTCTCGGGCCAGCACCTGACAGTCCACAGAGGAAACGAAATGCGTCTCCTGAATCGCAGCAACATCCACTCCCAGGGACAAGAGGTCGTGCCGGAGGCGAGCCGCCCGGCCCGATGATCTCAAGCCCCTCGCATTCAGACTAGCCAAATTCAAAGCCATGGTACCTACCTTAAGGTGTGTTACACTCAGCTCCGAAGTCAGCCGGGGAAAGGACACCGACGTTGTGTGCAATGCTCAAGGTGGTCAGGTTTTTCATGTCCTGACCTTCTCTCACAATGCCGCCGACATCCAAAGGGTAAGTCAATTTAAGGGCCCTATAGAGTGACGGATGGACCAACACGGGGACCCTTCCCTTGCATTGTTTTGCGAGTTCCTCAAGGGAAGGGTCATTTTTCCTAATCAGTTCAATTCCCGGACCAGCCCCTTCAGCGGCTTCCAGCATTGTCCACACGTTGGTTTTGCAGGCTTCAGGAAGCCTGACGAAAGTTGTTAGCCGTGGGGCGTCCGGGAAGTTAGAGGGGACATTAACGTCTTTTCCCCCTATCTGTTGGCAGTCCAGCAGAGGTTTTAAATTTTTTCTCTGCCGGTGTGGTACGCCCATTGCCACAGACAGGGGGTCTACAGAACAAAGTTCCTCTCTCGTTTCGAGGGCGAGAGTCCCTGTTGGAGTGAGTCCGTAAGTGGGAGAATCTGAAAGGTCTCTCCCCCTCCCGGGTTCATTTTTTTCTTTCTGGGATGGCGGCTCAATTTGCATTGGTGTGGGGACGAGTGTCTGTGTGGTGTCTGGTGTTGGTGTTGGTGCGGTGTCTGGTGTTGGTGTGATGTCTGGTGTTGGTGTTGGTGCGGTGTCTGGTGTTGGTGTTGGTGCAGTGTCTGGTGTTGGTGCAGTGTCTGGTGTTGGTGCGGTGTCTGATGTTGGTGTTGGTGTTAGTGCGGTGTCTAGTGTTGGTGCAGTATGTGGTATGGGGGTAGAAGTGGGTTGTGTTGTTGTTAAAGGTGGTGTATGCTCACAGGGAGTGGGGGCTGCCTTTTCTTCCCCTTTCCTTTTCTTTTTTATTCTTTTGAATGAACCGGGGAGTGGTGAGGTTGAGTTCCTCTCCCTCTCACTAGCAGATTCATCCTCAGAGGAGCAGTGTTTTCTTCGCTTGATCCCCGTCTCAATTGGTGTGGGGACCGTTGGTTGTTGCTGCTCCTCTAATTGTTGTTTCTCCGGTTGATGCTGTTGCTTTTCTGGTTGCTGCAGCCGTTTTTGTTGCTGCTGTTCTGGCTGTTGCTGCTGCTGCTGTTTTTGTTGTTGCTGCTGTTTTCGTGGCATTGGTTGTGGAATTGGCCGCGGCAGCTGATGTTGTTGCTGCGGCTGGTTCAACGGCTGGTTTGGCTGCTGCTGCTGTGTCTGCTGCCATGGCTGTTGCTGCGGCTGTTGTGGAGGCTGCTGTTGTTGTTGCTGCCTCGGTTGTTGGGTTGGTTGTGGGACGGTGGCAGATGGGATTGTGGGCTTCCGTTTCTGCCTCATTACCGTGATCCATTCCTCCCCTTTGGCCTCCTGCACAGTTTTGGGTTTCCTCGGTGCTGGGGTTGGTGCTCTGGTTGCAGGAGTTGTGACAGCCTGTTTGGACACTGGTGCAGAGGTTGGGACCGCCTTTAGTGTCACTTGAGTAGGAGTTGACCTTTGAGGGCAGCTCTTGGCCATGTGACCCTGTTTTTGGCAGAACCAGCAGTGCGGACGACGACCCTCCACTACTACTGTCATTGTTGCCTCCTTAAATGTCAGCTGTGCTGGTATCGCCTGGAAGCCTTCTTTCTTTAGCCTCATGGCCACAGTGTAGCTGCCCAAGTGCATGCCGGTTTTCGACCGCACTGGGGTTATTTTTTCCACTTCGCCGAACTGTGTGAAGAAGGATCCCAGGATTTCTGCTGATATTTGCATAGGTACATTGAATACCTGCACCCGGGTCCTTGTCCTGCCCTGGTATTCGGGCTTTAGTTTTGTTCTCCCATACTTAATTTCCTGTAGGGAGAGTCTCTCCGCATCTTCCTTGGTGGGTAGGAGGATGTCCCACATGGCGTAGCTCCTCTGGTACAGGTATAATACCGGGATGTTTAGCTTGTGTAGGAGCCCTGCCATGTCTTCCTTTTTCATCCCTAGGAGGCGGTTTTCCGGCATATCCGAGATGATGAGGGAGAGCACTCTGTCTTCGATTGCCTCCCAAGCGCCTGGCACTGGTTTAATTTCTGCCCCCTCTATGTATTGTCTGTACTTGGTCAAGTACAAGTCTCTATACTCTTGAGGGGACAGTTGCTTCTCTACAGTCTTCCCCCATGCCGACCCTCTTGTTGATGTTGGATCTTTGGTGAGGTTGGACTGTTTTTGCTGTTCCTTGGCGGAAGGGTTGCTATTTTGAGGCGCATTTTCCTTTCTGCTTTCCTTTGGGACCGACTCTCCCTGCTCTATACTTCTTCCAGGAAATACTTCCCTTTTTGGGGAGTCGGCCTCCTGGGGAGCATTGTCCTCTTTATTGTCCTTGGGAGCTTTTGCCCCTTTTGTTTTGGGGAGGTTTAGGCTGTATGCCCCCTCGTTTTCTTGATTTGCTCCCCTTTTGGGGCAGTAGCCCTCCTGGGGAGCACTGTCTCTCTTATCGTCCTTTGGGGCTACTGCCTCTTGATTTTTGTTGTCAGAGCGGGATGCCCTGTCCAACATTGTTTTTTCTCCCCTTTGTGGGGAGTCGCCCTCTTGGGGAGCACTGTCTCCCTTATCGTCCTTTGGGGCTACTGCCTCTTGATTTTTGTTGTCGGAACGGGATGCCCCGTCCAACATTGTTTTTTCTCCCCTTTGTGGGGAGTCGCCCTCTTGGGGAGCTGCTGGTGAGTTTTCTCCTTTCTGAGGGGCGTCCTTTGGTTTAGTGTCCGGGCGGTATGCCCCGTTGCTTTTTGCTTCCCCGGTTGGGGAGCCGTCCTCTTGGGGAGCAGTTTTTCTTGTGGTAGCCTCCTGGCTGGGGGTATCTGTATTGGTGGTCCCCGGGCTGGGGGTGTCCATTTTTGAAAAAAGCTCTCTCTTCCCTGTATAAATTCACCAAAATGAGTGACGTGGAGTCGGCGTCCAAATTGGGAGCCGACTTTGGCGCCAAAAAGAAGTGGCGCCAAAGGCGGCAAGAGGGGAGAAAGAACTGAGAGAGGGAGTGGGAAGTTAGTGGAGGGAAGAGAGAAAGTGTTTCCGACCCTCCCTCGCGGGAAGGTCGTAAATTATCAGCTTGGATCCCCCCGTGAGGGGGGAGAGCAGAGAAAGACAGACCAAGTGGGGGTGCGGACAGAACGCTACCCAACAAGCTCGCCGGGCACGAGAATGTGTCGCCAGAACAACACTGCCTATCGCTGCGTATGTATCAGAGAACAGATACTACACTTTGAGATATTAAATCTTTTATTCATGTTAAAAAATACAGTAAAATTAACGGTGAACAAAAAACTTAGGCACATGGCCAACTCAAAAGGGGGCTTTTGGGGGTCGTTGGTCATCCTTGTCACTCCAGAACTAAACAAAGTCAAAAGTTTCTCCCAGCTAGTATCTTCTTTCACCATAATACCGCATTCACCCTTTCATATTGGGGGACGTCCTAGTAATTCCCAATTTTTAAAACATTTTTTATTGACGAGTAAAAACAAAAAAGATAACAATAAAATGGTACAATAATTCATTTGTGTCGAGGGCGGGGGAAGAAAAAATAAAAAGGTGATTAGTAGGACCCTCCCAACCCCGTCTAGTTGATAGACTGCCCGTTCCACTAGGTTTGTAAAAGGAACCTCGCTTCTGCGGGTCAGTCTCTAGGTGGGGATGCCCTCTAGATGGGGGTGAATGGAGAAAAGAAAATTTTTGTGGGTAAGGGATGGAGGTTAGTTTGTATTTCTTTTTCTCCAAGATGGGTAAAATTTAGAGGAAGGGGTGAAAACAAAAATTGCAGGTAAGAGGGGATGGGGATCTTGGAGGCTTCCTAATCGGGGAGGGATGGAACACACACTCAGCTACAGAGACTACTTGTTTAATTTAACTTAACAGAACTGCGCGTTCCACACCTAGGCGGGGAACACGTATTCAAATTTGGCTCCTCTTCGTACACACAGACTTGCCACATGTATCCATCTTCTGTCAAATGCCGCGCGATGCAGCCTTCTTCTATCACATCTGATCTTCACCCGTAGTTGGTGTTTAAAGAACGCGATCAGATCTTGATCAGAAAAAGACAACACCCCCCGGCAACCTTGCAGACGCGACGTCCAAATCACCATTCTCGCCACGGCCAGGATCGTAACGTAGACCATTTGTCTTTCCCGGTCCCACGGCAGCCTCACGTTGTCCACAACATTGGATACAGTAATTGGGCGAGGATGCTCAGGATCGATGCGAGCCGTCACCCCACTGACATACGACCAGTACTGGCGGAGTTCGCGGCAATCGAAGAAAGCGTGATCCGTAGTTTCCACGGCCGTTGTCCCACAACGGGGACAATCAGGCGACTCCAGAAACCCAGAACTGCATTGTATGTTGTTGAGTGGAAGTGCATTTCGGGCCAATCGCCAGGTCAGAGAGAACTCCGAATTGTTCAGATGACTCGAACCTGGCGCCCAGCTCCACGCGGAGCGGATCTCACTCTGCTGCCACCCCAAACGCGCGCATAGCGGGTCGTCAGCGGCCCCCTTCACTAGATCCCTGTGGAGTTCCCTACGGGTAGCAGTCACAAGGTCACTGGACCTTGGTAGTCGTTTTAGCGCGGCTCGGCCATCTTTCATGTAGGCAGATTCTCCCCGCGGCCTGCGACGGCTCTCGATGGATGGGTCGAGAACGAGGTCGGGGAAGGCGGCAGTAACCACGGGGTGCCACGGTTGGTCCTCCTGCATATAGTGGCTCAGGAAGGCCAGCCTCTCAGCATCTCGATGACACTTCAAGTCCGGCATTCCCAAGCTTCCCTCACACGGACGTTGAATACAGACCTGTCTGCTCACCCAGTGTCTTCCTCTGTCCCAAAGGAGCGAGGACAAGAGTTCGACAAGAGCTTTTAGGTGTTGTGCAGGCAGGGGAAGTACGGCCAGTCGGTAAAGGATGAGAGGAAAGACGTAAGTGGCGCACGCCTCAGCTCTATCCTTTAAGGAAAGTTTCCTAGGAAGCCACGAATTGACTGCAGCCTCCACCTTTGACCGTACCTCCAACCAATTCTTGTCAAGCTGGAGACCCGGTCCGAACCACACGCCGAGGATTCGGACCGGGCCATCTGTCCAGCTGAAGGGCGCAGGGAGGTTTGCGTTGCCACTCCATGCGCCCAACCGCAGTCCTACCGACTTGTTGCGGTTTATCTTGGCCCCTGTAATTCTTTCGTACTGTGTGAGTGCCTCCGACACGACCTCAATGTCTCTGAAGCCCGACACGAAGATCGTGACATCATCGGCGAACACGGATACCTTGGCAGCTGAGCCGCCAGGCAGAGCCATTCCGCGCAGGGCCGAATTTGCCTCCCCATGTCTCAGCTTGCGGAGAAGAGGCTCCAAAGCCAGGACATAGAGCAGGGGCGACAGCGGACAACCCTGACGAACCGACCGAGAGATAACAAAGGGTTTCGAGCGCTTTCCGTTGACTTGCACGACAGCCATGGGCTGTCGATACATTATGGAGATCCACTTGCAAAAATCCGGTTTAAAACCGGCGGCCTCTAAGACAGATGCCAGGAAACGATGGTCGACCCTATCGAAAGCTTTGGACTGATCTAAGTTTATCAGCGCGGCTTCCGTGTCGTCATGTATTCCCCCCTCTAGGATCATGCGGATCAGGTGCAAGTTGTTCTGAATCGATCTCCCCTTCACAGCGTAGTTCTGTTCCGGTTCAACCAACTCGTCGATAACAACCTGCAGCCGATTCGACAGGACCTTGGCCAAAATCTTCAACTCTGTGTTTAGCAGAGTTATGGGCCTGTAGTCATCTAACTCTTCCCCTCCATGCCCGTCACCTTTCTTCAGCAATGTGATCACTCCCTTGGTCACCTGCTCTGGGATGGATCCCTGAGCAAACCAATGGTTGAACATATCCATCAGAAGAGGCAGAAACATGGGCGACAGCCTCAAGTACAGTTCGTATGGCAGACCATCAAGTCCTGGCGATCTGTCACAGCTGACCTGCTTCAGCGCAGTAAAGACCTCCTGCTCCGTCACCCGGCCCTCGCAACCAGCCGCTCTAGCCGCCTCGAGGCGGGGAGAGTCGGCCAAATAGTCGCTAAACTCAAGGACCGGAAGATCGGGCTGCTGCGTAAAACGCTCCTCGAAATGTTCTCGAAACCCCTCGCAGATCTCCCGAGTCGATTCCAGGGTGCGTCCATTCGGATGTTTGATTTTTGCAATGTATTTGTCCGAGCCACGCCTAGAAACCTCACGGTGCACGTCTGCATCAGAATTGACTGCTTCGTTGCCTATCTTTCTAAGCCTAGCTCTAACTACTTGGCCTTCGTAACGCTCGCTAGTCTCGCGTAGAAGGTCCTGCTTAGCTAGTTCCTGACTAACCCTATCACCCTCCCCCGTAGCCTGGGCTAGTTTCTGCTCTAGCTTCTTCTTCGTCTTGGTCTTATCTAGTGCGAGGCGCTGGGCATACTTGACAGAGAAGCTTCTGATCTTGGCTTTGAGACCTAACCACCACTTACTCCCGGTAACCGCGCCCCACTAGTGCCTTTTTAATCAATTCTCTTAACTGATCTTGGAAGTCTTGTATCTCCAGAAGGGAGGTGTTTAACTTCCAGTACCCCGCTAACTTAGGCCTATTTCCTAGCTTCAGCCGGGCCATAACTAATTTATGGTCCGTCTGGCCTAGCCAAGTGAACGTGGGACAAGATAAGAAGTCTACTTCGCCTCTCCTAACTAACATCCTGTCCAAATAGGTATTTGGATAGGAGGAAACACTATTGGTCCACGTCCACATCTCCCGCCCTGGATGCTCGAACCGAAACCTGTCGACCAGACCGCATCTAGCCATCAGATCAACCAGGCTGGACTCGCACCTCTCCGATCCTCTAGCTCCGCCTCCTACCTTATCTATGTCGGGGTCTAAGATGGAATTCCAATCCCCCATTAGCACTACCCGCTTCCGACAATCTACAAACGCGTCAAGCTGACTGAAGAATGAGACCCTCTCACGAGCGGTGCTGGGCGCATGAACCGCAATCACCCGAAACACAGAATCTTTTACGGCAACATCGGCCACAACCAGCCTACCCACCGCATCTCTATGGACAACGTCGACCGTCGCCGACAGGGTACGTTTAACCAGCACGGAAACTCCCTTCCCCCGCGGGCTGCCATATGCTGAGAAAACCTCAAAGTCTCGGGCCAGCACCTGACAGTCCACAGAGGAAACGAAATGCGTCTCCTGAATCGCAGCAACATCCACTCCCAGGGACAAGAGGTCGTGCCGGAGGCGAGCCGCCCGGCCTGATGATCTCAAGCCCCTCGCATTCAGACTAGCCAAATTCAAAGCCATGGTACCTACCTTAAGGTGTGTTACACTCAGCTCCGAAGTCAGCCGGGGAAAGGACACCGACGTTGTGTGCAATGCTCAAGGTGGTCAGGTTTTTCATGTCCTGACCTTCTCTCACAATGCTGCCGACATCCAAAGGGTAAGTCAATTTAAGGGCCCTATAGAGTGACGGATGGACCAACACGGGGACACTTCCCTTGCATTGTTTTGACAGTTCATCAAGAGAAGGGTCATTTTTTTTCACCAGTTCAATTCCCGGAAACGCCCCTTCAGCGGCCTGCAGCCTTGTATACAAGTTGGTCTTGCAGGCCTCTGGAGTTCTGACAAAGGTTATTAGGAGTGGGGCGTCCGGGAAATTTGAGGGGATATTTACATCTTTCCCCTCTATCTGTTTGTAATCGAGCAGAGGTTTTAAGTTTTTCCTCTGCCGATGGGAAGTGTCTGTGGCCACAGATAGAGGGTCTACATTACATAGTTCCTCAGGGGCAAGGACCTTTGGTCTGCAAGAGGCAGAGGAGTCTCTCCTCTCCCTCGGTTCATTCTTTTCATTTTCTTTTTGGGGTAGTGGCTCAGTTTGCCTTGGTGTGGGGACGGGTGTTTGTGTGGTGCCTGGTGTTGGTGTTGGTGTTGGTGTGGTGTCTGGTGTTGGTGCGGTGTTTGGTGTTGGTGCGGTGTCTGGTGTTGGTGTTGGTGCGGTGTCTGGTGTTGGTGTGGTGTCTCGTGTTGGTGCGGTGTCTCGTGTTGGTGCGGTGTCTCGTGTTGGTGCGGTGTCTGGTGTTGTTGCAGTGTGTGGTTTGGGGGTGGAAGTGGATTTTGTTGTTAGGGGTGGTGTATGTTCACAGGGAGTGGGGGCCACCTTTTCTTCCTCTTTTCTTCTTTTGTTTTTCTTTTTCATTCTTTCGAATGAACCGGGGAGAGGTGAGGTTGAGTTCCTCTCCCTCTCACTTGCGGATTCATCCTCAGAGGAGCAGTCTTTTCTCCGCTTGATCCCCGTCTCGATTGGTGTGGGGACCGTTGGTTGTGTCTGCTCCTCTATTTGCTGCTGCAGCTGTTTTTGTTGTTGCTGCTCTCGCTGGTGTCGTTGCTGCTGCTGCTTCTGCTGCACTTGCTGATTTTGCTGCTGCAGTAGTTGTTGCTGCGGTTGTTTCCGCGGCATTGGCTGCGGTGGCTGTTGTTGTTGCTGCATTTGCAGAGGCTCCTGCCTCGATTTTTGGGCTGGTGGTGGGACGGTGGCAGAAGGGATTATGTGTTTCCGCTTTTGTCTCACTACCGTGCTCCATTCTTCCCCCTTGGCCTCCTGGGTGGTTTGGGTTTTCCTTGGAGCTGGGGTTGGTGCTGCAGTTGCAGGGCTTGTTGCCGCCTGTTTTGGTGCGGGCGTTGTCTCAGTGGTTGTGACCGCCTTTTGGGTTATTGGATTAGGGGTTACCCTTTGGGGGCAACTCCTAGCCATGTGGCCCTGCTTTTGGCAGAACCAACAGTGTGGACGACGGCCCTCCACCACTACCGTTATGCTGGCGTCTTTGTATGTCAGCAGCGGTGGTATTGCTTGAAAACCTTCCCTCTTCAGCCTCATTGCTATTGTGTAGCAGCCCAGGTGAGTCCCAGTTTTTGACCGTACTGGGGTCACCTGTTCTACCTCACCGTACTGGCTGAAGAGGCATCCTAATACTTCCGCAGGTATTTGGGTTGGCACATTAAATACCTGCACCCGAGTCCTTCTCTTGCCCTGGTATTCAGGTGTTAGTTTGACTCTCCCATGCTTTATTTCTTGGAGGGAGAGTCTCTCCGCATCTTCCTTGGTGGGTAGGAGGATGTCCCACATGGCGTAGCTCCTCTGGTACAGGTATAATACCGGGATGTTTAGCTTGTGTAGGAGCCCTGCCATGTCTTCCTTTTTCATCCCTAGGAGGCGGTTTTCCGGCATATCCAAGATGATGAGGGAGAGCACTCTGTCTTCGATTGCCTCCCAAGCGCCTGGCACTGGTTTAATTTCTGCCCCCTCTATGTATTGTCTGTACTTGGTCAAGTACAAGTCTCTATACTCTTGAGGGGACAGTTGCTTCTCTACAGTCTTCCCCCATGCCGACCCTCTTGTTGGTGTTGGATCTTTGGTGAGGTTGGACTGTTTTTTCTGTTCCTTGGCGGAAGGGTTGCTATTGTGAGGGGCATTTCCTTTTCCGCTTTCCTTTGGGACCGACTCTCCCTGCTCTATACTTCTTCCAGGAAATACTTCCCTTTTTGGGGAGTCGGCCTCCTGGGGAGCATTGTCCTCTTTATTGTCCTTGGGAGCTTTTGCCCCTTTTGTTTTGGGGAGGTCTAGGCTGTATGCCCCCTCGTTTTCTTGATTTGCTCCCCTTTTGGGGCAGTAGCCCTCCTGGGGAGCAGTCTCTCTTATCGTCCTTTGGGGCTACTGCCTCTTGATTTTTGTTGTCAGAGCGGGATGCCCTGTCCAACATTGTTTTTTCTCCCCTTTGTGGGGAGTCGCCCTCTTGGGGAGCTGCTGGTGAGTTTTCTCCCTTCAGGGGGGGCGTCCTTCGGTTTAGTGTCCGGGCGGTATGCCCCGTTGCTTTTTGCTTCCCTGTTGGGGAGTCGTCCTCTTGGGGAGCAGTTTTTCTTGTGGTAGCCCCCTGGCTGGGGGTATCGGTATTGGTGATCCCCGGGCTGGGGGTGTCCATTTTTGAAAAAAAGCTCTCTCTTCCCTGTATAATTCACCAAAATGAGTGACGTGGAGTCGGCGTCCAAAGTGGGAGCCGACTTTGGCGCCAAAAAGAAGTGGCGCCAAAGGCGGCAAGAGGGGAGATAGAACTGAGAGAGGGAGTGGGAAGTTAGTGGAGGGAAGAGAGAAAGTGTTTCCGACCCTCCCTCGCGGGAAGGTCGTAAATTATCAGCTCGGATCCCCCCGTGAGGGGGGAGAGCAGAAAGACAGACCAAGTGGGGGTGCGGACAGAACGCTACCCAACAAGCTCGCCGGGCACGAGAATGTGTCGCCAGAACAACACTGCCTATCGTTGTGTATGTCAGAGAACAGATACTACACTTTGAGATATTAAATCTTTTATTCATGTTAAAAAATACATTCAAAATTAACGTTGCTTGTCCCGAAGGCCAAGAACTATTTTACTTACATTTTTAACGATGTCTTCTGTTTATTATTGTAGTGAATACGGAACGCTTATTCTATTTTATTCCGTAATAAATATATTTTTTTACATTTAACGTTACGAGTTCGTTTTGTTTTTTTGTTTTTTTTACTGTGCTACTTTAACTTTTTTTTTTAATGTGCCTCTTTTATCTTTTTTTTTATTTACTTTTGAGTAAGCCTTACATAACAAAAAGTATGTTTCGAAATAAATGTAACAAAAGTCAAGAATGACTTTATCAAATAAATCACCAAAGTCACCATTCGCAAATACACTGAGTAACAACACAGAGTCAGAACATATTTTACATCTTGTTCTGTTTTGCTTTTGTTTTACGGCATATCAATACTTTTTCGTGTTATTTAATGCTGAATCGAGTAATTTTGTAACATTTATACAGCTTCACGTTGTTTACATAGTTATCACTTATGTTTTGTCTGAATTATTTTGCTTCGTTCACAGGCAGTCATCATGTCATCATCTTCTATTGTCCACCGACACAACAATTATTTTTAATATGAAATAAAACACTTTGTTTCATTACTTATGATTTAAATTATTTAAAGAAATATTTATTTCCTATTTAAAGATTTTCAGTATATTTTATTTAATTGAAGAAATACTTATTGTTCATACATATATTTTTTCCATTATTTTTATTACATTGTTCCTATTTACAATGCCTCCCCACGGGACAGAGTTAGACACCAGGGTGGTTTTTTAACGTGGAGAAAAAGAACAAAAATAAAAATTGTCTCAGTCGTGAAGGATTTCTCATCCACTGACAGAGAACAAGAAATTGAAGTGCACCATCTGAAGAACAGATACTACACTTTGATCTTGACCCGAAGGTTTTATTACATTGTTAGGTGAAGTTTCAGAATAGTTCACCCCCTTCCCCATATTAAGAATGGCTTTCAGCATGATTCTTACAATAGCGGTATCAAAGTTTTTTTTCTTATTTTAAAACAAATTATAAAAAAAGATACAAGACCATTAAATGATTTTTAATATAAAAAACGAGTTAATTAATTAAGAAATATTTATTCTCTTGTATCAAAATAGGTTCAAAATAGTTAACCCTTCCCCCCATAACCGTTTTTTTTTAAGTAAAATACTTTGTCTCAATAATTATGGTTTAAATAAATATTTATTCCTTATTTAAAGATTTACAGTATATTTTATTTAACTGAAGAAATATTTATTGTTCATACATATATTTTTCCCTTTTTTTTTTTACATTGTTAGGTGAAGTTTCAGAATAGTTACCCCCCCATATTAAGAATGGTTTTCAGCATGATTCTTACAATAGTGTTATCAAAGTTTATTGATTTTTCTTATTTAACAAAAATTATAAAAAAAGATACAAGAACATTTTTTCATTAAATCGTTATTTAGGTGAAGGTTTAGAATAGTCAAACCCTCTCCCTTATTAAGAATGGCATTTTTATTATTTCACCATGATGCTTACATTTTTCTTAATATAAAAAAATAGATACAAGAAAATGTTAAGCTTCTTTTTTTTCTTTTTTTTTATGGAAATGTTAGATCAAAGTTCAGAATAACTTTTACTTTATAGCCAATTAGCCAGCTGTATTAAAATGTTTTCGCATTTAATACCTAATAAGGGTTTCGCTTCGCCACAAGCAGACGATATCGATTCAAAGGAGGTAATTCGTCAACAATTATTTTAGCCGAATATTACGGTAAAGCTTCTATATAAGTCACAAAATTATCTACTAAACCAGTGTAACTTGGTGAATTTTCGTTATTCTTAAACCGTAAACAAACAAAACCATCGTCAACAACAAAAACAGAGTTTTGCTTCAACAAAGTTTACTGACTTGTGGATAAGTTATCCAACATTAAATGATTATCAGCAGCTTATTTTGATGATCAGAAACTAAATATTTAATCCGGCGTAAGTTTTTAACATTTTTGATCCTTCTTACTGTAAATATTTAAAATAATTAATTACTCTCGGCATTTTTAGAAACGGCCATTAGAATACTTAAATTTTAATCTAGCCATCGCTTATTTATAGAGATAAATTAGAAAAAGTATCGACTATTAAATACCCTTTTAAAAATTACGCAACTTAACTTTTTTAATATCAAATAAACACTTTGTTTCATTACTTTACTTAGGATTTAAACAAATATTTATTCTCAATCTTTACATTTTTCGTATATTTTACAAAATTCAAGATATAATTTATTGAAATGAAATCAAACAATTATTATTAATATGAAATAAAACACTTTGTTTCAATACTTATGATTTAATTTATTTAAAGAAATATTTATTTCCTATTTAAAGATTTTCAGTATATTTTATTTAATTGAAGAAATACTTATTGTTCATACATATATTTTTTCTATTATTTTTATTACATTGTTCCTATTTACAATGCCTCCCCACGGGACAGAGTTAGACACCAGGGTGGTTTTTTTTAACGTGGAGAAAAGGAACAAAAATAAAAATTGTCTCAGTCGTGAAGGATTTCTCCTCCACTGACGGAGAACAAGAAATTGAAGTGCACCATCTGAAGAACAGATACTACACTTTGATCTTGTCCCGAAGGTTTTATTACATTGTTAGGTGAAGTTTCAGAATAGTTAACCCCCTTCCCTATATTAAGAATGGCTTTCAGCATGACTCTTACAATAGCGGTATCAAAGTTTTTTTTTTCTTATTTTAAAACAAATTATAAAAAAAAGATACAAGACCATTAAATGATTTTTAATATAAAAAACGATTTCATTAATTAAGAAATATTTATTCTCTTGTATCAAAATAGGTTCAAAATAGTTAACCCTTCCCCTATAACCGTTTTTTTTTAAGTAAAATACTTTGTCTCAATAATTATGGTTTAAATAAATATTTATTCCTTATTTAAAGATTTACAGTATATTTTATTTAACTGAAGAAATATTTATTGTTCATACATATATTTTTCCCTTTTTTTTTTTTACATTGTTAGGTGAAGTTTCAGAATAGTTATCCCCCCATATTAAGAATGGTTTTCAGCATGATTCTTACAATAGTGTTATCAAAGTTTATTGATTTTTCTTATTTAACAAAATTTATAAAAAAAGATACAAGAACATTTTTTTCATTAAATCGTTATTTAGGTGAAGGTTTAGAATAGTCAAACCCTCTCCCTTATTAAGAATGGCATTTTTATTATTTCACCATGATGCTTACATTTTTTTTAATATAAAAAAAATAGATACAAGAAAATGTTAAGCTTCTTTTTTTTCTTTTTTTTATGGAAATGTTAGATCAAAGTTCGGAATAACTTTTATTTTTTAGCCAATTAGCCAGCTGTATTAAAATGTTGTAGCATTTAATACCTAATAAGGTTTTCGCTTCAATTGCCACAAGCAGACGATATCGATTCAAAGGAGGTATGATACTGAATTAGAAAATGCTCTTATTGAAGCTGCTACATTTAGAATGCCACAACAACTACGTAGCATGTTTGCAATGCTGTGTCTTTATCATCATCCAGTGGATGCCTTTCAACTATTCATTAACCATAAACAGAGCATGATTGAAGACCTCATTTCTGCTTATGATGAAAGCATATGTGAAAACATTGCACTTCATTTGATAAAAGCAATATTTAATGAGCATGGTTCTTCTTGCCAGGCAATGGGTTTACCTGAACCAACAGGTGATCCTCCAATAGATAATATGACTCGAAATACAAACCAGCCTAATGTTCAATTGCTAAACAATGAACAATTAGAGGTCTTTAATACTATAATCAAGGCTGTTATGGCAACTGAAAAAGAAGCCCCACACAACAATTGCTTCTATTTAGATGCCCCAGCCGGATCAGGAAAAACCTTTTTATTCAACATGTTATATGATTACTTCACCTCCAGCAGTACTGTAACGGCCACTGCAGCATGGACTGGCATTGCTGCAATGCTACTAACTTCAGGGAAAACACTCCACAGTATATTCAAACTACCTGTACCTCTGACAGAAACCAGTGTCTGTAACGTTTCTCCTGTATCAGAGCATGCTTCTTTTTTGAGAAAGGTAAAGGTGTTTATCATAGACGAAGCCTCTATGATACCAAATCATGCACTGCTTGCTATAGATAGATGTTTACAAGATATAATGGGTAACGATAAAATATTTGGTGGAAAATTTCTCATACTTGGAGGTGACTTCAGGCAAATTTTGCCAATAGTGCCACATGGATCACCTACATCTATTATAGACACCTGTCTTAAAAGATGAACATTGCGGCATCATTTCAGTTAATTACAGCTAACACAAAACGTCAGAACTAACATAAATGAACAGGAGTTTTGCAGATGGCTCCTTCATCTTGGTAATGGTACACTAATGAGCAGTCTTAATGACGTTCCTGTAGATGCCATAGATGTTCCTGATGATTCGGTATGTAATGGTTCTCTAATCTCAGAAATATTTGATTGCAGCCCTCAAGAAATGGAAAATAGAATCATCATGACTCCAAAAAATACAGATTGTTTAACAGTAAATGAAGAAATTCTAAATAATCTTCCCGGAGGCATAAATACATATTTAAGTACAGATTACATCTCCGATGATGATGCTGAACTTCAAAATTATCCTATCGAGTTCATAAATTCATTAACTCCATCTGGAATGCCACCTCACCGACTTAATGTGAAAATAGGGGCAATAGTAATGCTACTGCGAAATTTATCCATAAATCAAGGACTTTGTAATGGAACTAGGATGAAAATAAAAGAATGTCATCAAAACAGCATCATTGCTATTTTAATTAATGGATCTAATAGAGGTTCCACAGTTATCATTCCAAGAATTAAGTTAAAGCCAAGTGATACAAATGTTCCGTTTGCATTTCATCAGATACAGTTTCCAATACGATTAGCATATTCACTGACCATCAATAAAGCACAAGGCCAAACTTTGGATAAGGTTGGTATATATCTTCAACAACCTGTATTTTCTCATGGTCAGCTGTATGTGGCATGTTCAAGAGCTCGATCTAAGTACAGTGTGAAATTTAAGGTAATGCAACTGCATAGAGATGATAATCAGGGCAGAAAGCGTGGTGTAACATATACTAAGAATATTGTTTACCGTGAAGTGTTATGAAAACAATCAGGAACAGCTATGGAATCTAAAAATTAACTTGGATGTAAATATGATTTTGGAAAAAAAAATTTTTTAATTGCTTTCCTTATATTTAAAATTCATAATTTGATGAAAAAGTAGTGTACAGTTTGTTTAACTTTACTTAATTATATAACATTGACATAAATTTGATAGGTACAACCTACCTAACATAATTTTGATTATCAAAAAATCAAAATTTAACTGTACTTCGTAAGTTTTACAGAAACACTTCATTTTCTATGCACACAAGAATCTGAATATTATAACAGATTACAATGTTTTTATGGAAAAAACTTTTGTACAAAAAATTCAAAGTGTTCTATTTATATTATCAGGAAGTTGTGATGCATTAATTGAAATCTATATCAATAATTCGACTTAAAAATATTTGTGAATTTCCAAATCTTTATTGAATAAAATTAAAAATAAATAGAAAAGTCTATTGCATATGTAAAAGTTGACGGTTGCTTATTTAACTTCATTAAAAGCTATCAAAGTCAACCAAGAGCTGCTCAATAGTCTGGCTTAATGGATCATTTAGCAAGGAATGAAGATGGTTATTCTGGTGTACCAGTTATTCTACCATCTACATTTACAGGAAGTCCTAGGAATCTACAACAGCTTTATCAAGATGCAATGGCAGTTTTCTGTGACCTATTCATTACTCACACGTGTAATCCAAAATGTCCTGAAATATTAAATAACTTGGGGTCATCAGAACTTTCACAAAATCAATGTCAACAATGTCACAGTTTTTTTTGATTCACAATCTGACTCCCAAGAACCTGCTGACTGACCACTATTCTCACTCCAAGTAGCTGATAGACGTCCCTGTCACCGCCTCAATCATCACCAGTACTTCCTGACAATATCAACAGCATCAGTTACGATCGCATTGACCTTCAATAAAAGTTTAAACTAAAGTTCTTTGTTCTACTTGCTTCCATACGTTCATTTTTGTAATATAACAATAAAGAATTTCTTACTGATGTGTTTTAAAAGATTTTTAACTACCGTGGAATTTCCACGGGTCCTGCTAGTTATTATTATTATTATTATTATTATTATTATTATTATTATTATTATTATTATTACTATTATTATTATCATTATTATTATTATTATCATTATCATTATCATTATATTATTATTATCATTATTATTATTATTATCATTATCATTATTATTATTATTATCATCATTATTATCATTATTATTATCATTATTATCATTATCATTATTATTATTATTATTATTATCATCATTATTATTATTATTATCATTATTATTATTATCATTATTATCATTATCATTATCATTTTTATTATTATCATTATTATTATTATCATTATCATTATCATTATTATTATCATTATTATTATTCTAATCATTATTATTATAATCATTATTATTATTATCATTATTATTATTATTATCATTATTATTATCATTATTATTATTATTATTAATATCATTATAATTATTATTATTATTATTATTATTATTATTATTATTTTATTATTGATTCAGATAGATCTGTACTACAGATGATAAATTCCTTGTCACACGAGGCACCAGCCTATAATACATTTCTCTGAAAAGGACAGTTTTAAAACAGGAGTAAAAGGGACAGGTGCTTGAGCAACCCCTAGCAATTCCTCTCTGCACGTCCTTGGTCCTCAACACTCACTGTAGAGAAAGACATTTGGTGAAGGTTACCAAAATCCCTAAACTTGGCACACTCACTTCTATACATCGTCACATTGTTACACATGCCTTAACAATGCTGATTATTACTTGCAGAACTTCCACTAATAATTCTTGCAATTACACTAGCACCTGCTCCTCCCTGTGCTCCAATGGTATCAACAAGCTAATCATCCACAGATTTTCCTCACATTTGTTTCCATTGTCTTACACTTCTTGCATAAAAATTGATTATCTTCTCTGAACCTACCAGTAATTCTACTGCATTTCCTATGTGACCAATGTTTGCAAGTCACAAAAATTCAGTTACTACGGACTCTCTTCTCATAAACTGTCGGAGAATTTCCGTCTTTTTCGGAACAACCACAATCACTGATCATCACTTTGTTATTGGTAACTTTCACTCTTTTCATCATTTCATAGCATCCCTCCAAGTCTTTAAAGTATCAGCATACAGCATCTCTTCTAAGCAAACTCTCTGGACAATGCTTCTAAGACACAAATGAAAAGCAAAAAAACTCGGAGAAATCTTATATGTTCTTATTTTAACATTTAAATTGTCACTAAAATCTCAGCATATTTATCGTTAGAATTAGTGATAGCCGTCTATCCTCCCAATAAGTGGTTATCTCATTATTGTACGTCCATGACCTTCTTCAATACAAGTGACATGATATTTAGAAGTGTTCAGCTAATCAGAAAAAAAGTTCATCAAACAAAATATAAACAGGCATTTTAGACAGTCAATAGTGATACATTGTTGCTGTTGTTGTTGTTGTTGTTTTTGTTGTTGTTGCTGTTGTAGATGGTGGTGGTGGAAGAAGTAGGATTGGTGGTGGTGATCATCATTCATTCATTTCGTATAGGTCAGATGATGATTGTTGGCATTTGTTTCCCTGATATCTGTTTAGTTAGAATTCTTTCTAGAAAGACATTTGATGAAGGTTGCCAAAATCCCTAAACTTGTCAACAGGCAAACCCACGTTGTTAATCTGTGTGATTAATCACTTAGCCAGCATCTCTTTGCTGTTGTTGTTGTTGCTGCTGCTGTTATTGTTGCTGCTGCTTAGCATCATTTATTCATTTCATATGAATCAGATGATTATTTTTGGCATTCGTTTCCACAGTATCTTTCCAGTTATAGTTCTTTCTAGAAAGACACAGAAGATTAAAATCGAGATACAATGCTTAAAATATAAAATGTAATAAGGCTTTTACAATTTCTTTTTAAAATTTTCAAATGTTTTTACCGTTTCTGAATGGAAGTTGAAAAATCAGCAGTTATTAAAAATCTAATGTTGTCATAGAACCTCGGTATTTTCTGAGAGTATTAAAAAAATAATCCTTCCTGCTGCTGTTAATGTTGCTGCTGCTTAGCAGCAACAGCAGCAGCATGGAGGTATTTACTGAGAGTACTGAAGAACAATGTGTACTTAAGGTCGTGAAATTTGTTTTGTGGCTGTACACATTCTGCATCAGGTTCAAGTCAACCCCGGCTTATGTTATAACTAAGAAAATCGATGTCTTTGAGAGGATAAATTTTTTCATATTAAAAGTGAAATCATAACATTTAGTAATTATTTGGATTCTTCAAAAAACTATTGTCATCTTGAGTGTTATTTTCACAACATTTCAGTTGATCTAACCTCCGACCTTCTTCAGGTGTACCTTTTTGAACTATCGAACTCATGAATATGCACGGAATTTTGAACAGAAACTCTGCTTTAATTTACAAGGTAGCATGCTCTCGTTTTGTCAGCGATGATTGGGCAGGTCCTAAGTGATTCCCGATTATATTTTGAATGTAGCTCGCACTGAGGATTGAACCTTCAACCTTTTACAACTTTTGTAATTGAATTTAGTGAAGTACTCTAGAGATTATGCTGGAAATCCTTGTTGACAATTCCGTTCGAAATTCTCTGCAGATTCCGAAATTCGACAGAAAAATTCTCAAGTTCGAAAAGACATACCTGAAGAAGGAGGAAGGCTATGAAAATAACACGCGAAATGAGATTCGTAGTCCGAAGGTTCCAAACAATACGAGTAATCAATCCTCATCTAAAAAATTCAGAAACGTAATTTAGCATCTTTTAAAAAATGTTCAAAAACATATAATGTTCTTGTTGATTATTCCAAACAATACTATGTTGTCTACATAAGCGTACAAATCGTTTGGAATATTTCCCTTAATCTTATCCATTGAAAATATGCAACTTCACTAATGACACTAAAGGGAATATTACAGAATTGGTAGAGTTTAGCATTAGTCTCGAATATCATTAGAATTATTTCTAGAAAGATATTATTACATACGGGAGGAGTCACATGAAGGTTGTCAACATCCTTAATTGAAATTGTTTCTGTGGACTTGGCGCTCACAGATCGCGTCATCATTAAATACAATTGTTGTTATTGAATGCTATTCTCGTCAAAATTTTTTTTGACATTGAGTCACCATAATTTTTTCTCCCTTTTTTATTAGATGCGGATGAATTATTTTCATACTTGTTTTTCATTTTGCAACAACTCGTCATCCTACCACAACCGCAAATAACTTTTTTCTTCGTATGCCTAACATCAAACGAAATTTTTATTAACAGCGTTTCTTTCTAGTAACTTCTAATCTGTGGAACACATTATCATTAGACTGATTCCCTGCAAACTACATTGTCATCTTCAAATCTAAGGTAAAAAATACCAGCTATAAACCGTCTTCCTAAGTAATCATATTTTCATTTCATTCATCATTTTCAATCCTTTTATAATATTATACATCATTCAATTGACAATCCATCAATCTCATTTAATCGATTGTTTTTGACCCAGATGATTGGTTTTTGACACTCATGATTAAAAAAAAACGCAATTGATTTCTTAATTCATGACTTTAAAAAATTTTCATTGTTTTTATATAATTTTCTAGTTGTTGTTGGCTCTAAAACAGTTCAAGCAACAGATAGTTCCCAAGAACTGAAATTCCCAGAAGGCCCGATGTTGTTTGCAAACCTTGAACTCACTTGGAAGATCGAAGCTCCTAAAGGCAGCATTATAGCTCTTACGGTAAATCATTTCAAAGTTTTTGTTTATAACACAATCGTAGATGCATCCCTTTTCTTCCTCAGATTATCATGGATGATTCTGCTCTCCATGAGAAATTGACTCTAAAACTTCTTGGTTTTTCTCATCGAATCTTCTTGAAGTTAATATATTAGATCCATGAATCTTTCTGCTTCTCGTAAAATCAGCTCACTGATTTCTTCTTTCCTACAGCCTTAGTTTTTTTCAAAACTAAGGCCAATAAGCATCTCCTGTCTTTACGATAATCATTTTTCATTCTTGTTAGCTCCTTACATCAAATGGCTTTATGCCTTGTCTGGAGCAGTTTCCATAAAATCTGTATAATATCATGACAGTCTATGTTATTTGTGTGATATTATATGGACTACTATTCTCGTCTTGGATGTTATTCTCACAAAGTTTCAACGAATGTAATCTCCAACCATTTTTAAGTGCGACTGGTGAAACTTTGGAATCTATAAAGAATTTCATTTAATCCATGGGATGTGGACATGGATACATAGTGCAACGAATAAAATTGTTATGTGACAATCACTTTCATGTGACAGTCTTTTCGAGGTTGAAGTTTTCTAGTTACAGGTGATACTAACTAAAAATAAAATCTTGGTCTTTTAACAAGGTGGAAAGTGTAGTATCTGTTTTGGTATACACTTTATATTTTTGTCTTTGGTCATTGAAAGATAAATGTTTCTAGACTGAGTCATTATTTTTGTTTCAATTCATATCAACATGGCTCAAGGAACGGGTATAAACTAGTTTAAATAATGAGTGGAGTGTTCCTAAATTAATGCCTCGTACATTTTCATTTTATTCGAATGCAAGAGAGGGGATGGCAAATTCCATTGCTATTATGCCTTCATGTTTCATCTCTCTGCTTCAGATATTGAGACTCTAAGAATGCAACCCCTGTCATTGATCTGCATCAGAAGCAGTGATGTGTCATTGAATTCCTACCAAAAGTATGTTGAGAATTGTGCTGACTACGTAGAAAAATAAATTCTGGGGCACAAAAGGTTACAAGGTTACTCGTCTTCATAGCTCTTCAACATTTAAGTTAAAAGATTGGAGGCTTTACTCGTATGACGCCCATGCTGGCAAAAGTGCATTGAGAATAGTGGTGTCTATGTGAAAAGAAGAACAAATGTTAATCTGCTATATATAAATTTATAGCCGAGACTATAAATGTCAAAATCAATCACAATATAATATTTATTCCAGTCAGTGCTTAAATGCAAATTAATCTAAAATATTATATTATCATTATTATTTATATTTTTTAATGAAGAATAGACAGCGCATTGTGGATGCGTTTTCGGCAGCTCTAGTTACTCTCGCTTCTCTTTATTTGTCCCTCAGTCCTCATTTTTCCAATGAGTGATTTTTCTGAAAAAGGGAGAAGATAAAGCTGTTTACTAGGTTGGCAGTAATTTGTGTGAAGAGTTGCCAGAGATGTTGGAAAGTCTGTTCCTTTGTCTATCCTTGTGGTCATGTCACTAATAAGGGTGCTGGAGGTACACGTTTTGACTGGGCTGACATTATCCGCCTGATAGTCAGGGACCCAAAGCGTGGTTTAAGCTCTAAGGAGGCTGTCCTATCAGCAGGTGCAAGTACCGGGGCTGCTGTATTGCCATTTGGTGAATGGATTCTGGACCATACAGTATCCTCTGGTGGGGGCCTCTTTGGTATTTGCGCTCTATCGTCCCCACAACAGTGGAATTACTATCTTCAATAGCATAACTGAGAAACTTGACCATGTCCTATCTGAGTATCCCTCGGCTAACATCCACGTCTGTGGGGACTTCAATGTTCAGTCATGATAAAAACAAAAACAAAATGTAATTGGTCCTCAGACATACTTCTCCATCGTACAGTGTATCGATATTCTATGGCTGACTGGGATAGCTTCCGTACATTTATATCAGACCTGCCTCTGCATGCCATGTTAAAAAAGGATGTCCTCTATTGTATCAGACCTGATTGAATGGTTAACTGTATAGACAGTTTCATACCCTCAAAGAAGTTCCAGCAAAAACCTAACAGCCAACCATGGTTCTCCCCAGAATGTGCTGCTGCCATTGCACACAGAAATCACTTTTTCCATTGCTTCCAATGTAATAGATGTGCTGAGACTAAAGCCGCCTTCAGGATTGCCAGCAACCACTGTAAAAAAGTAATAAAGAAGGCAAGAGAGTTATATGCTCAGTCTGTCAAATCCAAAGTAGCTAAGCAGCGGCTTGGTTCCCATCAGTTCTGGCAAATAGCAAACAGAATCCTCAACAGAAGTGTGAGCTCTATCCCAACTATCATCAATGGACCTGAGTTAATATTGTCAGCATCAGACAAAGCCAATCTCTTTGCCAAGAAGTTTGCAGCAAATTCTACCCTTTACGACCAAGGCCGCCAACCCCCAGTATTCCCTTGTATATCAGAAAACATGCTAAGTGACATACAAATATCTCTACGTGATGTTGTCAAGCCAATCAAAACCCCTGATTCCAGTAAGGCAACTGGTCCTGACGGCATTTCAGTCATAGTGCTCAAAAGGCTTCACCCGAACTAGCACCCATACTTACCAAGTTATAGTTGTCTTAAGGAGAAATGCTTCCCAACGCCTTGGAAAATCTCATCTGTATACCCTGTATTTAAGAACTCAGTTGATCCCTCATCTCCTTCTCAGTACAGATCAATAAGTCTCCTATGCATCATGAGTAAGCTGCTGGAATCTGTGCTAAACAAGGAAGTAGTCAACCATCTCAGCAAAATAACCTTCTTAGTGACATGCAATATGGTTTCCGTTCTGCTAGATCTACAGCAGACGTGCTTACAGTTATATCTCATTGGATTGGCGAATCCCTCTCTAGGGCAATTGCTCTTGACATACCAAAGGCCTTTGATAAGGTATGGAATAAAGGCCTACTTCACAAGATCTCCAGTCATGGTATAGCTGGAAATGTCTTCTCAACAATTAAATCTTCTCTCTGATAGGTTCATAAGAGTAGTGGTTGATGGGCAGAAATCAGAGGCTCTTAGTATTAGTGCTGGAGTCCCTCATGGATCAATCCCGGGTCCAATTCTCTTCCTGATCTACATCAATAATCTTCCAGACCACATCTTTACATAATTTGTAGACATTTATGCTGATGACATTACCATCTATGGAAGCACTTCAAAGACTGTAAACGACCAAGTTCTCTCTGACCCTCCTCTGATTTTTAGCATGTGGTACAATGGGGAAAGAAGTGGCTGGTTACTTTTAATGCATCTAAAACCAAGCTTCTATCTTTACATCATCAACGCTCTGCTACCCAGCTGCCATCAATCGAAATGAATAGCTCTCGTCTTGGGGAGTCTTCATTATTTGACAAGCTTCTGAGCTTGATCTTTACCCCAGATCTGAAATGGAACACGTATATCAAATCAATTGCCAAAGTTGCTGGAAAGATGGTGGGATCCTTCTACCGCTCCAGCTGTAGCTTAGTGGTGGGGGGTGCCCTTTTCTCTTCTTTGCAACCCCTTTCACACAGAAGAGACGTAGCGAGCCTGTCCCTGCTTTATCTTTATTTTCATGGCAGGTGATCATCTGAACTTCGATCTCTGGTCCCCCCACGCCAGCCTTTCACGAAAAACATTCGTCTTGCCAGAACCACTATCAACAATTACCCACACTCTTTATCCATGCCTACACCTAAACATAGATTCCATGAACAGGGTTTCTTTTTTAGAATTGCTCGCCTGTGGAACTCTATTCCGTTTGCCTGCTTTCCAGCTGACTACAATCTGATTGTCTTCAAGTCCAACGCTAACAAGTTCTTATTAGACCGTCCCTTAAGTAATCCAAGTTACAAAATTCCCAATAATGTTTACTATGCTTAAATCACAATGACTAATATATACTTATTAAAACATCCTCGAGTGGCCGCTGGGCCTTGATAAGCGGTGACCCCCATGTAACAAAAAAAACAACAAATTGGATGACTGCATCTTAAGAAAAGCCATTATTTAATGGACTGGCTTTAGATTCAACTAGCAGGCCTACCCGCCGTCGCTTGATGCAAAAGTATATAAAAATTTCTGCCTTTTCTGTACCTTTCTCTTTTATCCCCTCTCCTAGTTTCCCCACCAATCTTCCCACCGCTCTCTTTCTTCTCAACCTAGCCCATAAATTTTTCTCTACACGTAGACTACTCGTTTTTATATATTCCCCAAGGAAAATAGTACATAATCTGTCTAGAAAACTGATCCTCCCTAACGAAATCTGCAATAGTTTAAGGTCAAAGAATTAATATTTTTTCTAAATTCTGAATATACTTTATCTGAGGAAATGCTGATCAAGAAACTACCAACTTTATTGGTGATTGTTTTGTCGTTTTTTAGTTTTAGCAGATATACAAAAATAAACAGAAACAAGTGCCCTTTATCTTATAAGAAATTAAATTGCATTTGAACACACCAGATATTCTTAGGATATTAATCACTTTTTGCATGATAAAGAACTTTAAATATGTATGATAATAACAAATAAAATAATATGTATGATACAAAAAAATTAACAATATGCATGACAAAAAAATTAATATAATGCATGATAAAAACAAATAAAATAAATGTATGATTAAAACAAATAAAATTATATGAATGACAATAACAAATAAAATATATGTATGATAAAAACAAATAAAATAATATGAATGGTAAAAACAAATAAAATAATATGAATGATAAAAACAAATAAAATAATATGAATGATAAAAACAAATAAAATAATATGCATGATAAAAACAAATAAAATAATATGCATGATAAAAACAAATAAAATAATATGAATGATAAAAACAAATAAAATAATATGAATGATAAAAACAAATAAAATTATATGAATGATAATAACAAATAAAATATATGTATGATAAAAACAAATAAAATAATATGAATGGTAAAAACAAATAAAATAATATGAATGATAAAAACAAATAAAATAATATGAATGATAAAAACAAATAAAATAATATGAATGATAAAAACAAATAAAATAATATGAATGATAAAAACAAATAAAATTATATGAATGATAATAACAAATAAAATATATGTATGATAAAAACAAATAAAATAATATGAATGGTAAAAACAAATAAAATAATATGAATGATAAAAACAAATAAAATAATATGAATGATAAAAACAAATAAAATAATATGAATGATAAAAACAAATAAAATAATATGAATGATAAAAACAAATAAAATAATATGAATGATAAAAACAAATAAAATATATGTATGATAAAAACAAATAAAATATTATGAATGATGAAAACAAATAAAATAATATGCATGATAAAAACAAATAAAATAATATGAATGATAAAAACAAATAAAATATATGTATGATAAAAACAAATAAAATATTATGAATGATAAAAACAAATAAAATAATATGAATGGTAAAAACAAATAAAATAATATGAATGATAAAAACAAATAAAATAATATGCATGATAAAAACAAATAAAATAATATGAATGATAAAAACAAATAAAATAATATGAATGGTAAAAACAAGTAAAATAATATGAATGATAAAAACAAATAAAATAATATGCATGATAAAAACAAATAAAATAATATGAATAATGAAAACAAATAAAATAATATGTATGATAAAAACTAATTACATAACATGCATGATAAAAACAAATTAAATAATATGAACAATAAAAAATATGCATGGTAAAAATTCAATTACATTCATGCAAAGAAAATAATATTCATAATTAAAACAAATTAAATAACACGCCTGATAAAAACAAATCAAATATTAGTCTTCATAAAAATAAGCATGAAAAAAATTAAATGTGATGCAGGATACAAACAAATTAAATAATATGCATGACAAAACAAATTAAAAATATGCATGATAAAAAATTAAATAATATGCATGATGAAAATAAATCAAATAATATGCATGATAAATAATTAAATATTAGGCATGAAAAAAATTAATAATATATATAAAAAAGTTAAATAATATTCACGATAAAAAAATTAAATATTTTGCATGATAACAAAAGTTAAATAATATGCATGATAAAAGCAAATTAAATAATATGCATGATAAAAACAAATGGAATAATATGGACGATAAAAAAATTAAATAACATACATGGAAAAAATAATTAAATAATATGAATTATAAAAAATTAAATAATATTCATGATCTAAAAATTTAATAATGTGCATGATCAAAAAATGTAAAAATATGCATTATAAAGAAAAATTTAATTTTTTGCATGATAAAGCCAATCATATTGTATGTATAATATAAACAACAAAGTGTGCAGGATAAACACAAATAAACTACTATGCATGATAAAAAATTTAATCATATTTATTACAAAAATATACAATGTAAAATATGCATTAAAAAGAAATATTAATTTTATGTATGATAACACAAATCAAATAATATGTATTATAAAAACAAATAAAATGCGCATGATTAACATAAATGTAATATTATGCACGAGAAAATAAATAAAATGGTATTTATTACACAAATAAATCGAATAATGTACATGATAAAAGGAATTTAATAATATGCATGATAAAACATTGTAAATCATATGCATTATAAAGACAACATTTATTTTATGAATGATAAAAACAAATCAAATACTATATATAATAAACACAAATAAAATGTGCATGACAAACACAAATGGATTATTAGGGAACACACAATAGAAATAACATGACTAATAAACACAATCTAACAAATATGCATATAAAACAATGTGAATAATAATATGATAAAAACAAATTCAATAATATGCATAACAAACCAATGTAAATAATATGTATAATCAAGTCAGACACTATGTTATGCATGAAAAACACAATGTAAGTAATATGCATGAAAAGAAAATTAAATAATAGGCATCATAAACAAAATTAATATTTTTATGTATATATACAATAAATTAAATAAATGATAAAAATAAATTATATATTATGTATAATAAAAACATAAAAATATGCATGATAAAAACAAGCTAATAATATACATAAAAAAGCAATTTAAATAATATGCATGTAAATAACAAGGTATATAATATATATTATAAAGAAAATACAACTTACGCATACCAAAGCATTGTATATGTATTGTATGATGAGACTAAAATAGAAAAAATATGCTAGAAAAAGGATGCATGATAGCAACAAATAAAATAATATTCATGAAAAAAAAACAATTAAAAATTGTTATCATAAAAACAAATTCAATAGGATGAAAATTAAAATAATAAAAATAATATACATGATAAAACATAAAACACTATGCATGATAATAAAATAATATGCGTGATAAAAACAAAAAAAATAATATGTATGATAAAACCAATTATATAATATTTATAATACAAATAAACAAATTATATGTATGATGAAAAAAATTCAATAATATGCATTATCACAAAAAATAAAAATAACGTGCATGATAAAAAAATTAAATCACGTGCATGTGCATGATAAAAACAAACAAAATAACGTTCATGATGAAATCAAATAACAGAATATGCATGATAAAAACAAATAAAATGATATCATTGATGAAAACAAATAAGATTAAACGTATGATACAAAGAAATTAAAAAATATGCATGATAAAAACAAATAATATAATATCTATGACAAAAACAAATAAAAAATATGCACGATAAAACCAAATTAAATATTATGTATGATAAAACAAAAAAGAACATGCATCATGAAACAAATAATATCCACGATAAAACAAAATCCAATTATATGCATCATAAAAAACAATCAAGCAATATGCATGATAACACAAATAATATAAAACGTATGATGAAATAAAATTAAATAATATCTATGATAAAAGCTATAAAATAATATGCATGATTACAACTAATCAAATAACATGCATGATAATAACAATGGAAAACGCACGAAGAAAACAAATAAAATATGAATTATAAAAGCAAATTAAATAATATGAATCATAAAAACAAATTAAATAATATGAATTATAAAAACCAATAAAATAATATTCATTATAAAAACAAATTAAATAATATGAATTATAAAAACAAATTAAATAATATGAATTATAAAAACAAATTAAATAATATGCATTATAAAAACAAATTAAATAATATGAATTATAAAAGCAAATTAAATAATATGAATTATAAAAACAAATTAAATAATATGAATTATAAAAACAAATTAAATAATATGAATTATAAAAGAAAATTAAATAATATGAATTATAAAAACAAATTAAATAATATGCATTATAAAAACAAATTAAATAATATGAATTATAAAAACAAATTAAATAATATGAATTATAAAAACAAATTAAATAATATGCATTATAAAAACTAATTAAATAATATGAATGATAAAAACAAATTAAATAATATGAATTATAAAAACAAATTAAATAATATGAATTATAAAAACAAATTAAATAATATGAATTATAAAAACAAATTAAATAATATGAATTATAAAAACAAATTAAATAATATGCATTATAAAAACAAATTAAATAATATGAATTATAAAAGCAAATTAAATAACATGAATTATAAAAACAAATTAAATAATATGAATTATAAAAACAAATTAAATAATATGAATTATAAAAACAAATTAAATAATATGCATTATAAAAACAAATTAAATAATATGAATTATAAAAGCAAATTAAATAATATGCATTATAAAAACAATTTAAATAATATGAATTATAAAAACAAATTAAATAATATGAATTATAAAAACAAATTAAATAATATGAATTATAAAAACAAATTAAATAATATGAATTATAAAAACAAATTAAATAATATGCATTATAAAAACAAATTAAATAATATGAATTATAAAAGCAAATTAAATAATATGCATTATAAAAACAAATTAAATAATATGAATTATAAAAACAAATTAAATAATATGAATTATAAAAACAAATTAAATAATATGCATTATAAAAACAAATTAAATAATATGAATTATAAAAACAAATAAAATAATATGCATTATGAAAACAAATTAAATAATATGCATTATAAAAACAAATTAAATAATATGAATTATAAAAACAAATTAAATAATATGAATTATAAAAACAAATTAAATAATATGCATTATAAAAACAAATTAAATAATATGAATTATAAAAACAAATTAAATAATATGAATTATAAAAACAAATTAAATAATATGAATTATAAAAGCAAATTAAATAATATGAATTATAAAAACCAATAAAATAATATGCATTATAAAAACAAATTAAATAATATGAATTATAAAAGCAAATTAAATAATATGAATTATAAAAACAAATTAAATAATATGAATTATAAAAACAAATTAAATAATATGAATTATAAAAACAAATTAAATAATATGAATTATAAAAGCAAATTAAATAATATGAATTATAAAAACAAATTAAATAATATGAATTATAAAAACAAATTAAATAATATGAATTATAAAAACAAATTAAATAATATGCATTATAAAAACAAATTAAATAATATGAATTATAAAAGCAAATTAAATAATATGAATTATAAAAACAAATTAAATAATATGAATTATAAAAACAAATTAAATAATATGAATTATAAAAACAAATTAAATAATATGCATTATAAAAACAAATTAAATAATATGAATTATAAAAGCAAATTAAATAATATGAATTATAAAAACAAATTAAATAATATGAATTATAAAAACAAATTAAATAATATGAATTATAAAAACAAATTAAATAATATGCATTATAAAAACAAATTAAATAATATGAATTATAAAAGCAAATTAAATAATATGCATTATCAAAACAAATTAAATAATATTCATTATAAAAACAAATTAAATAATATTCATTATAAAAACAAATAAAATAATATGCATTATCAAAACAAATTAAGTAATATTCATTATAAAAACAAATTAAATAATATTCATTATAAAAACAAATGAAATAATATGCATTATCAAAACAAATAAAATAATATGCAATATAAAAACAAATTAAATAATATGCATTATAAAAACAAATTAAATAATATGAATTATAAAAACAAATTAAATAATATGAATTATAAAAACAAATAAAATAATATGCATTATAAAAACAAATTAAATAATATGAATTATAAAAACAAATAAAATAATATGCATTATAAAAACAAATTAAATAATATGCATTATAAAAACAAATTAAATAATATGCATTATAAAAACAAATTAAATAATATGAATTAAAAACCAAATACAACCATATGCATGATAAAAAAAAATATGCATGACGAAAAATAACCTAATATGCATCATAAAAACAAATTAAATAATATGCATTATAAAAACAAATTAAATAATATGAATTATAAAAACAAATACAACCATATGCATGATAAAAACAAATAAAAAATATGCATGACGAAAAATAACCTAATATGCACGATAAAAACAAATGAAATAATATGTGTGATAAAAACAAATGAAATGATATTTATGATAAAAACAAAACAAATTAAATAATATGTGTGATAAAAACAAATGAAATGATATTTATGATAAAAACAAAACAAATTAAATAATATGTGTGATAAAAACAAATGAAATGATATTTATGATAAAAACAAAACAAATTAAATAATATGTGTGATAAAAACAAATGAAATGATATTTATGATAAAAACAAAACAAATTAAATAATATGTGTGATAAAAACAAATGAAATGATATTTATGATAAAAACAAAACAAATTAAATAATATGTGTGATAAAAACAAATGAAATGATATTTATGATAAAAACAAAACAAATTAAATAATATGTGTGATAAAAACAAATGAAATGATATTTATGATAAAAACAAAACAAATTAAATAATATGTGTGATAAAAACAAATGAAATGATATTTATGATAAAAACAAAACAAATTAAATAATATGTGTGATAAAAACAAATGAAATGATATTTATGATAAAAACAAAACAAATTAAATAATATGTGTGATAAAAACAAATGAAATGATATTTATGATAAAAACAAAACAAATTAAATAATATGTGTGATAAAAACAAATGAAATGATATTTATGATAAAAACAAAACAAATTAAATAATATGTGTGATAAAAACAAATGAAATGATATTTATGATAAAAACAAAACAAATTAAATAATATGTGTGATAAAAACAAATGAAATGATATTTATGATAAAAACAAAACAAATTAAATAATATGTGTGATAAAAACAAATGAAATGATATTTATGATAAAAACAAAACAAATTAAATAATATGTGTGATAAAAACAAATGAAATGATATTTATGATAAAAACAAAACAAATTAAATAATATGTGTGATAAAAACAAATGAAATGATATTTATGATAAAAACAAAACAAATTAAATAATATGTGTGATAAAAACAAATGAAATGATATTTATGATAAAAACAAAACAAATTAAATAATATGTGTGATAAAAACAAATGAAATGATATTTATGATAAAAACAAAACAAATTAAATAATATGTGTAATAAAAACAAATGAAATGATATTTATGATAAAAACAAAACAAATTAAATAATATGTGTGATAAAAACAAATGAAATGATATTTATGATAAACACAACACAAATTAAATAATATGTGCGATGAAAACAAATTAAATAATATGTATGATAAAAAAAAATCAAATGATATGCATGATAAAAACAAATCTAACAATCGCATAACAAAAAAATTAGTTAATGTATATGATAAAAACAAATAAAATAATATATTTTATAAAAATAAAAATAAATTAAATAAATAAATAATACGTATGATGAAAACAAATTATATAGAATTTCTGATAAAAAAGAAAAATACTATTTATGATTAAAACAAATAAAATAATAAGTATAAAAAATTATATAATATAACACAATATGTAAAAAAAATACATATTTATGTATGATCAAAACAAATATAATAATATGCATGAAAAAACAAATTAAATTACATATGTAACATAAAACCAATTAAATAATATGTATGATAACATGACTAAAGTAATATGATTCATAAAAACTAATTAAATAATATGTATGATAAAAACACATAAAATAATATGTATGAAAGAAAAAAATTAAATAATAGGCATGATAATAACATTAAATAATATGCATATTACAAAAAGAAATTAAAATGAATTACATAAATAAATTTAAGAATATGTATGACAAAAACAAAGGAAATAGTATGCAAGATAAAAACAAAAAAAAACTAATATGTATGATAAAAACAAAGTAAATAAAATGAATGTTAAAAACAAATTAAATAATACGTATGATAAAAAATATGAATGGTTAAAAAAAGCAAATAATATGCATGGTACAAAACAAATAATATAAAACGCACGATTTAAACAAATTGAATAATATGTATGATAAATACAATTTAAATAATATATAAGATCAAAAAATAAAATATCTATGCCAAAAACAAATTTAATAATATGTATAATAGACACAAATAAAATCACGTATTATAAACACAAATAAAATAATATGAATGTTAAACACTATTAATATCAAAGGTATGTAAAAAAACAATTAAATAATATGTATGATGAAAAAATATGCATGGTTAAATCAAAGCAAATAATATGCATGGTAAAAAACAAATAATATAAAACGCACGATTTAAAAAAATTGAATAATATGTATGACGAAAACAAATAAAATAATATGCATGATAAAAACAAATACGACAATATGCTATGATAAAACAAATAAAATAATATGTATAATAAAGACAAATAAAATAATATGTATGATAAAAACAAATAAAACAATATGAATGATGAAAACAAATAAAATAATGTATGATAAAAACAAATAAAACAATATGAATGATGAAAACAAATAAAATAATGTATGATAAAAACAAATAAAACAATATGCATGATGAAAACAAATAAAATAATATGAATGATGAAAACAAATAAAACAATATGAATGATGAAAACAAATAAAACAATATGAATGATAAAAACAAATAAAACAATATGCATGATAAAAACAAATAAAATAATATGAATGATGAAAACAAATAAAACAATATGAATGATAAAAACAAATAAAACAATATGAATGATGAAAACAAATAAAAAAATATGTATGATAAAAACAAATAAAATAATATGAATGATAAAAACAAATAAAATAATAAGTAGTATAAAAACAAACTAAATTATATGTATGATAAAAACCAATTAAATAATATGTATCATAAAAACAAATTTAATAATATGTTTGATTAAGACAAATTTAATAATATGTATGATAAAAACAAATAAAATAATATGTATGATAAAAACCAATTAAATAATATACAGGATAAAAACAAACTAAATAATATGTATGATAAAAACAAATTAAATAATATGTATGACTAAAACAAATAAAATAATATGAATGATAAAAACAAATCAAATAATCACATGACAAAAAGAATTAATAATATATATGATAAAAACAAATAAAATAATATATTTTAAAAAACTAACTTAATAATATATATGATAAAAATAATATAAATAATATGTATGATGAAAACAAATCATATAGAATTTCTGATAAAAAAGAAAAATACCATGTATGATTAAAACAAATAAAATAATATGTATGATAAAAAATTATATAATATATTTGTAACAACAAATACAATTATATGCACGATAACAACATTAAGTGACATACTTCATAAGAACAAATAAAATATTATGTATAAAAAACAAAAAATATGTGTGAAAAAACAGATAAAATATTATGCATGACAAAAACAAATTAAATTATATGCATGATAAAAAAACAATAACATAACATGTAAAATAAGAAATAGCATATGATAAAAACAAATATAATAATATGCATGAAAAAAACAATTAAATTACATAATATGTAAATTAAAACCAATTACATAATACATGCGATAACATAAATAAAGTAATATGTATCATAAAAACTAATTAAATAATATGCATGATAAAAACACATAAAATAATATGTATGAAAGAAAAAATTAAATAATAGGCATGATAATAACATTAAATAATATGTATATAAGAAAAAGAAATTAACATGCATTACATAACTAAATAAAAGAATATCTATGATAACAATGAAGAAAAAAATATGCAAGATAAAAACAAAAAAAAAACTAATATGAATGATAAAATCAAAGTAAATAAAATGAATGTTAAAAACAAATTAAATAATACGTATGATACAAACATATAAAATAATATGCATGATACATAAAATTTAAATAATATATCAGATATAAAAATAAAATATATATGCCAAAAACAAATTTAATAATATGCATACTAGAAGCAAATAAAAGACAATGTATTATAAACACAAATAAAATAATATGAATGTTAAACACTAATAATATAAAAGGCATGAAAAAAACTAATTACATAATATGTATGATAAAAACAAATTAAATAATATGTATCATAAAAACACATTTAATAATATGCAGGATGAAAACAATTAAATAATATGTATGATAAAAACAAATTAAATAATATGTATGATAAAAACAAATAAAAAAATATGTATGATAAACACAAATGACATAATATGTATGATAAAAACAAATTAAATAATATGCAAGATAAAAACAAATTAAATAATATGTATGATAAAAACAAATTAAATAATATGTATGATAAAAACAAATAAAACAATATGAATGATGAAAATAAATACAATAATATGTATGATAAAAACAAATTAAATAATATGTATAATAAAAACAAATAAATAATATGTATGATAAAAACAAATTTAAACAATATTCAGGATAAAAACAATTTAATAATATGTATGATAACAACACATTAAATAATATGTATGATAAAGACACATTAAATAATATGTATGATATAAACAAATTAAATAAAATGTAGGATAAAACAAATTAAATAATACGTGTGATAAAAACAAATTAAATAATATGTATGATGAAAACAAATTAAATAATATGTATGATAAACACAAATTCAATAATATGTATTATTAAAACAAATTAAATAATATGTATGATAAAAACAAATGAAATAATATGCATGATAAATACAAATTAAATAATATGTATGATTAAAACAAATCAAATGATATGTATGATTAAAACAAATTAAATAATATGTATGATAAAAACAAATCAAATAATATGTATTATAAAACCAAATTTAATAATATGCCGGATAAAAACAAACTATATAATATGTATGATAAAAACACATGAAATAATATGTATGATTAAAACAAATAAAATAATATGCAGGATCAAAACAAACTAAATAATATGCATGATCAAAACAAATTAAATAATATGAATGATAAAAACCAACTAAATAATATGTATGATTAAAACAAATTAAATAATGTACAGGTAAAAACCAACTAAATAATATGTATGATAAAAACAAATTAAATAATATGTATGATAAATACAAATTAAATAATATTTATGATAAAACCAAACTAAATAATATGTATGATAAAAAAAACTAAATAATATGCAGGATAAAAACAAATTAAATAATATGTATGATTAAAAGAAATTAAACAATGTACAGGTAAAAACCAACTAAATAATATGTATGATAAAAACAAATCAAATAATATGTATGATAAATACAAATTAAATAATATTTATGATAAAACCAAACTAAATAATATGTATGATAAAAAAAACTAAATAATATGCAGGATAAAAACAAATTAAATAATATGTATGATTAAAACAAATTAAATAATGTACAGGTAAAAACCAACTAAATAATATGTATGATAAAAACAAATTAAATAATATGTATGATAAATACAAATTAAATAATATGTATGATAAAACCAAACTAAATAATATGTATGATAAAAAAAACTAAATAATATGCAGGATAAAAACAAATTAAATAATATGTATGATAAAAACAAACTAAATAATATGTATGATAAAAAAAACTAAATAATATGTATGATAAAAACAAACTAAATAATATGTATGATAAAACAAACTAAATAATATGCAGGATAAAAAAAAATTAAATAATATGTATGATAAAAACAAATTAAATAATATGTATGATAAAAACAAACTAAATAATATGTAGGATAAAACAAATTAAATAATATGTATGATAAAAGCAAACTAAATAATATGTATGATAAAAACAAATTAAATAATATGTATGATAAAAACAAACTAAATAATATGTATGATAAAAAAAAACTAAATAATATGTATAATTAAAACAAACTAAATAATATGCAGGATAAAAACAAATTAAATAATATGTATGATAAAAACAAACTAAATAATATGTATGATAAAAACAAACTAAATAATATGTATGATAAAAAAAAACTAAATAATATGTATGATAAAAACAAATTAAATAATATGTATGATAAAAACCAACTAAATAATATGTATGATAAAAACAAACTAAATAATATGTATGATAAAAACAAATTAAATAATATACAGGACAAAAACAAATAAAATAATATGTATGATAAAAACACATTAAATAATATGCAGGAAAAACACAAATTAAATAATATGTAGGATAAAAACAAATTAAATAACATGCATGATAAAAACAAATGAAATAATATGTATGATAAAAACAGATCAAATAATATGTACAGTATAAAAACAAATGAAATAATATGCAGGATACAAAAAATTTAATAATATGTATGATAAAAACAAATTAAATAATATGTATGATAAAAACAAATTAAATAATAAGTATGATAAAAACAAATTAAATAAAATGTAGGATAAAACAAATTAAATAATATGTATGATAAAAGCAAACTAAATTATATGTATGATAAAAACCAATTTAATAATATGTATAATAAAAACAAATTTAATAATATGTTTGATTAAAACAAATTTAATAATATGTATGATAAAAACATATAAAATGATATGTATGATAAAAACCAATTAAATAATATGCAGGATAAATACAAACTAAATAATAAGTATGATAAAAACAAACTAAATAATATGTATGACTAAAACAAATAAAATAATATGAATGATAAAAACAAATCAAATAATCGCATGACAAAAAGAATTAATAATATATATGATAAAAACAAATAAAATAATATATATAAAAAAAACTAACTTAATAATATATATGATAAAAATAATATAAATAATATGTATGATGAAAACAAATCATATAGAATTTCTGATAAAAAAGAAAAATACCATATATGATTAAAACAAATAAAATAATATGTATGATAAAAATTATATAATATATTTGTAACAACAAATACAATTATATGCACGATAACAACATTAAGTGATATACTTCATAAGAACAAATAAAATATTATGTATAAAAAAACAAAATATATATATGAAAAAAACAGATAAAATATTATGCATGATAAAAACAAATTAAATTATATGCATGATAAAAAAACAATAACATAACATGTAAAATAAGAAATAGCGTACGATAAAAACAAATATAATAATATGCATGAAAGAAAACAATAAAATTACATAATATGTAAATTAAAACCAATTACATAATACATGCGATAACATAAATAAAGTAATATGTATCATAAAAACTAATTAAATAATATGCATGATAAAAACACATAAAATAATATGTATGAAAGAAAAAAATAAATAATAGGCATGATAATAACATTAAATAATATGTATATAAGAAAAAGAAATTAAAATGCATTACATAAATAAATTACAGAATATGTATGATAAAAACGAGGAAAATAATATGTATGATAAAAACAATTAAATAATATGTATGAGAAAAACAAATTAAATAATATGTATTATAAAAACAAATTAAATAATATGCAGGATAAAAACAAATAAATAATATGTAGGATAAAAACAAATTAAATAAAATGCATGATAAAAACAAATTAAATAATATGTATGATAAAAACAAATAAAACAATATGAATGATGAAAATAAATACAATAATATGTATGATAAAAACAAATTAAATAATATGTATAATAAAAACAAATAAAATAATATGTATGATAAAAACAAATTTAAAAAATATGCAGGATAAAAACCATTTTATAATATGTATGATAACAACACATTAAATAATATGTATGATAAAAACAAATTAAATAATATGTATGATAAAAACAAATGTAATAAAATGTAGGATAAAACAAATTAAATAATATGTGTGATAAAAGCAAATTAAATAATATGTATGATGAAAACAAATTAAATAATATGAGTGATAAAAACACATTCAATAATATGTATTATTAAAACAAATTAAATAATATTTATGATAAAAACAAATTAAATAATATGCATGATAAAAACAAATTAAATAATATGTATGATGAAAACAAATTATATAATATGTATGATAAAAACAAATTAAATAATATGCATGATAAAAACAAATTATATAATATGTATGATTAAAACAAATCAAATGATATGTATGATTAAAACAAATTAAATAATCTATATATCTATAAAAGTGAACGTGTCTGTCTGTCTGTCTGTCTGTCTGTCTGTGTACATTTCCCTACGCAATAACTCTGTCAATTTTTAGTCTATAGACTCGAAATTTGAAATACCGGGTACTGAGATTTGGGAAAATCGATGTGACGGGTGTCAGCCAGAAATTTGGCTGTTAAGGGGTCAAATTTCAACGATTTGACCTTTAAGAACTCTACCAAACTCCTCCGACAATTTTGGGTCTAGACAATGACTTTAATTAACTTTTATGCATTTTTAAATGGAGGAAAACAAAGTCGCTCGGTATGCTGGAATAAAGACATAAATTATGTCTAATTTGTCCTTCCATACATATTTCATTTTTGCCGCCAGTATTTATTTTGGTACAATGAACGAGTCTCGTTGCTAGCAGTGATATATTTTTGGATAATTATTACTTTTTTTGCAAAAGTTAGGTACATTTATTGTACTAATTCATTATCTTAAGACTTTAACTTAATACCTAACTTGGAAATAATTCCAGGAAACTTATATTTTTCTTGCCAGAAAAATGTAAACGCGATCTTTGTCATAATCAATTTTTCGTGAAATCTAGGGTTTTTCGGATTTGAGATAAAATTATTCCATGTATTTTTTTTATTTCACACACTTTTTCCTTTGAGAAATTAACTTTAAACTATAATCTTTCAAATACAATAAAAAAGTACTCGAAAAGTTAAAAAATTATTATGATTAACTGGCGTTAAAAACCATACCCCCTATCGAAGAAGTCATTAATTGCCCGTACCTAATGTATGGTGAAAACAATTAGAATAATATGTACAATGCAATCAATTTAAATGATATGTATTATGGACACAATTTAATTATATTTGTGATAAAACAATTGTAATGTTATGCATTAATTTAAACAATATTAATGGTATGTATGGTGAAAAATGTTCGAATTATACATATAAAACAATTTAATGATATGTTTTTTTTTTTTTTTTTTTTTTTTTTTTACAAAGGCATCACCACATTATCAAGGCCCAGAGGCCACTCAAGGATAAGGGTTAAAGAGTGTACAGTAGAAGTTGGTCAATATAGTAATCATTAGTAATGAAAATTTGGTAAATTTAATAACTTATATGGAACGGCTCATCAAGAACTTATTTACCTTAGACTTGAACACAACCATATTGTAGTCAGCCGGAAAGCAGGAAAACGGAAGACAATTCCACAGGCGTGCAGTTCTAAGAAAGAAGCTTTGTTCATGGAATCTATGTTTAGGTTTAGGCACAGATAAAGAGTGGGGGAAATTATTGATAGTGTTTACAGCTAGACGAGTGTTTCTTGTGAAAGTTTGGCGAGGGGGGACCATAGATTGAAGCTCAGTTGAACACTTTCCATGAAAATAACGATACATCAGAGACAAACTCGCAACATCTCTTCTGTGAGATAGAGGTTGTAAGGAGGAGAAAAGGACATCTCCTACGAGGCTACGAAGTCTATTTTGAACTCTATCAAGGCAGGACAAGTCCTTTCTAGCAGCTCCTGCCCAGATGTGGCAACAGTATTCCATCCTTGGACGTACCTGGCTCTTATATAGATAGAGAATAGCATCAGCAGTGAGATATCTACTGGATCGATAGAAAGATCCCACCATTTTTCCAGCGGCCTTGGCAACAGATTTGATATACGTGTTCCATTTAAGATCAGGAGTAATGGTCAAGCCCAGAAGCTTGTCAAAACTTGAGGCCTCCTGAAGACGAGAGCCATTCATTTCAATTGATGACAAATGTGGATTAAAATGTTGATGATGTAAAGAGAGAAGCTTGGTTTTAGATGCATTAAAAGTAACCAGCCACTCCTTTCCCCATTGTACTACATGCTCAAGATCAGAGGAGAGAGAATTGGAGAGTACTTGCTCGTTTACTGTCTTAGATGTGGTACCATAAATGGTAGTGTCGTCAGCATAAATGTCTACAAATGATGTAAGGATATGATTTGGAAGATCATTAATGTAGATCAGGAAAAGAGTTGGGCCCAGGATGGATCCCTGAGGGACACCGGCATTAATACTGTGAGCTTCTGATTTTTGCCCCTCAACTACTACTCTTATGAACCTATCAGAAAGAAATGATTAAATAATTTTGAAGACTTTTCCAGCTATACCATAGCTAGCGATCTTATGAAGTAAACCTTTATGCCATACCCTATCAAAGGCCTTAGATATGTCAAGAGCAATTGCCCTAGAAAGATTGCCACCGTCGAGAGATTTGCTAATCCTATGCGATATAACTGTAAGGACATCTGCTGTAGATCTAGCAGAACGGAAACCATATTGAGTGTCACTAAGAAGGTTATTTTTGTTGAGATGTTTGATTACTTCTGTATTTAACACAGATTCTAGCAACTTACTCATGACGCACAGGAGACTTATTGGCCTGTACTGAGAGGGGGATGAGCGATCACCTGAATTCTTAAATACAGGGCATACTGATGAGATTTTCCAGGGAGATGGGAAACTATTCTCCTTAAGACAACGTTTAAACAGTTTTGTAAGTATGGGCGCTAGTTCAGGTTGAAGTTTTTTGAGTACTATAATTGGAATACCATCAGGGCCAGTTGCTTTACTGGAATCAAGGTTTTTGATTAGCTTGGCAACATCACGTACAGATATACGTGTATCACATAGCGTGTTTTCTGATACAGGAGGAAATATTGGGGGTTGGCGGTCTTGGTCGCAAAGGGTAGAATTAGCTGCAAAGTTCTTGACAAAGAGTTTGGCTTTGTCTGATGCTGACGAGATTACCTCAGGTCCATTGATAATAGTTGGGATGGAGCACACGCTTCTGTTCAGGATTCTGTTTGCTATTTGCCAAAACTGGTGGGAACCAAGCCGCTGCTCAGCTACTTTGGACTTAACAGATTGAGCATACAACTCTCTTGCGTTCCTTATTACTTTCTTACAATGGTTGCTGGCAGTCCTGAAAACGGCTTTAGTTTCCATACATCTATTACGTTTGAAGCAGTGGAAAAAGTGATTTCTGTGCGCAATGGCAGCAGCACATTCTGGAGAGAACCATGGCTGGCTGTTAGGTTTTTGCTGAAACTTTTTAGAGGGTATGAAATGGTCAATACCTACAATTAACCATTCAGTTAGGTCTAATACTATAGAGGACACATCCTTTTTAAACATGGAATGCAGAGGTAGATCAGATATAAATGTACGGAAGCTATCCCAGTCAGCCTTAGTGTATCGATATACTGTACGATGAAGTGGTACGTCTGGGGACTTATTACATTTCATTTTTATCTTAATTGATACAACAGAGTGGTCGGAAGATCCAAGAGGCGACAGAACAGAAACTGAACATAGTTCAGGGCAAGTTGTGAGAAAAAGGTCTAGTAGGCTCGCATACTGGCCGTCATTATCGGGCACACGGGTAGGTTCCTGAACAATCTGAGTGAGGTCATAGGCAATGGAGAAATCATGACAGAACCTCCCCTCATCATCGGTCTTGTTTGAGTGGGTCAACCATTCGACGTTGTGAACATTGAAGTCTCCACATACGTGAATGTTAGCTGAAGGATAAGTAGAAAGGACTTGGTCAATTTTCTCAGATATGCTTTGAAAGATAGTAACTCCGCTGTTGTGGGGGCGATAGAGAGTAAATATAAATGCAGTAGTGTGAGCTAAAGCAACCCGGAAGCACATATAGGGTAAGTTAGGATCTTCCCTGGAGATGTCCCTCCCACATGGAAAGCTATCTTTAATATAGGCACATATTCCATGCCCATGGCGATCTTGGGGGTCAGATTTAGAAGTTAAGTTAGAGTATCCTGTAATTGCAAACTCATCTAGGGAAATAGCCTGTCCAATGCCAGTTTCACTTAAAAATAAAAGGTCTGGTTTAGTCTCCTGTAATTGGGTTTCAACCTCTGGAAGGTTAGAACGTAGACCCCTGATGTTGGAGAAGGAGACATGGTAGTAGGGGTCTACGTTGGAAGTTGGAGAACCGGGTTTAATCGTGTATTTTTTCTTGAAACTTGTCATGATGAAATTTTGGAATTTGTGGACTAGGTCGACAGATTTACTTAGAGCAGGACAGAGAGAGGAAACTAAGAGAGAAAAAGAAACGAAGAATTTTTTTTTTTTTTTTTTTTTTTTTTGTACCACATGATAAGGTAAAGCCACTAGTATGGCATCGAGAGGCCCCACCAGAAGCTACTGCATGGTCCAGATTCCATTCACCAAATGGCAATACAGCAGCCCCAGTACTTTGCACCTGCTGATAGGACAGCCTCCTTAGTGGTTAATCCAAGGTTCGGGTCCCTGACTATCAGGCGGATAACGTCAGCCCAGACAAAACGTTTACCTCCAGCACCCTTACTAGTGACATGGCTACAAGGATAGACATAGAAACAGACAATTTCCACCAACTCTGCCAACTGTTCGCGCAAAAATACTGCCAACCTAGAAAACAGCTTTTTCTTCTCCCTTTGTCAGAAAAATCACTCATTTAAAAAATGAGGACTGAGGGACAAATAAGAAGAAGCGAGAGTAACAGGAGCTGCCGATAACGCATCCACAATGCGTTTTCTACTCTCCATTAAAAAAAAAAAAAAATAAAATAAAAATAAAATAAATAAATAAATAAAAAATAAAAAATAACTATTAAGTATTGTACTTAATAAAAGTCCAACGGACCTGCTTAAGGGAAAGTATGGTGATAGATTCCCCTCCCACGAACTAAAAATGAGTACAATTAGGTAATCTATTTTTGCAATCAACTCGGTAGATAAATAAACATTTATGGACGAGAAAAAAAAAAAAAAAAAAAAAAAGAAGCTAGCATTTAATACAACAGAAATACATAAATTAAATACTGAAATAAAATGTAGTTATTAATATTTGAATCTTAAAATAAAAAGTGCGAATTAGTAGAGAAAAAAATCACTTATCACAACAACGCATTCCGTCTCCAAACTAGTGAAGAATTTAACTTTTAATAGCGTTCAGAAAATTTTTTTTTTTTTTTTTTAAATTAACCGTTAAGAGAAAGCGTGATTTTATTCTGAACTTTAACTAATCACGTTTTAAGCAACTTATGATATAAAACAACATCGGATGGGGGGGGGGTTCTTCCGAAGTTAGTTGGTGACGTTATAAGTAATTGCGAGATAAGATGGGAGGCAGAAATTAGGGGTGGGGGACTGAAAATGATAATATAATGGATTGATTATACAATATTTAAGATCAACTTGGTAGATAAACATTTATGGACGAGAAAAAAAAAAAAAAAAAAAAAGAAGCTAGCATTTAATACAACAGAAATACATAAATTAAATACTGAAATAAAATGTAGTTATTAATATTTGAATCTTAAAATAAAAAGTGCGAATTAATAGAGAAAATCACTTATCACAACAACGCATTCCGTCTCCAAACTAGTGAAGAATTTAACTTTTAATAGCGTTCAGAAGATTTTTTTTTTAAATTAACCGTTAAGAGAAAGCGTGATTTTATTCTGAACTTTAACTAATCACGTTTTAAGAAACTTATGATATAAAACAAAATCGGATGGGGGGGGGGGTTTCTTCCGAAGTTATTTGGTGACGTTATAAGTAATTGCGAGATAAGATGGGAGCCAGAAATTAGGGGTGGGGGACTGAAAATGATAATATAATGGATTGATTATACAATATTTAAGATCAACTTGGTAGATAAACATTTATGGACGAGAAAAAAAAAAAGAAAAAAAAAGAAGCTAGCATTTAATACAACAGAAATACATAAATTAAATACTGAAATAAAATGTAGTTATTAATATTTGAATCTTAAAATAAAAAGTGCGAATTAGTAGAGAAAAAAATCACTTATCACAACAACGCATTCCGTCTCCAAACTAGTGAAGAATTTAACTTTTAATAGCGTTCAGAAGATTTTTTTTTTTTTTTTTTTTAAATTAACCGTTAAGAGAAAGCGTGATTTTATTCTGAACTTTAACTAATCACGTTTTAAGCAACTTATGATATAAAACAACATCGGATGGGGGGGGGGGTTCTTCCGAAGTTAGTTGGTGACGTTATAAGTAATTGCGAGATAAGATGGGAGCCAGAAATTAGGGGTGGGGGACTGAAAATGATAATATAATGGATTGATTATACAATATTTAAGATCAACTTGGTAGATAAACATTTATGGACGAGAAAAAAAAAAAAAAAAAAAAAAAGAAGCTAGCATTTAATACAACAGAAATACATAAATTAAATACTGAAATAAAATGTAGTTATTAATATTTGAAATCTTAAAATAAAAAGTGCGAATTAGTAGAGAAAAAAATCACTTATCACAACAACGCATTCCGTCTCCAAACTAGTGAAGAATTTAACTTTTAATAGCGTTCAGAAGATTTTTTTTTTTTTTTTTTAAATTAACCGTTAAGAGAAAGCGTGATTTTATTCTGAACTTTAACTAATCACGTTTTAAGCAACTTATGATATAAAACAAAATCGGATGTACAATGAAAACATTTTGAATTATCCGTAGTCTTAAAACAGTTTAATTATATGAATGCTGAACACATTTTAATGATATTTATGATAAAAATAATTTAATGATACGTTTGATGAAAACAATGTTAATGATATATATTATAAAAACAATTTGATTTATATGTATGATAAAAACAATTTGAATGATATGCATAATAAAAATAATTTAGTGATATTTATGATGAAAACAATATAATGATAGGTATGATAAAACAATTTTAATATGTTTGATGAAGAGAATTTTAATGGTATGTATGATGAAACCAATTTGAATATGTCTGATGAAAACCATTTCCTGATATGTTCCATAAAAAGAATTTGAATGATCTTTACTATTAAAACAATTTAAATGATATGTACGATGATAACACGTGGAATGATATAATTGATAAAAAAATATTTTTGCATAATATAATTGATAAAAAATATTTTGAATGATATAATTGATAAATTTTTTTTTTAATAACATAATTGATACAAAATTTTTTGAATGATATAATTGATGTAAAATTTTTTTCAATGATATAATTGATAAAAAATGTTTTTGAATTATATAATTGATAAAAAAGTTTTTGAATAATATAATTGATAAAAAAATGTTTTTGAATGATATAATTGATAAAAAAGTTTTCAATGATATAAAATTTTTTTGAATAATATAATTGATAAAAAAATTTTGAATGATATAATTGATATGAAATTTTTTTGAATGATATAATTGATAAAAAGTTTTTTGAATGATATAATGGATATAAAATGTTTTGAATTTTGAATAATTGATAAAGAATTTTTTTGAAAGATATAATTGATAGAAAAATGTTTTGAATGATATAATTGATAAAAATTTTCTTTGAATGATATAATTGATATGTAATTTTTTGAATGATATAATTGACATAAAATTTTTTGAATGATATAATTGATAAAAAAGTTTTTTAAAAATATAATTGATATGAATTCTTTTTGAATTATATAATTGATATAAACTTTTTTGAATGATATAATTGATATAAAATTTTCTGAAAGATATAATTGATAAAACAATTTTTGAATAATATAATTGATATACAATCTTTTGAATGATATAATTGATAAAAAATTTTTGGGAATGAAATAATTGACATAAATTTTTTTTTGAATGATATAATTGATAAAAAAATTTTTTGAATGATATAATAAATATAAAATTTTTCGAATGATATAATTGATACCAAATTTTTTTAATGACATAATGGATATAAAATTTTTTGAATGATATAATTGATAAAAAATTTGTCAATGATATAATCGATATAAACTTTATTGAATGATATAATTGACAAAATATTTTTGAATGATATAATTGATAAAAAATGTTTTTGAATAATATAATTAAAAATAATCTTTTGAATGATATAATTGATAAAAACATCTTTTTAATTATATAATTGATAAAAAAAGTTTGAATGATATAATTGATAAAACATTTTTGAATGATATAATTGATAAAAAAAATTTTAATGATATAAAATTTACAAACATTTTTTTGAATGATATAATTGATAAAAAAATTTTTGAATAAGATAATTGATAAAAATATTTTGAATGATACAATTGATAAAAAAATTTTTGAATAATATAATCGATAAAATTTTTTTGGAATGATAATACTGATAAAAAAAATTTTGAATGATATAATTGATAAAAACATTTTTGAATGGTATAACTGATAAAAAATTTTTTGAATGGTATAATTTATAAATAACTTTTTTTAATGATATAATTGATAAAAATTGTTTTCAATAATATAATTGATAAAAAATATTTTGAATGATATAATTGATAAAAAATTTTTTGGAATGATATCATTGATAAAATAATTTTTGAATGATATAAATGATAAAAACATTTTAAAATTATAAAATTGATTAAAATTTTTTGAATTATATAATTGATAAAAAAATTTTTGAATGATATAATTGATGAAAATTTTTTGAATGATATAATTGATAAAAGCTTTTTGAATGATATAATTGATAAAAAATCTTTTGAATGATATAATTGATAAAAGTTTTTTGAATGATATAATTGATAAAAAATCTTTTGAATGATATATATTTTAAAGAAATTTTTGAATGACATAATTGATAAAAAATATTTTGAATAATATAATTGATAAAAACTTTTTTGAATGATATAATTGATCAAAATATTTTGAATGATATAATTGATAAAAAAATTTTTGAATGATATAATTGATAAAAAATCTTTTGAATTAAATAATGGATAAAAATATTTTGAATGATATAATTGATAAAAAATTTTTTTGAATGATATAATTTATAAAAACTTTTTTGAATATAATTCATAAAGTCTTTTGAATTATATAATTGATAAAAACATCTTTTTAATTATATAATTGATAAAAATATTTTGAATGATATAATTGATAAAAATTTTTTTGAATAACATAATTGATACAAAATTTTTTGAATGATATAATTAATATAACATTTTTTTGAATGATATAATTGATAAAAAATTTTTTGAATGATATAATTGATATCAAATTTTTTAAATGATATAATTGATAAAAAATTTTTTGAATGATATAATTGATATAATATTTTTTTGAATGATATAATTGATAAAAAATGTTTTTGAATGATATAATTGATAGAAAAGTTTTTAATGATATAAATTTTTTTGGAATCATATAATTGATAAAACATTTTTGAATGATATAATTGATATAAAATATTTTTGAATGATATAATTGATAAAAATTTTTTGAATGATATGATTTATATAAAAATTTTTTAATGATATAATTGATAACAATTTTTTTAATGATATAATTGATATAAACTTTTTTGAATGATATAATTGATAAAGAATTTTTTTGAATGATATAATTGATACAACAATTTTTTGAATGATATAATTGATATGTAATTTTTTGAATGATATAATTGACATAAAATTTTTTGAATGATATAATTGATAAAATTTTTTTCGAATGATATAACTGATCAAAAAATTCTGAATGATATAATTGATAAAAAAATTTTTGAATGATATAGTTTATAAAAAATTTTGTGAATGATATAATTGATAAAAAATCTTTTTAATGATATAATTGATAAATATTGTTTTCAATAATATAATTGATAAAAAATCTTTTGAATGATATAATTTATAAAACAATTTTTGGAATGATATCAATGATTAAGGATTTTGGAATGATATAAATGAAAAAAAAAATTTTGAATTATAAAATTGATGAAATTTTTTGAATGATATAATTAATAAAAATTTTTTGAATGATATAATTGATGAAAATTTTTTCAATGATATAATTGATAAAAACTTCTTGAATGATATAATTGATAAAAAATATTTTGAATGATATAATTGATAAAAAATTTTTGAAAGATATAATTGATAAAACAGGTTTGAATGATATAATTGATAACAAATATTTTGAATAATATAATTAAGAAAAACTTTTTTGAATGATATAATTGATCAAAATCTTTTGAATGATATAATTGATAACAAATTTTTGAATGATATAATTGATAAAAAATCTTTTGAATTATATAATTGATAAAAATTATTTTGAATTATATAATTGATAGAAAATTTTTTTGAATGATATAATTTAGAAAAACTTTTTTGAATGATATAATTCATAAAATCTTTTGAATTATATAATTGATAAAAAATCTTTTGAATAATATAATTGATAAAAATATTTTGAATGATATAAATAATAAAAAATATTTTAAATGATATAATTGATAAACACTTTTTTGAATGATATAATTGATAAAAAATGTTTGAATGATATAATTGATAAAAAATCTTTTGAATGATATAATTGCTAAACAATCTTTTGAATGATACAATTGATAAAAACTTTTTGAGTGATATAATTGATAAAAAAAGTTTTTAATGATATAATTGATGAAAAATCTTTTGAATGATATAATTGATGAAAAATGTTTTGAATGATATAATTGATAAAAAATGTTTGAATGATATAATTGATAAAAAATCTTTTGAATGATATAATTGATGAAAAATGTTTTGAATTATATAATTGATAAAAAAGTTTGAATGATATAATTGATAAAACATTTTTGAATGATATAATTGATAAAGAAATTTTTTGAATAAGATAATTGATAAAAATATTTTGAATGATATAATTGATAAAAAACGTTTTGAATGATATAATTGATAAAATTTTTTTCGAATGATATAACTGATAAAAAGCTTTTGTATGATATAATTGATAAAAAATTATTTCAATGATATAATTGATAAAAAATTTTATGAATGATATAATTGATAAATAACTTTTTTTAATGATATAATTCATAAAAACTGTTTTCAATAATATAATTGATAAAAAATTTTTTGAATAATATTATTGATAAAGATTTTTTTGGATTGATATCATTGATAACATAATTTTTGAATGATATAAATGTACAGCGTTTTTGAATTATGAAATTAATGAGAATTTTTGGAATGATATAATTGATAACAAATGTTTTGAATGATATAATTGATGAAAATTTATTGAATGATATAATTGATAAAACATCTTTGGAATGATATAATTGATAAAAATGTTTTAATGATATAATTGATAAAAAATCTTTGGACTGATATAATTTATAAAGAAATTTTTAATGATATAATTGATAAAAAATGTTTTGTAATGACATAATTGATGAAAAATATTTTGAATAATATAATTGATAAAAACTTTTTTGAATGATATAATTCATCAAAATATTTTGAATGATATAATTGATAAAAAATTTTTGAATGATATAATTGATAAAAAGATTTTTCGAATGACATAATTGATAAAAACATTCTGAATGATATAATTGATAAAAAATTTTTGAATGATATAATTTATAAAAACTTTTTTGAAAATAATTCAAAAATCTTTTGAATTGTATAATTGATGAAAAAATCTTTTGAATTATATAATTGATAAAAATATTTTGAATGATATAATTGATATAAAATTTTTTAAATGATATAATTGATAAAATATTTTGAAATGATATAATCGATAAAAAATTTTGAATGATATAATTCATTAAATCTTTTAAATGATATAATTGATAAAAATCTTTTGAATGATGTAATTGATAAAAATTTTTTGAATGATATAATTAATAAAAAATTTTGAAAAGATATAATCGATAAAAAAATTTTGAATGATATAATTGATAAAAATATTTTAAATGATATAAGTGATAAAAAATATTTTGAATGATATATTTGATAAAAAAATTTTGAATGGTACAATTGATAAAAAATCTTTTTAATGATATAATTGATTAAAAATTTTGGAATAATATAATTGTATAAATCTTTTTTAATGATATAATTGATAAGATATTTTTTTAATAGTATAATTGATAAATAAATGTTTTGAATGATATAATTGCTAAAAAAATTTTGGAATGATATAATTGATAAAAAATTTTTGAATGATATGATTGATAACAAATATTTTGAATAATATAATTGATAAAAGTATTTTTAAATAATATAATTTATAAAAGATTTTGAATGATATAATTAATAAAAACTGTTTGGAATGATATAATTGATAAAATTTTTTTAATGATATAAATGATAAAAATGTTTGAATGATATAATTGCTATGAAATGTGCGTTAATAATATAATTAATAAAAAATCTTTTGAATGATATAATTGATAAAAAATTTTTAATGTTATAATTAATAAAAAAATTGTTGAATAGCATAATTTATAAAAATTTTTGAACGAAATAATTGATAAAAAATCTTTTTGAATGATATAATTGATAAACAATTTTTTAATAATATAATTGATAAAAATGTTTTCAATGATATAATTGATAAAAAATCTTTTGAATGATATAATTGATAAAATATTTTGGAATGATATAATCGATAAAAAATGTTTTTAAAAAATATAATTGATGAAAAATTATTTTAATGATATAATTGATAAAATCTTTTTGAAAGATATAATTGATAAAAAATTTTTGAATGATATAATTGATAAAAAATCTTTTGAACGATATAATTGATAAACACTTTTTTGAATGATATAATTGATAAAAAATCTTTTGAATGATATAATTGATGAAAAATCTTTTTAATGATATAATTGATAAAAAATCTTTTGAATGATATAATTGATAAAAACTTTTTTAATGATATAATTGATAAAAAATCTTTTGAATAATATAGTTGATAAAATTTTTTTGAATGATATAATTGATAAAAAATCTTTTCAATCATATAATTTATAAAGAAATTTTTGAATGATATAATTGATCAAAATATTTTGAATGATAAAAAATGTTTTGAATGATATAATTGATAAAAAACGTTTTGAATGATATAATTGATAAACATATTTTGAATGATATAATTAATAAAAAGTTTTGGAATGATATAATTGATAAAAAATTTTTTGAATTATATAATTTATAAAAAATGTTTGAATGAAATAATTGATAAAAAACTTTTGAATGATATAATTGATATAAAATTTTTTGAATGATATAATTGATAAACCATATTTTGAGTAATATAATTGATAAAAAACTTTTTTGAATGATATAATTGATTAAAGTATTTTGAATGATATAATTGATAAAGATATTTTTTGAATGATATAATTGATTAAAAATTTTTTGAATGATATAAATGATAAAAATTTTTTTGAATAATATTATTGATAAAAATATTTTTGGAATGATATATTTGATAAACAATTTTTGAATGATATAATTGATACAATTTATTAATCATAAAATTGATAAAAATGTTTGAATGATATAATTGCTAAAAAAATTTTTTAATGATATAATTGATAAAAATCTTGTGAATGATATAATTGCTAAAAATATTCGGGAATGATATAATTGAAAATAAATGTTTTTGAATAATATAATTGATAAAAAATTTTTGAATAATATAATTGACAAAATGTTTTTGAATAATATAATTGATATACAATTTTTTGAATGATATAATTGATAAAACATGTTTGAATGATATAATTGATGAAAATATTTTTGAATGATATAATTGATAAAAAATATTTTAATGATATAATTGATAAAAAATGTCTGAATGATATACAGGATAACAAATGTTTTGAATGATATATTTGATAAAAAATCTTTTGAATGATATGATTGATAACAAATTTTTTGAATGATAAAATTGATAAAAAAAATCTTTTCAATGATATAATTGATAATAAATTTTGGAATGATATAACCGATAAAAAAAATTTTGAATGATATAATTGATAAAAATATTTTGAATGATATAATTGATAAAAATATTTTGAATGATATATTTGATAAAAAAATTTTGAATAATACAATTGATGAAAAATCTTTTTATGATATAATTGATAAAAAAAATTTGGAATAACATAATTGTATAAAAATTTTTGAATGATATAATTGATAAAAAAGTTTTGAATGATATAATTGATAAGATATATTTTGAATAGTATAATTGATAAAAAAATGTTTTGAATGATATAATTGCTAAAAAATTTTTGAATGATATAATAATTAAAAATTTTTGAATGATATAATTTATAAAAAATCTTTTTAATTATATAATTGATAAAAGTATTTTTGAATGATATAATTGATAAAAAATCTGTTTAATGATATAATTGATAAAAATATTTTGAGTAATATAATTGATTACAAATTTTGAATGATATAATTGATAAAAAGTCTTTTGAATGACATAATTGATAAAAAAATTTTGCATGATATAATTGATAAAAAATATTTTGAATGATGTAATTGATAAAAAATATTTTGAATGATATAATTGATAAAAACTGTTTTGAATGATATAATTGCTAAAAAATATGCGTTAATAATATAATTGATAAAAAATCTTTTGAATGATATAATTGATAAAAATTTTGGAATGATATAATTGATAAAACATTTTTTTAATAGTATAATTGATAAAAATATTTTTGAATGATATAATTGATAAAAATCTTTGAATGATATAATTGATTAAAAAAATTTTAGAATGATATAATTGATAAAAATCCTTTTGAATGATATAATTGATAAAAAATGTTTTGAATAGTATAATTGATAAAAAATTTTTGAACGATATAATTGATAAAAAATTTTGGAATGATATAATGATAAAATTTTTTTTCAATGATATAACTGATAAAACACTTTTGAATGATATAATTGATAGAAAAAATTTTTTTGAATGATATTATTGATAAAAAAATTTTTGAATGATATGATTGATAAAAAATTTTAATGATATAATTGATAAAAATTATTTTGAATAATATAATTGATAAAAAATTTTTTGAATTATATAATTTAAAAAAAAAAATTTTTGAATGATATAATTGATAAATAATTTTGAATAATATAATTGATACAAGTTTTTGAATGATATAATTGATGAAAACTTTTTGAATGATATAATTGATAAAATATTTTGGATGATATAATTGATAAAAAATGTGTTGTAATAATATATTTGATAAAAAATTTTTGAATGATATAACTGATAAAAATTTTTTGGAATAATATAATTGTATAATAATTTTTTGAATGATATAATTGATAAAAAATTTTTTAATGATATAATTGATAAAAAATCTTTTGTATAATATAATTGATAAAAAATGTTTTGAATGAAAAAATTGATAAAGAAATATTTTGAATGATATAATTGATAAAAAATTTTTTTAGTGATATAATTGATAAAAATTTTGTGAATGATATAATTGATAAAAAATCTTTTGAATGATATTATTGATAAAAAAATTTTGAATGATATAATTTATAAAATTTTTTTGAATGATATAATTGATAACAGATTTTTTGAATGATATAATTGATAAAAAATCTTTTGAATGATATAATTGATAAAAAATTTTGAATGATATAATTGGTAAAAAATGTTTTGAATGATATATTTGATAAAATATCTTTTGAATGGTATAATTGATAACAAATTTTTTGAATGATATAATTGATAAAAAAAATCTTTTCAATGATATAATTGATAAAAAATTTTGAAATGCTATAATCGATAAAAACAATTTTTAATGATATAATTGATAAACATTCTTTTGAATGACATAATAGATAAAAAATTTTTGCATGATATAATTGATAAAAAAATATTTTTAATGATGCAATTGATAAAAACTGTTTTTAATGATATAATTGATAAAATTTTTTTAATGATATAAATGATAAAAAAGTTTTGAATTATATAATTGCTAAAAAATGTGCGTTAATAATATAATTGATAAAAAATCTTTTGAATGATATAATTGATAAAAATTTTGGAATGATATAATTGATAAAAAATTTTTTGAATAGTATAATTGATAAAAAATTTTTTTGAATGATATAATTGATAAAAACATTTTTAATGATATAATTGATTAAAAAAATTTTAGAATGATATAATTGATAGAACTTCTTTTGAGTGATATAATTGATAAAAAAATTTTTGAATAGTATAATTGATAAAAAATTTTTGAACGATATAATTGATAAAAAATGTTGGAATTATATAATTGATAAAATTTTTTTTTTTGAATGATATAACTGATAAAAAAACTTTTGAATGATATAATTGATAGAAAAATTTTTTTGAATGATATAATTGATAAAAATTTTTTTTTGAATGATATAATTGATAAAAATTTTTTAATGATATAATTGATAAAAATATTTTTTTAATAATATAATTGATAAAAAATTTTTTGAATTATATAATTGAAAAAAAATTTTTTGAATGATATAATTGATAAACAATTTTTGAATAAGATAATTGATAAAAATTTTTTGAATGATACAATTGATAAAAAATCTTTTGAATGATATAATTGATAAAATATTTTGGAATGATATAATTGATAAAAAATCTTTTGAATAATATAATTGATAAAAAATTTTTTAATGATATAATTGATAAAAAAATTTTTGAATAATATAATTGTATAATAATTTTTTGAATGATATAATTGATAAAAAATTTTTGAATGATATAATTGATAAAAAATCTTTTGAATAGTATAATTGATAAAAAATGTTTTGAATGATAAAATTGATAAAGAAATATTTTGAATGATATAATTGATAAAAAATTTTTTTAGTGATATAATTGATGAAAAATTTTTGAATGATATAATTGATAAAAAAATATTTTGAATGATATTATTGATAAAAAATTTTTGAATGATATAATTGATAAAAAATCTTTTGAATGATATTATTGATATAAAAATTTTTGAATGATATAATTGATAAAAAATCTTTTTAATGATATAATTGATAAAACATATTTTGAGGAAAATAATTGATAAAAAACTTTTTTGAATGATATAATTGATTAAAGTATTTTGAATGATATAATTGATAAAAAATTTTTTGAATGATATAATTGATAAAAATCTTTTGAATTATATAATTGATAAAAAATTTTTGAATATTATAATTGATAAAAAATCTTTTGAATGATATAATTGATAAAAAATTTTTATAATGATATAATTGATAAAAACTGTTTTGAATGATATAATTGATAAAAAAATTTTTGAATTATATAAATGATGAAAAGGTTTGAATAATATAATTGATAAAAAAATGTTTTGAATGATATAATTGATTAAAAAATTTTTAATGATATAATTTATAAATATTTTTTGAATGATATAATTGATAAAAAATTTTTTTAATGATATAATTGATAAAATATTTTTGAATGAGAAAATTGATAAAACATTTTTTGAATGGTATGTCTGATAAAAATTGTTTGATTTTTATTTGTCTTTTGTTATTTATATTTCTTAAATATCTATATTGGATATTTTCACTTATTCAGTTGACTGAGTTGGTTCTTTCTAACTGCGCAGTGAATTATTTAGCGATCTGGTATGGAAATGTTTCGGCAATCAACCTGACTTCTTCAACTGAAAACCAAGTGTTCATTTCCGATACAAATGAAGTCTATATTTATTTGTATAACGGAAATGTAGCTGTCAAAGGCGGTTTCACTCTCAGTTATCAAGAAGGTACGTACTATTTTACTTTTTATGTGGGGTTGGGGGTATACATGTGGTGTAGTTCTCTGGATCCAGATGTTACCATGTGTTCTGGATTCTTCTTTCTCTCTTGGGAATGGTAACTTAGATTCTTTTGAAAAGGGGGATGATAATCATGTTAATTTATATTGATTAAACAATCAGCACAGCTTTCCAGCATTGCACAGGTTATAGATGACACAAAATAAAACTGTGTGTAATATATCTGTCTAAAATAAAACATTATTTCAAGTAAATGGGTGAAATTGAAAGGAAAATGAAACAACAATAAAAAAAAACTACTGAATTGCAATATTATCAATTGTCTAATTTATTCTCATGATGTAAATCATGATCAATTTGTTAGTTTCTTAAAACGTTCAATTCGTTGAGTGGCAGTTAATAAAAATGTAAGAAATTCACACAAACTTTCCTTTTTTAATTAACAACACAGTAGAGAAGTAAATAATTATTAAAAAAAAATCATCCAAAATTTAAATGTTGAAGTTATTCCCTATTTTCGCTGACCACAAACCACTGATTGCTTCCCTTACATCTTCCATTTATGGTAGACATACACCCAGAGAACTTTAACAAATGAATTATGTGACACAATATTCTGTCGATATTCAATATTTCAAGCAAGATGAATATTGTAGCGGACACCCCTTCCCGGCTTTGTGATCGCAGCAGTCTTGAGAAACCTCATAGCAGCTGAACAAGATATGTCATTGACAGATATTATGTCGACTTTAATTATTCCACTGAAAAAGACTCCAATGTTATTTTCGGACAACCTCATCTTGTACGATATGTCTATTGCACATCCAAGACCAAACTTACCTACTTTTTGCCGGAAGAAAATTTTTTGTCACTTTCATGATTTAACACATCCTGGCTAGTACACAACAGTCAAGCTTATCACAGCTCATTTTCTTTGGTCCAATATGAACGTCGACATACGCCAATGGACTCAAGATTATATTTCCTGCCAAGCTACAAAAGTATATCGCCATACTAAACCCACCCCAGACAACTTCCCTGTACCTGACGCTCGTTTTTCACATATCCATTTCGATATCGTCGGCCCCTTCCATCTTCTGCTTATCATCACTATCTCCTTTCATGATATACCAGTTCACACATTGGCCAGCAGCAGTTTGCTTGTATGATATTTCCACGGTAGCTGTAGCCCGTGCATTTGTAGAGAACTCCATCTCTAAATTAGGTGAACCACCATTGTTATCATTGATGGAGGTTCCCATTTTACGTCACACATTTTCCAAACTTTGCTAATCTTTCGGAATTTCCCACATTGCGACAACCGCCTATCACCTGTCCACTAATGGAATGGAAGAATTTTTTCATCGTCAACTCCAAGCTGCCTTATCTGTCTAGCCTGAACCGCATCACTAAAGCGAACATTTACCGCTCGTTCTTCAAGAACTTCGGTCCATAATTAAAAGAGACCAGCAGAGATGTGTTTTGGAAGATGTAATGTTGTTACATGTTAACAAGGACCCACACGTTGCACGCAGAGACAGTAGCAAAGGGAGTCACTGCGTCATTTTCTCATGAAGATCATTCGTTTTAGAATTAATGAATAATGTTCATTTATCCCAAGTGTCTTATTTGATTACCAAGCAATTTTGTTAGCCATTAGTTTAAAAGTTAAAAATGACGTCAAAGATTAATAATTTCTGTGTTCAGTCTTAGAATCATAAGAATTCAAGTAACAAAATACCAAAAAATAAAAGCACTAAACACGGTTACATTACAAAAAATATATATGTATAAACCATTCAGCATAGCCAATGCTAAGAATTAGATATGTCTTTTCTTTTTGATTATATTTAATTTTAAAACTTTAGTAATCTGCAAAATAATAAACAAAAATACTACAGATATTTAGTATTCTAAAGTGGAAGTTTGGCATCACTTGAGCAGCTCAAGTACAAATTTACAAAAATATATGTCAAAATCAAATGGTTGATTCAAAATTCCTATTTAAAACCGAATAAGATTTTGCTTCGTTAAATAAGCATAAAACTATTTCCCCTATAATATTGTATAACCGATTCGTAATACTAGAACTTTTGTCTTTAACATTAAAGATAATATTGACAGTGAACTAAGGTCCCCAAAAATCCTCTTCTGCATATGGAATATGACTGACACACTAGTAGAAACAATTCGAAAGTAAAGCAGAATAAAGAAAAATATAAACGAACGATATTACTCAAAGCGTGGTGTAATTCTCTTTTGTTTCTTATCCAAGTTTCCCTTCTCGGCATGTTTAATTTGTTATATTTTTCTATACCACAGTATCCTCTCCCGTGGTAACATTTTCCTTCTTATTTTCTTTATTTCGCACCGTTTTTTGCGAAAAGGCCTGTCTCACGGTGCCAAATAACCTTAATGTAACGTTTTCGTAACATTGTAACATAGACCCACGCGTTGCAGACAGTCACACAAATGAAAAAAAAACATCGACTTTGCTTATTCAGTTGAAATAAAAGGCATTTAGTCATAATTTTACATTGTGTGGGTATAAGGTTTATATATATGTACCCCGCTGTATATAAAGTGTGTTGAGTATATGATGAGTTGTGTATACAGTGAAGTTTCTTCGTGTCGTCTAGTGTTCATAAATGTTTACATATACACATTACACATACATACAGTTCAACAGGACATATAGCATTTACATATACACATTACACATATATACAGTTCAACAGGACATATAGCATTTACATATACACATTACACATATAGTTCAACAGGACATATAGCATTTACATATACACATTACACATATATACAGTTCAACAGGACATACAGCATTTACATATACACATTACACATATATAAAGTTCAACAGGACATATAGCATTTACATATACACATTACACATATATAAAGTTCAACAGGACATATAGCATTTACATATACACATTACACATATATACAGTTCAACAGTACATATAGCATTTACATATACACATTACACATATAGTTCAACAGGACATATAGCATTTACATATACACATTACACATATAGTTCAACAGGACATATAGCATTTACATATACACATTACACATATAGTTCAACGACCAGGAGTCTCCGGTAATATTTCAGATAGCTTTTATTAAACTAAAATAATTATCAAGATTAACATCTAAATATAAAAATGAATATCAGCATTAAAATTTAAATACAAAAATAAATATCAAAATTAAGATCAAAATACAAAATCTAAATATCAATATAAAGATCTAAAGAATAAAGGTAAATAAAAATATATCAATATTAAGATCTAAATACAATAACAAATATCGCCACAAAGACATAAATACAAAAAAGATCTACATTAATATCTTTAATAAAAATATCAATATTAAAATCGAACTACAATAAATAAATATCATAATAAATATCTTAATACAAAATAAATATAAAAATTGAGATTCAAATTAAAGAATATCAGCATTAAAACCTAAAAACAAAAATATATATCAAAATTAATATCTAAGTAGAAAAATAAATATCAACATTAGGGTCTAAATAAGAAATTACATTAAGATCTAATAAAAGCAAAATATCAATATTAAGATCTGAATAAAAGTAAATATTAATATAAGGTTCTCAATACAAAAAATATCAATATTAATATCTTAATACAATAAATAAATATTAACATTAAAATCTAAATATAAAAATAAATATCAACATTAAGATCCTAATACAAAAATGAATATCTACATTAAAACCTAAATGCGAAAAATAAATAAAAACCTTACTGTCTAAATGCAAAAAATAAATATCAATATTAAGTTCTAAATGCAAAAAAATAAATATCAATGCTAAGATCTAAATGAGAAAAATATCAGTATTAAAATAATAAATGAAAAAGTAAATATCAATCTAAAGGTCTAAATGCAAAAAAGAAATATTCATATTAAGATCCAAATACAAAACATAAATATTATTAAAATTTTATTGCTAAAACATAAATATCAATATATAGATCTAAATACAAACAATTATCAACATATTGGCATAAATACAAAAAATATAAATATTAAGATTTTAATACAAAAATTATATATTAATATTAAGATTTGAATGCAAAAAACAAAAGATTGATATACTAATACAAAAAATAAATATCAATATTAAGATCTCAATATAAAAACAAAATTGAGCTCTTTATGCCAGAAATATAAAAATTCTTCCTAAGTACAAAAACTAAGTGTAAATATTAAGATTTAAATACAAAAAATATAAACATTAAGATCTGAATATAAAAATAAATATGAACATTAAGATCTACATACACGAAATACTCAAATCAAATTCTAAATACTAATAATAAATGTATAAAATGCATCTAAATACATAAAATATCAAATTAAGACCGAACTGCAAAAAATAAACCTTAATATAAAGATCTAAACACAAAAACAGATATCAAAATATGGATCACAATGCAAAAAATGTCCACAGTAAAATCTAAATATATATAATAAATATCAACATTAAGATCGAAAAGCAAAAAATAATTATCAATATTAAGATCTAAATGCAAAAATTCAATCTCAAATTTAGATCATAATACAAAATATACATACTAAATTTAAGATCTTAATACAAAAATAAATATCAACATTAAGATCAAAATGCAAAAAATATCAACATTAACATCAAAATACAAAAATAAATATCAAAATTAAAATCTAAATCCAAATATTAAATATTAAAATTAAGACTGAAATGTAAAAAATATCATCATTAAGATCTAAATGCAAAAAAATAATTATCAATATGAAAATCTATATACAAATTAAAAATACCAAAATTAAGAAAATAAATATCAACATTAAGATCAAAATGCAAAAAATATCAACATTAACATCAAAATACAAAAATAAATATCAAAATTAAGATCTAAATCCAAATATTAAATATTAAAATTAAGACTGAAATGTAAAAAATATCATCATTAAGATCTAAATGCAAAAAAATAATTATCAATATGAAAATCTATATACAAATTAAAAATACCAAAATTAAGAAAATAAATATCAACATTAAGATCAAAATGCAAAAAATATCAACATTAACATCAAAATACAAAAATAAATATCAAAATTAAGATCTAAATCCAAATATTAAATATTAAAATTAAGACTGAAATGTAAAAAATATCATCATTAAGATCTAAATGCAAAAAAATAATTATCAATATGAAAATCTATATACAAATTAAAAATACCAAAATTAAGAAAATAAATATCAACATTAAGATCAAAATGCAAAAAATATCAACATTAACATCAAAATACAAAAATAAATATCAAAATTAAGATCTAAATCCAAATATTAAATATTAAAATTAAGACTGAAATGTAAAAAATATCATCATTAAGATCTAAATGCAAAAAAATAATTATCAATATGAAAATCTATATACAAATTAAAAATACCAAAATTAAGAAAATAAATATCAACATTAAGATCAAAATACAAAAATAAATATCAAAATTAAGATCAAAATACAAAAATAAATATCAACATTAAGATCAAAATACAAAAAATGAATATCAAAATAAAGATCTAAATATGAAAAATATATACAAAATTAAGATCGAATGCAAAAAATAAATATGAAAATTAAGATCTAAATACGAAAATATGAAAATTTCGATGAATTGTAAAATATAACAATTGACAGTAACATCTAATTACGAAAAATCATCAGTAAGATCGAATGCAAAAAATAAATATGAAAATTAAGATCTAAATACGAAAATATGAAAATTTCGATGAATTGTAAAATATAACAATGGACAGTAACATCTAATTACGAAAAATCATCAGTAAGATCGAATGCAAAAAATAAATATGAAAATTGATATCTAAATACGAAAATATGAAAATTTCGATGAATTGTAAAATATAACAATAGACAGTAACATCTAATTACGAAAAATTATCAGTAAGATCGAATGCAAAAAATAAATATGAAAATTGATATCTAAATACGAAAATATGAAAATTTCGATGAATTGTAAAATATAACAATTGACAGTAACATCTAATTACGAAAAATCATCAGTAAGATCGAATGCAAAAAATAAATATGAAAATTGATATCTAAATACGAAAATATGAAAATTTCGATGAATTGTAAAATATAACAATAAACAGTAACATCTAATTACGAAAAATCATCAGTAAGATCGAATGCAAAAAATAAATATGAAAATTGATATCTAAATACGAAAATATGAAAATTTCGATGAATTGTAAAATATAACAATAGACAGTAACATCTAATTACGAAAAATTATCAGTAAGATCGAATGCAAAAAATAAATATGAAAATTGATATCTAAATACGAAAATATGAAAATTTCGATGAATTGTAAAATATAACAATTGACAGTAACATCTAATTACGAAAAATCATCAGTAAGATCGAATGCAAAAAATAAATATGAAAATTAAGATCTAAATACGAAAATATGAAAATTTCGATGAATTGTAAAATATAACAATAAACAGTAACATCTAATTACGAAAAATCATCAGTAAGATCGAATGCAAAAAATAAATATGAAAATTGATATCTAAATACGAAAATATGAAAATTTCGATGAATTGTAAAATATTACAATAAACAGTAACATCTAATTACGAAAAATCATCAGTAAGATCGAATGCAAAAAATAAATATGAAAATTGATATCTAAATACGAAAATATGAAAATTTCGATGAATTGTAAAATATAACAATTGACAGTAACATCTAATTACGAAAAATCATCAGTAAGATCGAATGCAAAAAATAAATATGAAAATTAAGATCTAAATACGAAAATATGAAAATTTCGATGAATTGTAAAATATAACAATAAACAGTAACATCTAATTACGAAAAATCATCAGTAAGATCGAATGCAAAAAATAAATATGAAAATTGATATCTAAATACGAAAATATGAAAATTTCGATGAATTGTAAAATATAACAATTGACAGTAACATCTAATTACGAAAAATAATCAGTAAGATCGAATGCAAAAAATAAATATGAAAATTGATATCTAAATACGAAAATATGAAAATTTCGATGAATTGTAAAATATAACAATTGACAGTAACATCTAATTACGAAAAATCATCAGTAAGATCGAATGCAAAAAATAAATATGAAAATTGATATCTAAATACGAAAATATGAAAATTTCGATGAATTGTAAAATATAACAATAAACAGTAACATCTAATTACGAAAAATCATCAGTAAGATCGAATGCAAAAAATAAATATGAAAATTGATATCTAAATACGAAAATATGAAAATTTCGATGAATTGTAAAATATAACAATAGACAGTAACATCTAATTACGAAAAATCATCAGTAAGATCGAATGCAAAAAATAAATATGAAAATTGATATCTAAATACGAAAATATGAAAATTTCGATGAATTGTAAAATATAACAATTGACAGTAACATCTAATTACGAAAAATCATCAGTAAGATCGAATGCAAAAAATAAATATGAAAATTGATATCTAAATACGAAAATATGAAAATTTCGATGAATTGTAAAATATAACAATAGACAGTAACATCTAATTACGAAAAATCATCAGTAAGATCGAATGCAAAAAATAAATATGAAAATTGATATCTAAATACGAAAATATGAAAATTTCGATGAATTGTAAAATATAACAATAGACAGTAACATCTAATTATGAAAAATCATCAGTAAGATCGAATGCAAAAAATAAATATGAAAATTGATATCTAAATACGAAAAGATGAAAATTTCGATGAATTGTAAAATATAATAATAAACAGTAACATCTAATTATGAAAAATCATCAGTAAGATCGAATGCAAAAAATAAATATGAAAATTGATATCTAAATACGAAAATATGAAAATTTCGATGAATTGTAAAATATAACAATAAACAGTAACATCTAATTACGAAAAATCATCAGTAAGATCGAATGCAAAAAATAAATATGAAAATTGATATCTAAATACGAAAATATGAAAATTTCGATGAATTGTAAAATATAACAATAAACAGTAACATCTAATTACGAAAAATCATCAGTAAGATCGAATGCAAAAAATAAATATGAAAATTGATATCTAAATACGGAAATATGAAAATTTCGATGAATTGTAAAATATAATAATAAACAGTAACATCTAATTACGAAAAATCATCAGTAAGATCGAATGCAAAAAATAAATATGAAAATTGATATCTAAACACGAAAATATGAAAATTTCGATGAATTGTAAAATATAACAATAGACAGTAACATCTAATTACGAAAAATTATCAGTAAGATCGAATGCAAAAAATAAATATGAAAATTGATATCTAAATACGAAAATATGAAAATTTCGATGAATTGTAAAATATAACAATTGACAGTAACATCTAATTACGAAAAATCATCAGTAAGATCGAATGCAAAAAATAAATATGAAAATTGATATCTAAATACGAAAATATGAAAATTTCGATGAATTGTAAAATATAACAATAGACAGTAACATCTAATTACGAAAAATTATCAGTAAGATCGAATGCAAAAAATAAATATGAAAATTGATATCTAAATACGAAAATATGAAAATTTCGATGAATTGTAAAATATAACAATTGACAGTAACATCTAATTACGAAAAATCATCAGTAAGATCGAATGCAAAAAATAAATATGAAAATTGATATCTAAATACGAAAATATGAAAATTTCGATGAATTGTAAAATATAACAATAAACAGTAACATCTAATTACTAAAATCATCAGTAAGATCGAATGCAAAAAATAAATATGAAAATTGATATCTAAATACGAAAATATGAAAATTTCGATGAATTGTAAAATATAACAATAGACAGTAACATCTAATTACGAAAAATTATCAGTAAGATCGAATGCAAAAAATAAATATGAAAATTGATATCTAAATACGAAAATATGAAAATTTCGATGAATTGTAAAATATAACAATTGACAGTAACATCTAATTACGAAAAATCATCAGTAAGATCGAATGCAAAAAATAAATATCAAAATACAAATATAAATACAAAAATAAATATGAAAATATTGATCTATGTACAAAAAATTGATATCCGAATTAGGTACAAAATACAAATAATATTAACATCGAGATCTAAATACAAAAAATAATTATGAAAATTAATATCGAAATGCATAAAATAAATATCAACATTAAAATATAAATACAAAAAAGATATCAATATAAGGATTTAAATACAAAAATAAATATCAACATTAAAATGTAAATATAAAATATGTATACAAAACTAAGATCTAAATACAAAAATAGATATAATTGGATAAAAATATCAAAATTAACATATAAATACAAAAATAAATATCAACATTAAGATCTAGATAAAATAAATATTAGTATTAAATTCTCAATTCCAAAATAAATATTTACATTTAGATCTACATATAAAAATAAATATCTAAATTAAGATGAAAACTAAACTAGATGTAATGAAATAAAAGAATAAATATCAACATTAATATCTCACTACAAAAAATAAATATTAATATTAAGATCTAAAGACAAAAAAATAAAAGTAAAATTAAGACTTAAATAAAAAATAAATATCAACATTAATATTTAATACCAATTATATAACTGAACGATAAAATCTTAATAAAGCATAAATATCAACATTAAATTCTCAATACAAATAAAAAATATTAACATTAATACAAACAATAAATATAAACATTAAGATCTAAATACAAAAAATAAATATCATCTTTACGATTTAAATACAAATAAAAATAGCAATATAAAGATCTAAATACGAAAATCAATGTAAACATTAGAATATAAATACAAAAAAATGTCAACTTCATGATCTAAATAAAAACGTAAATAGCAACTTTAATGTCTATATACAAAAAAAAATATCAACTTCAAAGTCTAAAAACAAAAAAATTAATATCAACATAAAAAACTAAATTTTTAACACATTTTTCATAATAAAAAAAATGTTCTTATTGTTTTATTCAGGGTGTTCACCTTTCCTTTTTATTATTATTATCTCTATTTTGTTTGTTTATTTTTAATTATCTGAACTCGGTTCTACGGTCTCCCTGTGGGCTCAAGATCATGCTGGATTGATTTTCAATTTCTTGCCTATAAATGAATTCACAAAAGCATTAAAATCAATGTAAAGTACTTCATACATTGATCTCAGAGTCCATAGTGGCGCGCCTTTTTTCATTTAAGTGGCATCAATGTCCACGCCCACCCTGGCTGGGGTCACATCGATTTCAGGTGAGTTTTAACGAGAGTCATCCCCCATGCACTCATTAAAGGCAAACCTTGATATGTGTTTCTTTTATCTCAAGCCTTCTCACTCGCTTCTTCACACATCATTTCACGTACATCAACATCGCTACTAGAACTGTTATCATCCTTATCTATTTTTCCACCATGATTACCTCATGGAAGCTGATCCATGACCCATTAATATCTTTCTCGCATGTCTCAGTCTGCAATTTTTATAAGTTAACTCGATAGATTATTCAACTCTCATTCTTGGCAACTCGAATCCTTTAATCTATCTGCCCCCGCCACACTCGCTCAGGTGTGTCCAGAGGGGTGGGGACACAGCTAGAGAGGTTTGAGATAGTGTAGAAAAAAAAATGTGTAAGGAAAGTCCTTTAAAAAAAAAAAAATTACTACGCCCTCTGTAGATGTATAAGGAAAAATTCAAGATGGCGCCCGACTCTCTCTTTAACACGGTAAGTTCAGGAAAAGATGTTATAAATGTTGCAGCAATTCAATAACCAGTATACACCGGTTCTGCACGGAATCCAACTAGCAAGGTGCCTAGACGGACGCGAACGGTTACTCAGACCGGACCCAACGACAGTAAGATATCCTCACACGGCACGAGAAGCAACAGCAACACGATTCCCCGACCAACTCAATCGTCGCTCTCCCATGTCCTTTTCATCACCCGCTTTTATGGTCGTTGTAGGCCGGCTAAATTTGCATATTGCGAGAATTCATGTGACTTTGCGAGATATCATCCTTTACAAAAGACGGCGGCTGCCGTCTTGATCTTTCTTTATCTATTTTCGGTCGGTGACGTCGAGATGGTCTCAAGGTAAGTCTTTCCTTTTCGTCCGTCTCTCTTACGCACCCACACACCACGCAAACACGCGGGCGCTTATCTCCTGGATGCACATTACACTCCCCCCTGATCTGATGATCACATAGAGAGCACTGGGAGGAGGGGGGGGGCCTTTTAGTGCGTGTGCTTCTGCGAAGAGGTACATTCACTGTTTCAGATTCGGGCTCTGGATCTGGTTCCGCCTCATCAGATGAAGTATCGCTATCAGTCTCTGGAAGGGGCTCACTGAATCCGTGCATCGGCAGCTCATCGCTAGACGCTTCACTGCTTTCTTCTGTAGTTGTGTGACGCACCTCGGTAGCTGGGCGAAGATCTCGCACATGTCGTGGGGTTCCATCGACCAAAACAGACTGCTGACTAATCACTCCAGATATTTGTCCTTGCTTAAACTTGTCGGTGCACCGATTTTCTGGGGGCTGCACCCACACTGGATCTCCCACTTCATATCTGTTATATGTTCCCTTGTCGGCTGGCTGCGTAGTGTTGATTCCCTTCACTCCGACTCGGTACATGTAAATAGCATTCGCAGGTGCGGTTGAAGGGGACGTCCCATCCTTTGGCGTAATGTTGTACCAATATGTGGCTTCCGTAATAGTACATCGCTTGCTGACAGCAATTCTCTTGATGCTGCGATGGCTTCTTTCAGCAATGCCATTTCCTGACGGCACATGCGCACATCGCAACCATAGTCGGACGCCCCACTCATCTAACAACTGCCGGACTTGCTGGCTACAAAACGCTGCATCATTGTCAGTCAGGAGCTCTTCCGGCGCACCTCGCTCAAAAAAAATGGATGATAGGTGGCGAACAACATTTGCTGAATCCTGTCTGGTCATCTGCCGCCACACCGCAAATCTTGTAGGCCCGCAATCAATGAGAGTTAGAAAGGGCTTGCCACTGTAATGGATAATATCCATGGCCAGCTGCTGCCACACACTCTCAACTTCCAATCGACCCTTCTGCCATCGCTCTGGTGCAGGATCAATAGACTGGCAAGCCTCACAATTTCTGAGGATCTGTCTGACATCCATCTTGGTCACTGCTGGGTATACGCGCCTCAGAAAATAAAGGGTCCTCTTGATACCTGGATGTGATCCTTATCTGCTCTGTGCATGAATTTTTTGTATTTGACATGGGTCGATTGCAACTGCACAAGATCGAGCAGTGATCTCCATTCCCATCTTCGCAGCTTCATACCATTTGTGAGGTACTCGGGTCAGCTGGTCAGCACGATTACAATGTGATGGCACCAGAGTGACGCTCAGTGATAGCCCATAATCAGATACCAGGTTTTTTAGCGTGTCTAGCCTTCTCCGTATTAGCATTTCGCTTGCTTCCTTGGTACGGATTCGTGTCCATCCTGAAAGTGTGTCAGACACCCAGTGGTAGACACAGAGAGAATCTGTGTACAAGGTCAACTTCTTAGACTGCCACTGCAGGGCCAGCTTTACCCCCTTTACAACAGCGTCCAGCTCTGCCAGGTTGATATGCTGAGAATCTGTTACGGGCCGCAGCCAACATGCATCCTCGAACATGTGTCCTCCTTGCTCCAATGATACTCCCAACGCCAAAGAACTGGCATCAACTCACACACCTACCTTGTCTCCGTTAACACACCACCACCCACAGGCAGGGTCCTTCTTGTTCACTCTCTCCAGTGTCTCCTTAATCATCAGAGTTAGTAGGACATCATCGGATATGTCATCCCAACCCGTGGTTGTTAAATTTGCTCTGCGTTTAATTACACCAACAGCTGCGCGGAGCCAGCCACAGACCGGTAAGTGACCAACAAGTTTTCCACACCAAGAAAAAACGGTCCGCCTTGTAACGATGTTGGGGATGCTTGGAATTTCACTGGCACGCCTCCATTGTAGGGTGCCATCTTCTTCATAAACATTCAATCCCAATACACGTGCTCCTTCCCTTAAACGTTCGGGATTCTTGCATTCCAGACCAAACTGACCCAACTTTTCTTTGACACACGACGCAGACTGTACATCTTCATTGACGTATATGTCATCAATGTAAGCTGACGTTGAGTCCCTCATGGGCTTTTCTTGGGACAATACTGTGTTGACAATAGTCTTCATGATCTGTGGTGCCACATTTAGGCCAAAGCCGAGGCGTGTAAGGCAGTACCTCTCCCCCTGGAACCAAACTGTCTGGAACAGCCACGACGTCTCATCAACTTGCACCTGTAAATAGGCTTTTCGCAAATCCAATATCGAGACATTAGTGCCTTTCTGACGCCATTCCCTCAACTTGCTGGCGCATACGTCAGCATCGGCAGTGTAGGCTTCAATATGCTTGTTAAGCTCTCTATAGTCCAGCACGGGCCGTACTTTCGACTTCTTATACTGGACTACTGCCATCAAGGGTATTAGACCCTTGGGAGGCCCAAGCTTGTCATCAGGGTAGGGGATTAACCAGTCATCTTGGATCCACGCTTTTAGTTCCCTTTCGTATTCTGCTCGGGCCTCACTGGGTATAGGGTACTCTGCAACCCCATTCTTGAGTTTAGTCGGTGCCATTCCCTCGGTCCACTTCCAAGATGCAATCCAGGCCCTCTTGTGAGAGTCATAGTCCACTGTAAAATCCGGCCGATCGATGTGGAGCGCTGCACACACTGGGGCCTCCAAGAATCGCACCTTTCCATACCGATAAATTGCGACTCCCCCCAGCGCTTTGATGGCATCGTATCCGAGCAACAGGTCAAACCCCAGGAGATTTCCTTGGGTCACGAGCACATTGATTTTAGTGGCTGCACCGGTGTCTGTGTAGATCTCGACAGTTCCAGCTCCACAGCATGTCTGGGTCTCGCCTCTTATCATGGTGACTTTCATCTTTCTCTTAGTCCAACTTGGACACAGCCTGGCGCTCACTATAGTATGCGAACAGCCTGAGTCGAGAAGTGCTGAGCAGGGTATCCTGTTTACGCAGACAGTCATCACTGGTTGCGCCTTGTTCAAATTTTGCTCGGGGAGCAGGGCGGCGCTGACGTCCTCTCCCCTGATACGTTTCCCACACAGTTTTGGGCTAGATGCCCCAAACCGCCACAATTAAAACAGCGCACACGCCCCCTGTTGGTGCAATTCCTTGCAAAATGCCCGCAGCGAAAACATTTCCCATTGCTTGCAGGGTTCTGATCTGAAATCTCCCGAGCGCCAATCTGGCCTGTCTGTGTCGCCATCACAACTGGTTCCCCCAGGTCCTCCTCATCTTTGATGATGGCTTGAGCACGTTCCATCAATTATTCCATGGTCGTTGTTGAAACGCTGGTTGAAGCTCTCAGTAGCTGCTTCACCCAAGTGGGAAGGCCCGCCACAAACGCGTACGCGAGCGTACGCTCCGACACCCCTCCACCGAACAGGACTGCGAGTTTCTTTAACTCCGCAAAGAAAACGTCCACGCTTTTCTCCGGTAGAAGTTTTCGGGAAGCAAATTTTTCATAGGCCGTACAAGGATCCATGGCGAATGCCTTGTACAGCGCAGCTTTAATTGCGGTGACATCTCCCTTTTCGGCAGCACTGAGTTGCTGATATACACTCAAGGCACCCCCAGCCAATCTCAGGGGAATCACAGTGTGTACCCTTTTCACCTCACAAAGGTCGCACGTCAGCTCGACCCTTTCAACCCAGTCGACAATGGACGTGGACCCAGCAAGCTCGGGTATGAGCTTGAAGTCGAATTTCAACTCGGTCATAGTCCTAGAGGCCAAATGGCCGAAATAGCTTGTAGAAAAAAATGTGTAAGGAGAGTCCTTTAAAAAAAAAAAAAATTACTACGCCCTCTGTAGATGTATAAGGAAAAATTCAAGATGGCGCCCGACTCTCTCTTTAACACGGTAAGTTCAGGAAAAGATGTTATAAATGTTGCAGCAATTCAATAACCAGTATACACCGGTTCTGCACGGAATCCAACTAGCAAGGTGCCTAGACGGACGCGAACGGTTACTCAGACCGGACCCAACGACAGTAAGATATCCTCACACGGCACGAGAAGCAACATCAACACGATTCCCCGACCAACTCAATCGCCGCTCTCCCACGTCCTTTTCATCACCCTCTTTTATGGTCGTTGTAGGCCGGCTAAATTTGCATATTGCGAGAATTCGTGTGACTTTGCGAGATATCATCCATTACAAAAGACGGCGGCCGCCATCTTGATCTTTCTTTATCTATTTTCGGTCGGTGACGCCGAGATGGTCTCGAGGTAAGTCTTTCCTTTTCGTCTGTCTCTCTTACGCACCCACACACCACGCAAACATGCGGGCGCTTATCTCCTGGATGCACATTACAGATAGTCCACATCCCGAATTTTCTTCGGACTCACAGACCGTCTTACACGACCAGGCGTCCTTGGTCGCACATTTATTGCTTCTTGTGAAACTGCTTGAGCCCCACAATTCTTGGTACTTAAGTGTCTCAACTCTAGGGTGTTTCTAACCACACCCTCATGTGCTTAGTCCATACAACTCAGGACTGTTTCATCAGCGTCAGCTGGATTAACACATATAACTCACGGGATGTATATCTGAAACAATTCTTCTTAATTATAGTTTAGTTACCATCTCTTTGGATAATCCAATCTCTATCTCACCGGATACGTTTCACATTTTTTCATCAGGATATATAATGATCAATTATAGTATCACTCCCTAGATTTTCCATAACCTCAAGCCTCGCACTTTCCAACAACAAAGCCCCTTCCGTTTGATTCAGCTAATATTTACTCGATTTACTCGGACCATCTGCTCTTTTTTCTTTGGATATGTTTGTCTCTATCTCACCGGTGACGTTTAAACAATTCTTCATAATGGACTTCTTCAACGATACTTCTTCAATGAATATTTTCCCATATGGAACTCTCAATTGACAGTTCATAGCTTCAACATTCTTATGTCAACGCATTGCTCATTACAGAAATCACTTCTCTCTTGATTTGTTCTCTAACCTTCTAACCTCTCAGATAATTGTGCTGCATGGCCCACCAGTGTCGTTGTAACCGCAACTTATCCCACAGGGTCTTAATACTCGGAAATATTCCTCTGCATCCTTATTACTAGTTAGCAGACTTACTAGTCTCATTGAACTTATCAATATCTCTTTGATATTGGCTGATCAATATCTCACAAGTTTCACTCATTCACTAATGTCACTGACTGGACGCCAAAACCTCTTACCCTCAACCATCAATCATCGTCTGGTTGAACTCCTTGTCGCTAACATTTAGCGCTATGTTTACCTCAGAGTTCAAACCCATCGAAGTTCAATCAATTTCTCTAGTAAAAAGAATTGACGACAAGACACACGATATGCAGTTCTAGGTGGTTAGGACCCCCACTAAAGTTCTGTGACACAGCTCCAGTCACTCTCACGAGATAAGGTTGATATGACATTGGGTGCAGTGGTGAATTATCTCTGCTATCCTATGTCCTTTGCTGAAAAGGAAGATCATTAAACTGGTTGTTTCCTTCAAGTTCACTTGTAACTATTAACGATAATAATAACCAACGCAGGTTGTAGCTTTTGTATGAAATTAATTATTCACAAAGAGAAAAATTGAGTATGTACATGCTTGTGGTATGTTGAGTAATCGGACTGTTATTATCATAGCCCGATTGATCAACATAACATAAGCATTCACGTCTCATCTCAAAAATTCAGAATTGCATTAAGTATGTACAGTTTTCACAAGATAAACAAAATAGAAGAAATAGAATGTCATTTGCAAGTTTTCTCTTTCTGATGGTTACAATAGACGACGGACATGGCCTTAGTCAGTTTTTTCTCAGTAATTGATTCGTGCTTCAAAATGGTCAACAGATGAGTGTTTATCAAACGGCGGGGTGGGGAATGAACGGTGAACAGTTTCTCTCGAGTTCAAAACTCTCTGGAAACTCCGCCAAATTTTCTACAAAAACTGATTTTTCTTACTTATGTATAGCGTATTGTCTCCGCTAACCAATATGCAGTATGGAGGCATAAACACTAATAAGAGTGACATACTTGTCATCTTGTACAGAAAATGGAGAGACCTGAGGCGGTCAGAGTGTCCAACAGGAAGATGAAGCCACGCTTGGCAGTCTACGTTCTTTTTTTTCCTTTCCCAGACTAATACAGTGTATAGCCTGCCCCTCTGCTCAGTCAATGAACCCTTCTCTGCAAGCCTCACTGGGCTATTAGCTGCAATGAGGATGTCAAATCTAGCCAGTTCTCTAGCTGTAAGTGTTATGCATCTCTGAGTCTTGCCGTTGTCTCAAGAATCTTGCATAGCACATATGTTCTAATGCCATCTACCACCTGTCGTTTGACTTTTGTTCATCACTGTAGAACTCTCTTTCTCAGTTTCTTAGCAGGTTAAAGGTGAATCTCTGTGCACACAAACCGACCTTACTCTTTAGGCTCCACATCTCTCTACAGTCGCTCAGCCAGCTGGGACGGCTGCAGCAATCTCAAAACTGTATGTTTTATATCAGAGTGTCCTTCTATAAGCCTCTAACTCCACAACATTCTTCGGAAGCAGGTGGGCAGTTACCCAGAGTTGGAGGCTGGTTCGTGGGTACCAGGGCATATCCATATTCCGAGTCTCTTGTGTTTCAGCATTAGGCTGCAAGTTACCCAATTTTCATATGTCATCATGTGGAAGCACCACATAGGGGTTGTTGACAGAGAGGTTATGTACTTGCAGGGAAAAAATTACTCGGTAATCCTTTTTATGGTGCTGTCAGAAAGCAGTGTTAGCAAGCATTGAGGGCAGAAGCGATAGATGACAAACACACACACTTCGCCAGCACACTAAATGCTTCATGTCAGCTATTTTGACATACTGCTAGTATTACTAGGAATAATAATAATAATAATAATAATAATAATAATAATAATAATAATAACAATAATAATAATAATAAATATACTTTTATGGCATTTATGCCGTTATAAAAATACATAACAGCAACAAAAGTGTTACAAAGTATAATAAACAATGAAACAAAGAAAAGTAACCATAAAAAACATATGTACGTATCTAAATAAACTAATTTAAAGAAATGTAATAAATTTTGTAGTGTTGGTGTCCGGTTTTCCGGTAAACAGCAAAAATGTAAATCATATTCCAAATAGAAAAAGAACAGTAATAGTAGTACCAATAATCTTTGGTCTGTGTACGGATGATAGGAAGGCATAAAAATGGGCTGTAATCAGGTGGGATTCAAAATTTACTGCAAGTTTACTGCAAGACTACTATTCCGTAATACAGCGTAGGGTACCAGTGGAATTGAACATTTTTTAAAATAGTACAATAATTACCTTGACATTCTTCTGCTTAGTTTAAGATATCATTTTCAGATATTTTGATAATAATACCGCTATTATTTGAATATAATTGCCGGATTTTAGTTTCATCAAAGTTTTCCACTACAACATAAACAAAGTTACTATTCGTACTAGCATAACATTTACCGTAAGACAAAAACAGAGATAGAGAGAGACAGACAGACAGAGAGGGGGGGCTACTGTTCAATATTTGTATAAAATATTACATACTGATTTTTTTTCCTATTTTTGATTATCCGTTACATTACTACCATTGCTAAATTAATTTAGTTTAAATCCCGCATTTCCATCCGTGCTCACCACCGCCCACCGAAAATTACCGACTATTACCAGATGAGCAGAGGTTAAATTGTAACAAACACACATTCCCTAAGTTGTCGTTTGCTGCTTATGTTTGCGTTACTGAGCTCCTTACATGTAACATTTTCTTGCATTATTTACAACACGTAAGCGTACTATTTTTAAAAAACTTTTGTTTACAAATACTGTATCAATAAAATTCTTACTTTCTTTTTTATTTATGCGAAATTGGTTAAAGTTTGTTTATACAAACTCCTGGGACTCACGTAGGATCCCCCCCTCCCGAAGTAAATGTGGTATTGTGGTGATTTTGTGGCCTATCAAGAATATATTATGAATATATTATTATCATTTTTAATTTTGTAACTGGCTGTAACATTTTCTTGCATTATTTACAACTTGTTGTAAATAATGCAAGAATATGTTACAGCCAGTTTTTGTCTTTCGGTATTTCTTATCGTTTCTTCACAAGTTTGCCGGCACTCAACGTAATGTCCCAACCTCATTATTAAGAAAATAATAGCGTGTTACAATAAGTGCATGAGCACCAGCATTTTTACTATAAGGGTGTAACAAATACTCGTGTAACAACGGTAACATAAATGCAGAAGCACATTTTTACCCAAGTACAAAATTAACAAGAAGTAATATTACGACAATAATAAACAAAAGAACGATATTATTACAATTTGTTGATGCTGTTCAAACCTTGGCGCCAAGAAGAAATTGATTTACTTAATGGCTGTAAATCATATGAGCAATCATTTCATCAAAATGCTCCATATTTGTCTGAAATGACAAATTATGAAACTATTAAGAAAAAATTAAAGATGCTATTGAAATAAGCAAAAAAATAGAGCAAAAATCTAAAAATTATGAAAATAAAAATAATGTTGATGATGATCAAATTGAGTGCGATCCTAATATGGCTAGAGAGGCCGATAAAAATGAAGCTGATTTAAATATGCCTCAAATCAGACATGTCACTGAAGCTCAAGTTTTAGAAAATGAGCAAAAATTGAAATTCATTCAAAAAGAAATTTATAATGAAATTATTTCCAAACTTGAGCAACAAAATCTTTGTTGGAATGAAGAAAACACTATTCACAGGTGCAATTGTGACGATTGTCCACAAATTCTCAAATTTATTAATGGTTTTAGGGGTGTGGGCAAATCTTTTCTGATCAATGCACTGGCAGATAAAATTACACTCACATATCCTGCCATCAATGGACCTAGTGTAGTTATTTGTGCTCCTACTGGTGTCAGTGCTTACATTTTGAAAGCATCTACATGCCATAGAGTCTTTCAACTAAATGTGCAGCATGGTTCTACACCTAAACATGAACCATTATCAAAGGATAAAATAAAAAGTTTGAGAACCATGCTTGGATATGTGAGATTATTCATTATTGATGAAATAATCATGGTTAGTCACTTGCGATTAGTCTTTATTCACCAACGTTTGCAAGATGTTTTGGTGATATTAGGAAACAAGTGTATCCATTTGCAAACATGTCAATTGTTGCATTTGGTGACTTATTCCAGCTTTCACCTGTTAATGAAAAACCTGTATTTTCCAAAATATCTATTCAAGATGCTAGAAAATCAAATTTGGGAATTGCTGGTATAAATTTGTGGTCATATTTCGATTATGATGAATTGACCATAAATATGCGACAAAAAGATGACAATGAAAACTTTGTTAATATTCTTAACAGAATTAGACTTGGGTCACCAACTGATTAGGATATTGAGATCTTGAAAAGGCATCGAATCAATCCTAAACAAAAAGCAAATATTGATCAAGTTACTGATCTTTTGCAAAATTTGCAAAAGAAAATGCATATTATTTGCATTGTACCCACAAATGAATCTGCTGAGGAAGTGAATTATAAAATGTTGAAAAAAAATAATATTCATATCATTGAAATTTCAGCAACTGATTCCGACTTAAGACAAAAAACCGTAACAAAAAAAAAAAAATCAAAACAGACACCAAAAACTTCTAAACTTAAAAAGATTTCTGACACAGCTGGACTTGAAACTGTGCTTAAAATTGGAATTGATGCTAGATGTATGTTGTGTTAAAATATTGATATTGAAAAAGGACTTTGCAATGGTACAATGGGTACAGTCACTGAAATACAAATGAAAGATAGCAAAGTTGTTGCTGTGACTGTAAAATTTGATCATATGGATCATGCAGTCAATGTTGAATTTGTGCAAGCTGACTATGAACTTTCTCGTGGACTCTTTGTGACTAGATCTCAAATACCTTTGTCACTCAGCTATGCTTTAACTGTCCACAAAGCCCAAAGTATTTCAGTCGATAGTATCATTGTTGACTTGGGATCTGATGTCTTCTCAGATGGAATGGCCTATGTAGCTTTGTCACGTGCTAGAAAGCTGTGCAATGTCTATTTGATTGATCTTGACCCTCATAAATTGACCATGTGTAACAAAAGTGCATGGACTGAATATAATAGATTGAGGGCCAAAAGAGACAGGATTGATTTGCCACCACTTCCTCCTTGTTCTCTTAAGCCTCAAAGTTTGTCATTGTACAAACAGACTTATAAACGAAAAAAAAATCGTTATAGATCATGATTTGAAGCAAAAACATAATACTCCAAATAGAAAATGGCCGAAAATAGACGATTCAATTTCTCAAAATAATTTGGACCTGAAATTGATCAATGAAAGAAATGCTTGTTTTGCTAACAGTATTGTTCAGACAATTTACCACCTTCCTTTGTTGTCTAACATCATTAAAAGCATTCCAAACATTGATTTGCCAATTCAGCAATTAAAAAGATTACTTGTCCCTGGCACTCACAGTGTTGCTGATCTTAGAGAATCAATCGGAGGTGTTTTTAATTGTGGCCAACAAGAATGTGCTATTGCATTTTGGGAATCTTTGATAAACAAGTGCCCTGACAGTGCCAAACAATTATTCACTTTTGAAGAAAGTAAAGTGATGAAATGTCTTAGAATACACAAACAAAACAGCCAAAGACTACAAGATAGTGAATGTAATTGCACCTTTAAAGTTGGCTGTGGGTTCCAAATCTTGCGGATTGATGGAATACCACAGCGATTAGTTATTCAACTTCATCCTACTGATGGTCGACAGCAATTTAAAAGTTTGCTCAAAACTGATGCTTCAGTGCTCAAACATTGTATCAAATGTCAGCAAAATACTGAGCACTTGGAAAATGTCACTAGAACGTTTCCTACTGCAATGAAATATTTGTGTGTTCAAATAAATAGATTTATGTTTGAAAATTAAAATCCTCGGCGAATTAATGCCGAAATTATGAATTTCAGTACAAAAAAACAAAATATTTTTGGAACAAATTTCAAAGTAAAAACAGCTATTCTTCACACTTTGAATAGAGTCGATTTTGGACATTATACTTGCATTGTTAGAAATGATAATAAGTGGAATATTGTCAGTGACACTAACATTTCTAATAATGTCAATTTTCCTTCAAAATTATCCAATATTGTTGGCATTTTTTTTTTTTTAAATATAAAGGAAGCAAACATTTGATAAAAACAAGGTCATACATTTAATAGAAATAAATAGTGGTGGTTTTCGCTTTTAAAATTCAACCATCACCTAGGCATGGCATGGGGTTGTAACTGTAACTCTGCAGGCGAACAATAGCACTGTTATGAATCATAACTAAACTGGAGAAAAGATTTCTGCTTCAAGAGATAAATGTAATATAAAATGTTTAACCGGAAAATTATTTTACTGAAAACTATTGATCAATATTACACTCTAAAAAGGAAGATACTAGAGTTAAAAAAACAACAATTTTATTTACACTCAAGCAATTCAAAAGTTATCTCAAAACTGACTCTTCAATTCGCAAATATTGTCAACAAAATACTGAGCACTTGGAAAAAGCCACTAGAATGTTTTCTACTGTAATGGAATATCTGTGTGTTCAAACAAATAGATTTTTATTTTAAAATTACGATCCTCAATAAATTAAATCCGAAATTATTAATTTCAATAAATTTTTTTGCAGAAATTTTAATGTAAAACCAGATATTCTTCACTTTTATGAAAGTCGATTTAAGCATTTTACTTGCATTATTTAGAATAATAACAAGTGGAATATTATCAGTGACACCAATATTTCATATAATTTTAATTTTCATTCCAAAATGGCGTCCATCAATATTGGCATTTCTTTTGAAAAATATAAAAGAAACAAATAATTGAGAAAAATCGGACCATATATCCAATCTAAATAGCAAAAACATGAGTGCTAACCTCCCAATCAGCGTGGTATGGGGCTATAACTGCATCCCTGCAGGCGAACGATAGCACTTTTATGAATCACTTAAATTCAGAATTTTAAAAAGTTTTCTGTAAATGTTTCATTATGTAATACTTTTCCTGTGATCATTAGCATGTTCTATTAATTAATAAATATAATTCTATTATTTTTGTTGTTGCTTATGTTGTTGATGAATAGAATTTTAAAAAGTTAGGTATTTTCTTGAAAAAGGATTTCGGCCTCAACAGAAAGATGTTCAACAAAATGTTGAATAAAATTTACCAAAAACTATTAATATTAAACTATAAAAAGACAGATACTAGAATTTAAGCAAAAAATATTTTATTTCAACTCAATCAGATGTGCCTTATGCACTAATAAAAATGCAATTGGCATTTTGTTGAACTTTTTAAGATTTTAAATATTTATAAATTTTCTCATTATAAAAAACGATTATTATATTGATTATAATTTTTTGACAGAAGAAATAAAATGAATTGCATATAAAACATTAGAAGACAAATTTTTAAATCATAAGAAAAATCTAAAGTCACTAAATTATCAATAAAGTTTGTCATAATAATACATTTATTAGATTAATTTTAATTTGCAAAAGATATAAGTACAGTTTAAACATCCAGAATCAGCTAATTTATTAAATTTTGTCATAACAAAAACGATTGTTTTATTTCAATGCTGTTGATAAGAAAACATTTGTTTTACTTGATTAAAATCAATTATACATACATTAATGTCTGTAGTATATAAATATTTTTTATAATGAAACAATTTATTAATTATTTGCTGATTTACGATTTTTTCATTGCCGGTTTTTATTTTGCAAATTAAAAAGAATCCAATAATCTTTTTGATAATGAAAAAAATGTGCTGACAATTAAGTGATTTTAAATATTTGAATAGTTTTTTTAATGAACAATAAATTAAAATATATTGATATAATTGGATAATTTTACATTGTTCTTCTAATGTTTTATATTCATTTTATTTCTTCTGTCAAAAAATTATAATCAATATAATAATCGTTTTTTATGAGAAAATTTATAAATATTTAAAATCTTAAAAAGTTCAACAAAATGCCAATTGCATTTTTATTAGAGAATAAGGCACATCTGATTGAGTTGAAATAAAATATTTTTTGCTTAAATTCTAGTATCTTTCTTTTTATAGTTTAATATTAATAGTTTTTGGTAAATTTTATGGTTAAACATTTTGTTGAACATCTTTCCGTTGAGGCCGAAATCCTTTTTCAAGAAAATATAATATATGAACAAGTAGCTAGACCTATAACTAGATCTAGATTATTAGATTTTTATCATTTTTGACACAATTCTAGGCCTCCTGCCCAGTAGAATGAGAGCAGATCTATATATCATTGACACATTGCTACATCTAAGGCCAAAATAAAAAAAAACTTTTGTTTTCTGTAGAGCTCCCTACTGGAAAAAAATCAGTGTTACTGGAATTTTTGTTTCTGCATTTCAAGGGATTTCTGTTGCGAAAGCTGAATGATAAGTGCGTAGGTTTGTTTACTACTGGAAGAAGTAAAAATGTAGTCTTAATAGAGACAATTTTATTGTTATTAAGAAGTTTGGCAATCGGACTTGTTTATAGTGTTTGCGGCTAACACGCTACACATGTAAACAAAGACTACATCTAAAAATGCATAGGAAAAATTAATTACTCAGGTGTTTATTTGTATGATAATGTGCGTGGATCGGCATGGATAAAGGTTGCAAAATTCTTGGACTCGTAATTCACCAGTAAAGAAAGAGCCTGATTTTTTTCGTGAGATGAGTGGCGCAATCTTGTTCTGTGATTAACTCTTCGGTAAATAGCAATCGATGGGAGCAGTGGAACTTTTATAATGGAGCGATCAGTATTTTATAAACTGAAAATGTAAAAACTAATGTATAATGTATCTGTGTAAGAAACAAATACGGACGGTGTTTGAGACAAATATCTAATTAATGTTAAGAAATTCCCGGTTTCGGTTGGTATTGCAGGAGGAGAGTATAATTAGGGAGAAAACTTTTGCTACGACCGTTAATTTAGATGTGACGCTTCTAGGAATTAATATAATCTTTTATTATAATGGATGAATGTGACTACAAATATGCGCAAAACCTACATAAATAATGACTAATAGTCTGGTCATAATTAAATCTATATGCGGTGTCAATGCTTACCAAGCTCTAATGTTTTTCCATAGCGGAATAATTGTTTCCATTTTATTATATTAGAGAAGAGAATATAAATGGCAACATTGTGATATAAAAACATAAAACAATAAAGCAATAAAGCAACATTCAGACTTAAATACAAAAAGAGAGCAACATTAAAGTCTAAATGATTACAGTAAATAGCAACTAAAGATCTAAACACAAAAAATAAATAGCAACATTAAGATTTAAATACAAAAATGAATAGCAACTTTAAAATCTAAATACAAACACTGCAATTAACGATTCTTTCGAACACGTCAAATAAAAACGTTTTTTTCTTTTCTTTTTCAGGCTGTAACATACTATTGCAATCAGATTATGGTCAAATAAGTTCTCCCACACTCAATACTATAAACTCAACGTCCGACTTTTACGTAACTAATATCAAATGCAGTTGGGTAATACTTGGACGATCTAATCGTTTTTTCACTCTGATTTTCGATTGGTTTAATCTCGGAAACACAAATGACTTTCTCGAAGTAAGTTGTCCTCTTTTTTAATTTTTTATCATTTTCTCATGTATTCAATCAATGTTTCCTTTTTTTATTTATTTTTTATATAAAAGCAAATATTTAAATCTAATGAGCATCAAGTGTCTCTGCAATGAATGTAATCTTACTTTTATGTAATTAATGTGAGAATTGATGTTGTCGGACAAAATGGCTAACAAATTGCGATTCTACATGTGGATTTAAGAACTCAGCCGCGACACGATCTCCGTAAAGCAGGTCGGTTCACTAAGAAATGACGTCATGCACGTGATAAATAAACAAGTTCTGTTGAATAAACTGCCGATAATAAATGAGAGCTTTTTTATATAATAAGCATTAAAAACTTTAAAAAATGCACTTAAAATGAGACAAATAAGGAACACGATTGATACTAAAACTGAACTTTACTCAATATTTATTAAATAAAATGAAAAACGAATTAACTTTACTCAATGTTTATTAAAAAAAAGCGAAAAACGAATTAACTTTACTTAATATTTATTTAAAAAAAACGAAAAACGAATTAATTTAACTCAATGTTTATTAAAAAAACGAAAAACGAATTAATTTTACTCAATATTTATTTAAAAACAATTAAAAACGAATTCATTTTGCTCAATATTTATTAAAAGAAACATGAAAAACGAATTAATTTTTTTTAAAAAGAAGTGTTCGTTCTACATTAAAAGTAGATATACATGGAGTTGATTCATGGACTGAAAACAATTGTTTATTATTCTAATTGTGAAAACAATATATTTTACATATTTACACAGAAAGTCAAGTATTGCCGATATATCAATAAATCAATCAGTATCTTATTCTTAATACTAAACAATTACTAGATCAAGATTGACTAATTTAAAAGATAAATTGTTTAAAAGATAACGTGTCTACATATAGTGTGTTACTGTTCTTTTCAAATCATCTTGTTTATCTGCTTAGGCATGACTTATTAACAACATATATGACATCAGTAGATAAACAAGACTTCTTGGACAGACCTGCTCTACGGAGGGCATGGCCAAGTCCTCCTTGATTATTGTTTGGTAGATTCTTAGCTGATTTAATAGACTTGCGTCATCCAGGCAGATGTAGAAAGGATTACATCGAAAATTAACTCTTCCCCTTGACGCCAAGCCGCATATCGTGAGAAATCTCTTAGCTATTCCAAAGAACCAACTCTACGCCAATAGGTAGCGATTGATTTAGCTAGTTTGACTTTTGGCAAGGGTCACATTAGTACATGTCAGATTAACCTGGCAACAAACAGAAATAAACCCAGCTACAGGTGATGTTGATGAAGCGGGGATCAAAGATTAGTTTCATAAACAATACGTGTTAGAACTTCAGGGAGAATGATATGATGATATGAAGAGGTGCTGACAAAGAGAAAACTTAGTAAGTCTCGGTTGTGTTTCATGCATAAGTAGATTCGTCTTCAGTTAAACAGATCAACAACCACGTGGGATCATGGCTCACACATAGAAAAGCAACAATCAAAAGAATGACAGACCAGCAACCGTGCATGTATGTATAAAAATCTTATTCTATTGTTTTCTTGATCGCTAACCAGCGAGAACGTTCATGCGCAAAAGTATGTGTTGATGTAAGCGGTGGTGTGCAAACCGTTTGTTTAACATATAAATGTTACAATTAAACACCAAATAAGCAATAAATCCTCTTGTTTTCCACCGCAACAGGTTTATGATGATGACACGCTTATGAGTAACCTGACAGGAACTGGTCCCACTAATAATCTACGCACAACCACGAATGTCCTCCGTCTGAATTTTACCAGTTTTTTGACGGATGTATCTTCTGGCTTCACTGCGACTTTCACCATATGTGAGTAAATTCTATTATTCAACTTTATTTTGTGAACGATTATACGACTATTCGACATTTTTCAGGAACAAAAATTACAAGAAGGTCGAAAAGTTTTTTATTTCTTTTTTTAATTCATTAACAGTTTATAAAACATTTCAGCGTAAAAAAATTAAATAAATTAAAAGAAAATAACACAAAAAAACAAATGTTCCGACATTTTTACTGTCTCCTTTCCAAGCTCACTGAATAAATATTTTTCATGTCAAAATATCATATGTAGTTTGAATAGGAAACATTTATCCTTTCCTTTAATTAAAAATGGGTAATAAATATTTTATAAAAATTTTTCGCTACTTGTGGCTAAAATGGTTGCCTTCAGTTTCAAGATGTCACACTAGATATTTTTGTATGCATTCACGTTATTTTCTAGTCAATATCGATCATATTAATAAACCTAAATAATCTTTTTAATGAAAATGGATGAAAAATATTTAATATTATGTTAACACAAAAAAGTTCTTGAGGAATTTTTAATTTGGATTTCAAATTATCTATTTTCAAATAAGTTTTCGTTTACTTTATATATCATTTCGAAGAGCGTTTTTTCATATATCTAATCGTTTAAATTACAATAGTTTTTTTTTTCAGAACGTTGAATAAAATAAAAGATAACATAGTTTTAGATATAAAGAGAAATAAATAAAGACTAAGAAAAGTTAGTTTAGAAATCGTCCAACACATGTCAGTATATATATATATATAGTGAAACCGAACATCATGAGGATGATAGACTATTCCAATCTTGTTATTCTTCTCTTTATTACCTTTTACTTATATTAAACAGATAGAGCGAGAGACGGAAGCGAGAGTCATGGACACTGTATATGATAAGAGTGTGAGGTATTGAAGTAGCATACAGTGAGAGAGAGTGAAAGTGAAAAGAAAAAAGAGTCACATTTTTTCACCTCAAACAAGACATATTGCTACTTGAAACATAAAGGGTTACTGTTTGGGATCATGTTTAACAGGAGCCTATTAAGAGGTGGGCAACAAGAGGCTTGTTCATATTACATTTAAACTTCTGCAGCTTAGTATAGTCAACGAAGCAGAAAACATGGTGGGATTCTAAAGTCTAACAGTCCAAGGGAAAAAATTATTAGAGTAAAAGGCTTTCCGGTATGGGATTTTCTGCTTGTCATGTTTGTTGGGAATATGTAGGTCATCAGATCCCATTTCATTACTTGGAAACGAAACATAGGGATGCAACTTTGCAGTAATGGAACTCAATCTGAAAACTGACAAATATTTATGCATGTATTGAGTGAGAAAAATATATAGGAAAAAATGTTAATGAAGCAAACGCTTATTCACTCAGATTTAGTATAATAATAATAATAGATTTAAGTATTTTATTATTGTGTTTTAATTCTGAAAGTTTATGCTCTAAAAGAGTAATCTCTTCTTAATGTCAGAAGAGTTGTAACATTTTCATAAGAAAACAGAAGATGTTCAACAGACGTTAATGTTTACACGAAGGAATGCACATGGAAACACACTAGCATTTCAACAAACGTGCGCACTCACTGCAGATATGTTACCGTCGGTGAGTGATCAAGCAACAATTCGATTAAATAAAAGTTTTTGTGCGCATGTGTGTCTGATCTTCCTTTCATTGGTCGTCGCTTCCCATGTGTTTGTGGCTGTTGATTTGTATCGTAGAATCATCCAATGGATTTGATCTTCTGTTACTCTAAAACGAATAAAATTCATGCATGAAAACACAAGGACACTTGTTGGCAATTTAAAGATTTTATTGGGAGAAAGACAAAAAAATTAATTTAATTATTAAAGATTAAGAGACAAAAATTCATTCTTTATAAAAGACAGTGTAACATTGATTTCTTGCAATTATTTTCCTTACTTAATTTAAAATTGGTCGACTAATCGACCGTCTCGAGGAGATTCGCTTGACTCCTACATTGTTGGGCATGTCTGCTCTCTCAGCTTCCCCGGACATAAACTGCCACAAACGCATGTGTTCAACACGTGATACAGTTTCCAGCACTTGCTTCCTAGCATGTTTTGTCTAAGGACCTTTGTCTCTATCTGACCCTTGACACTTGCTGAATGCACTGTTGCCAGACCGTCCTGACATGCACTTAATTAAATGCTCACAAAATTCATACTAGCTGAATTAATGTCTACATACCAGCACAGGCTCCCAATGTATAACAGAAGTAGTTAACTGCAAAGAAGATAGGTTTCCTGTCACATCATTGCAGTGTTGTCTGTCTGTGCTTGTTTTACAAGTACTTCCACAGAATATGTTTTGATTAATTTACTGCAGCTCTCGATTAACAGCAAGATCCCACCTCTTCACTGCAGAGATTCTTTGCTGTAAAGGTCTTTTACTGTAGAGGTCCCTAGATGGTTAAAGATTTTCTACTCATAGCTTCTGTCCTTGGACCACCTGCCTATAAAATTTCTCCTCTTTTTCTTCATTTGTTTTCTCGACTATATCAATATGTAGAAATTTAAACGTAATGTGAACAAACATCTTGCTATCCAATTTCCACGCAGGTTGCTTCCTATAAATAGGACTCCTAACATAGTAACTCCTTACGCTTTAGTTGAAATATGCCCTGTTTTGGTCTAAAAAAAGATCTACAGTATATAGATTTACTTTTTTGATTGAGAAAATTCTTCAATATTTACTTATTTTTTTTAATCCCTTTGTTTTTCTATTTCTTTCATAGCCTGTCCACCATTAAGTGATATTCTTTCCAGCCTGCATATAATAGAATTAGACGATGGCGCCAATGGTTTCCAGTCAGTAGCAAATATTTCTTGTGGCCGTGGATACGTCTTCAAACAAGAAGAATACACTAATACGAAAACAGAGTCGGTCGTTTGCAATATCGGAGGAATCTGGAGCAAGGATCCATATCCATCATGTCAAAGTGAGTTTAATTTGGAGGATTATGTTTTTTTGTTGTTTTTTTTAGATCATATAGGATAATCACCACGCATCAAGGCCCAGAGGTCACTCGAGGATAAGAGTTAATGGGTACCGTAATGAAAATCTTATAATTTATTTTAGAGGACGGCTCTTCAAAAACCTGTTCACGTTGAACTTGAAAACGACCATGTCATAAGCAATTACTGGAGACCATAGAGTGGAGCTAAGTCGAACATCTGCGATGAAAATAACGATAGAGCGGGGAGAGGCTGGCCACATCTCGTTTATTAGATAGAGCTACAGGGCGAAGAAAAGAACACTGCCCACCAGATTTCGAAGTCGGTTCTGTACCCTGTCAGTGCAGGAAAGAATGCTCTAAGAAGCTCATTCTCAAATGTATCAACAGTACTCCATTTTAGAACGTACTTGGTTCTTATACAGGTAGAAGATTGCATCGACAGTGAGATATCTACTGGGACGGTAGAATTAACTACCCACCTTTTCCCCCCATTGCATCATGTGCTCAAGGTCAGAAGAGACAGAATAAGAAAGATATTAGTCATTATCTCCCTTTAATTTATGATAAAATCAGTACTTATTTAGAATCATACAAAACGAAAAGAAAAAGAAAAATATAGACAAATCCTTAAGAGATACGGTCTCGTCACGGAATGATATCATATTCCAAAATTCATATAAATTGCTCAAGTATTTTTTTTTTACTAATATAATCGACATTTACGAATTTCCAAAAGAAATAAATGGTAAAAAGTATCAGTAGTCGAGTTTAATTGTCGGCCTTAAATTTTAAAACAAAATGGTAGCTTGTGGGCTCTGTCTCACTTCATCGTAAAATTTGACTTTCTTAGTAAGAAAAAAATACTAAATCAATTTATGTGATTTTTGGAATATGATATTTTCGTTCAATGAAGAATACGTATATCATATATATTTGTCTGTACTTTTTTTCATTAAGTGTAATTTTAAATAAACAATTCAAATTTTTCAGTGGTACGACAGAGATTAATGTTTCGATGAAAGGTAACTCACTTTTATAATATTTTATGATAAAAGAATTGTCAGTGTTTGTTTACATTGGTGATCTTTTAAATCAATGCATTTAAATATTTTAGTTGTACTGGTAGTTTAATTTCAATAAATATTTTCATATGATTGTTGTTACAAGAAATAGAAAATCATACTTAATTAAAAATTTTAAAATTCGTTTTTGGAATCGGAAACAGGGCAAATATTTATCCGATTCCGATACCCACCAAAATTTTTGATGTTTTCTGATTTCAATTAATTATCCCAATGCAATTACCCCAATATATAATGAACACAGTGAAAATTTGATTATACATTGATACCGATAGTTTCTGAATATGTGGAAAATCTGTCTGTTGAGAACTGAATCGCACACATCTTTTCATTCTCAGTCAGCTTGTCTTATGGTGAATATTTCCAACTTTCTATAAAAATGAAATAGAAAAAGAAATAGAAATACAATAATTTATTTTTAAAGACGAGGACGTTCAAAAAGCAATGTTTCCTATTTTTTATTGTGTTTGAATAGACCCGAGAGAATTGCTATTTACATTATTATGATGACTGAACTTAAGCATTCATGACCTAAAAGTTGCATCTCTGTTACAGATATTGACGGTGTGAGACTCTAATAAAATAACTTCTGTCATCGACGTCCGTAAGAAACATTATAATTCCTCCATGCAGAAAAAAATTGAACTAATCAACATTTATCGGCGCCTGTTGAACGTTTAAGAAGCTGATGCAGTTAATGTCAGCACAGTTAGGAGATGGGTTCGTCGATTTTGGAGTCAAGAAAGATATGTCAGTGGCAAGGTGTGCTCCGAACTTTTGCGGCCGAGGCATCAAGGCTCTTGTTAATCGTTCAGAAAAGTGCTCTGAGAATAGTGTGGCCTATGTAAAAATAAAATTTTCCAGAACAAAACGTCGCTCATTCCCGTCTTCGTAGCTCTTCAACGTTTTAGTTTTTTTAATTAAAAAAAGAGGCTTTAATTTTGAAACGATCTTCGTATAATGATTGGCAACGGATGTACTGCTTGCATATAAATGAATTGTCAAAAAAAAAGTTTCAAATAGATGGAAAATGAATTTTAATGGCATTTTAGAATTTACATTTATAATTAGTTATCAAATGTAAAAATGCATTAAATTGCTTTTGTTATGAGAATGGAAAATTCCGATGGAAGAATGAAATCACTGAAAATAATTGTTAGAATTGATCTTAGGAAATTCTCTTTAGACACAACTTAAATTATTTTTGCACTTTTTTCTAGAAATTATTAGTAGTTTTGTAGCTGGTATGGATCCTTTGAAGTAACGCATTTCAGGCGCAAACATTATTATGTACTTATGTGTAATGGCGAAATTAGTATAATTTTTAAAATTATAAAAGATGATCAAGTAGTAAAACTAGAATTTATCAAATTATCGAGTTTTAACGTACGTTTTAATGGGAAAGAGCTGTGTGAGCAATTAAGTATGACAAACTGACTTATGTCCCTTGACATGAATTGAGTTAAATTTACTTAAATTAAGGATCTGCCATTTTTAAACAGAACATAATAATGGATAATTTTTTCTTGGTTAAAAATACGTCTAGCATGTCTTCTGCTGGATAATTTTTCGTAATTTGGGGTATTTATAAAACACTTCATCGGAGCATATAATATGTAATAATATTTTCACCTATAATGCGTTGGTTTAAAAGATCAGCAACACTGAATCGTCAAATGAAAGAAAAACAAAAGTCCTTCTAATAAACAACAAAAGAATATGTTTATTTAAGTAATTTTTGGATGTAGGTTATCAAAAGTGAAAACAGCGACACAGCAAGGATGTAATAATAAATAAAAAAGTTCAGCTGCCAAAAGTATTTTCTTGAGTAGTAAATATTCGAGTGGAGATAGCCGTGCTTGGCGTTAAGTTGACCAAGACAAGAGAAAATACATCTTTTGTTTATTGGTGTCTGGAATTATCTGTGATTACTGTGCAAATCACAAACGGTCTGCAAGTAATCATTCAAAGGTTCAAACGTAATTAGTATGCCAAGAGGTCAGATTTGTCATTTTGTACCCAAAAGATGCTCTCCACAAAATGAGAGAACTGTTAATATTTATAAGAGGAGCGCATGTGAAATAAGAACTAACCAACTGTTAATGGCATATTTCAATAGTTATATTTTTTTAAATTTATACCATTAATTTATGAATGTCACAAAACATTTCTAATACTTGGCTTGCTGAATGTAACATAGATTGATCAAAATTATAATGCCGCACTGTACTACAAAATCTCTACTGACAGCTGCACAGCACAATGCGATTAAAACTAACTATATTAAAGCTAAAATAGATAAATCAAGAAAACAGTAAATGTAGATTCTGCGGCCAGAGGAACGAATCGATAAACCCCATAATAAGTGAAGGTAGCAAATTTGCCCAGAACGAATATAAGGACAGGCAGGTCTCCTCAAGGAAAGGCGTGCACTGGGAGTTCTGCAAACAACTACAGCCCAAACATATAGACAAACTCATCCAATCAAAGAACTAAAGGGATCATGAAAAAAATCACTATAATACCGATTATTGCATGAATATTAGGAACAGTCTAAAAGAATTAGAAAAAAAGACCAGGAGAAATCGGAATCAAAGGGAAGACTGAGATTATACACCAGAAAGTAATATTGAAAATATATAAAATTTTAAAGAAAATTCTCGAATTCAGAAAGTAATCCACATGAGCTACAAATGTTAACTGCCCATTACAACAGAAGTAAAAGTAAAGTCATGAAGGGCGGAAGGGGGATGGAAATACTGAGGAGAGAAAGCATTAAACATACTTACACTGGATGAGTGCAAAAGAATTGGGACCTTGGGGGGGGGGGCTTGTTCCCACCAAAATTCCAGTGAAAACCAATGGTCGTTGTCAGCGAGAAATCGATGGAAAGCAGTTGTTGCAATAATTCAAAGACATTTGCAAAGGTTATTGAAAGAGGTGGAGGGTACTGAAGACCGGGAGAGTCTTGTCGTCACTCAGACTCAAAGAAACACCATCGGCTGTTATTCAGTGTGTAATCTGTGATGATGACTTGTGTGAGAATTCCTAGTGAGAACAAATAATATAAGCAATAAAAACATGGATTAATTACACATCAAAACAATCACATCGGCCATTTGAAAGACATTCAAAAAGAAAACTAAAATTATCGGTAGATTTATGTTTCGTTTGAGATGAGGATGGATTACTCGCATTATTTATTTTTTTTCAGACTACTGTTCTCATCTTATGTATTATTTACACACCGTTTCGGTTGATCTAATCTCCGACCTTCATATATATAGTAATAATATGTACTAATAATATTTAGTAATAATATCTAGTAATAATATATAGTAATAATATGTAGTAATAATATATAGTAATAATATATAGTAATAATATATAGTAATAATATGTAGTTATAATATATAGTAATAATATGTAGTAATAATATATAGTAATAATATGTAGTAATAATATCTAGTAATAATAAATAGTAATAATATGTAGTAATAATATATAGTAATAATATATAGTAATAATATGTAGTAATAATATATAGTAATAATATGTATTAATAATATATAGTAATAATATATAGTAATAATATGTAGCAATAATATGTAGTAATGATATATAGTAATAATATATAGTAATAATATGTAGTTATAATATATAGTAATAATATGTAGTAATAATATATAGTAATAATATGTAGTAATAATATCTAG
>NC_136522.1:30562487-30864987 GCF_053919585.1 Euprymna scolopes
TATTACGCCAGATGTGGAACCAAAATATATTGCCTCTTGTTTATTGTCTGTCTCTATCAAACCAAACTACTCTATCCGTCCATAACGTGGAATGGCTGACCCATTCAAATAAGACAGACGATGAGGGGAGGTGTTGTCATGATTTTGCCATTGCTTATGACCTCACTCAGCTTGTTTGCGAACCCACCTGTGTGCCTGATACACCCGGTCAATATGCAAGCCTCCTAGACATTTTTCTCTCAACTTCCCCTGAGCTATGTTCATGTTCCGTTCATTCTCCTCTAGGATCCTCCGACCACTCCGTCATATCAGTTAAGATAAAAACGAAATGTAAGAAGTCCCCAGACGTACCCCTCCACCGTACTGTATACCGATACTCTATGGCTGACTGGGATAGCTTCCGTACATTCATATTTGATTTACCTCTGCACTCCATGTTTAAAAAGGAAGTGTCTTCTATAGTATCAGATCTGACGGAATGGTTAATTGTAGGCATAGACCAATTCATACCATCTAAAAAATTCCAACAAAAACCTAACAGCCAGCCATGGTTCTCCCCAGAATGTGCTGCTGCTATCGCGCACAGAAATCACTTTTTCCATAGCTACCAACGTAATAGATGCACTGAGACTAAAGCTGCTTTCAGGACTGCCAGCAACCACTGTAAAAGAGTAATAAAAAATGCAAGAGAGCTATATGCCCAGTCTGTTAAATCTAAGGTAGCTGATCAGTGGCTTGGTTCCCACCAGTTTTGGCAAATAACAAATAGGATCCTGAACAGAAGTGTGCGTTCTATCCCAACCATTATCAATGGACCAGAGGTTATATTGTCAGCGTCAGACAAGGCCAAACTATTTGGAAAGAACTTTGCAGCTAATTCTACCCTATGCTACGAAGGCCATCGACTCCCCATATTTCCTCCTATAACACAGAACAAGCTAGGTAACATACAAATATCCGTGCATGAGGTCGTCAAGCTAATCAATTACCTAGATTCCAGTAAAGCAACTGGCCCTGATGGCATCCCAATTATAGTGTTAAAAAAGCTTCAACCAGAACTTGCTCCCATACTTACAAAACTATTTAAGCGCTGCCTTAAGGAGAAGTGCTTTCCGACTACCTGGAAGACCTCATCAGTTTGCCCTGTATTTAAGAATTCAGGTGATAAGTCATCTCCCTCTCAGTACAGACCAATACGTCTCCTGTGTGTTATGAGTAAGTTGCTGGAATCCATATTAAATAGAGAAATAGTCAACCACCTAAGCAGGAATAACCTTCTTAGTGACACACAATATGGTTTCTGTTCTGCAAGATCTACCGCAGATGTGCTGACGGTTATATCCCACAGGATTAGTGAATCTCTTGACAAAGTCTTCCTATCTAGGGCAGTTGCTCTTGACATATCAAAGGCCTTCGACAAGGTATGGCATAAAGGTCTACTTCACAAGATTTCCAGCTACGGTATAACTGGAAATGTTTTCTCAATCATTAAATCATTTCTCTCTGATAGGCTCATAAGAGTAGTGGTAGGTGGACAAAAATCGGACGCCTGCAATATAAATGCTGGAGTCCCTCAGGGGTCAATCCTGGGCCCAACCATCTTCCTGATCTACATCAATGACCTCCCTAAACACATACTTAAATCATTCGTTGACATCTATGCTGATGACACGACCATCTACGGCAACACATCAAAGGCTGTAAATGATAAAGTTCTCTCTGATTCTCTCTCCTCTGATCTCGAGCGCGTGGTTCAGTGGGGGAAGATGTAGCTGGTTTCCTTTAATGCATCCAAAACCAAACTCCTATCCTTACATCATCAACGCTCTGACCCCCATCTGGCATCAATTGTGATGGATGGCTGTCGTCTGGGTGAGGCCCCGTGTTTTGACAAGCTTCTGAGTTTGACCTTTACTCCTGATCTGAAATGAAACACGTACATCAAGTCTGTTGCCAAGGTCGCTGGAAAGATGGTGGGATCCTTCTACCGCTCCAGAAGATATCTCACTACTGATGCAATTCTCTATCTATATAAAAGCCAAGTACGTCTAAGGATGGAATACTGTTGCCATATCTGGGCAAGAGCTGCTAAAAACAGCCTATTTTACCTTGACAGAGTACAAAATAGACTTTGTGGCTTGGTGGGGCATGCCCTTTTCTCTAACCTGCAACCTCTCTCACACAGAAGAGACGTTGCGAGCCTATCCTTGTTTTATCGTTATTTCCATGGCAGGTGCTCGTCTGAACAATCTCTGGTCCCCCCCCCCTCACCAATCTTTCACGAAAAACACCCGTCTCGCTGAATCCACTGTGAAATATTTCCCCCACTCTTTATCTGTGCCTAAATCAAAACGCGGATTCCATGAACAAAGCTTCTTTCTTAGAACTGCATGCCTGTGGAACTCTGTTCCGTCTGCCTGCTTCCCACCGGACTACAACTTGGATGTCTTCAAGTCCAACGTTAACAAATTCCTAATGAACCGCCCCCCTTAAGTAAACACTTCATCAAATCTCCACACTAACGTAATGTACTTGCAATAACCCTTATCCCTGAGTGGCTTCCGGGCCTTGATAAGTGGTGATCACTGTGTAAAAAAAAAGAAAAGAATTTATAAAGTCAAACATATATAAATAAAATCTCATGATCTTCAATAAAGCTGAGGAAGAAGAATTCTGACGATTCTAAAAATCTAAAGAATCTGTTTAAAGATACAAACAAAGTCAAAATCATAGTCTTCATCAAAGAGGTTGAAATCTTAAAAAAAAAATTAATTTCAATTCTTTTTTTCGACAATAATGTAAAATGTTTCCTAATATGTTGGTGCAAAAATAATGTTTTTGACGTTCAACTTCAAAAGATTATAACTCCTTTCATAATAAAATTTATTAATTGAAACAAGAACCATTACAATCGACACATTTTTGCCAACAAGAAACAAGTTTATTTGTCTCATTATCATAGAAATACGGAGTTCTGCTAGTGATGAAGTCATTGAAAGCTGGTTGGGTATCATCTCGGCTTTTGAAGTACTTTTCGTGCAGGAAGTTGTCAGGATGCTTGAAAAAGTGATAATCGGTGGGCGAAATGTCCGGTAAATATGGCGGATGAAGCAGAGTCACGTAGTCCAATTCGTTCAGCTTCTGCAGGGTTGGCTGTGTAACATGTGGGCGAGCATTGTCATGGAGAAGAACTAATCCCTTCATATGGACCAATTTCGGGCACATAGGTTGGAGCTTCTGATGCATTTCTCCAATTAGTCGGCAGTACTTCTCAGTCGTAATCGTTTCGTCTGGATTCAAGAAGCTATGACGGATGAAACTGGCCGCCGAGCACCAATCAGTCAGCATAACTTTTTTTGTGGAATTTCGGTTCGGGAAGTGTTGTGGAGCATAATCATAATTATAATCATCATAATTATAACCATCATAATTATAATAATAATCTCATCATAATCATCATCATGATCATTGTAACCCTCATAATTATGATAATCATCATCATAATCATAATCATCATAATTATAATCATCGTAATAATAATAATAATCATCATCATCATCATGATTATCATCTTCTTTCAAACAGGCATCATCTGTGAAATATATAGCAATATGGAAAACGCAACCGTCACCGCCATAAATGGTGTCAATTATGAATCACGTATCTATTACGGTTGCAAGACGGGATATCAGATGACAAGCGCAAATAGTTACGCCACATGCGATGAATCAGGAAAATGGATAGATCCGCCTACTTGTAAAGGTAAGTTATCTAATTTCACAAACCTTATACCCGATGTTGTCTGACTAAAATGACTTAAAACTTCCAAGTTTTCGTCAATTTTTATCATTCCATGCTTTGATTTGGCATGTCAACAGAATAAGGAATTTTCCAATCACTTTACAGAAAAAAACATTGGCAAAAACCTTGTGTGAATAACACTCAAGATAAAGACAGTAAATCGAAGAACCCAAATAATACAATGTTGTAGAAAGGTTGTTCCAAAAGTAAGGCATCCTATTTTTTATTCCAAAAAACTAAAATGCTGAAGAGCTACAAAGACAGGAGTGGTCCATTAAAACGAACATTTTATGCTCTAGAATTTATTTTTCTATGTAGTCATCACCATTCACAATGCACTTTGAAACGCCTATCATATTATTCTTGTACTAATTATCATTCTTTTACAGTGGTTGCTGGCAGCCCTGAAAGCAGCTTTAGTCTCAGTACATATATTACGTTGGTAGTTATGGAAAAAGTGATTTCTGTGCACGATGGCAGCTGCACATTCTGGGGAGAACCATGGCTGGCTGTTGGATTTTCGTTGGAATTTTTTGGATGGTATGAATCCCTCTATACCTACAACTAACCATTCAGTCAGGTCTGATACTATAAAGGACACACCCTTTTTAAACATTGAATGCAGAGGTAGATCAGATATAAATGTATGGAAGCTATTCCAGTCAGCCATAGAGTATCGATATACTGTATGGTGAAGAGGTACGTCTGAAGACTTGTTGCATTTCATTATTATCTTAACTGATACAATCGAGTGGTCGGAAGATCCCAGAGAGATATAAGATATAAGAGATTTTGTTTATGAAGATGGTCCAGTAAGAGGTCACTCATAGTTAAGGAAAATTGATCTATAATTTGGCTAAATATTTAAAATTAGAATGCATTATCCTTGTCAACACCTTGTATCCTTCAACTATGTTCCGGGGTGACGTTACCAAATTTGGCTGTTCTGTGTCCTGGTTGGTCATTCAGTACTTGGCGCTTTCTCTGATGAAAACCGTAGATATTGAAAAGTCCTGGTCCGATGAACTACCACTCTCCTTACGTTATAAAAGATGAAGAGGACAAATCGTCTGGCAGTGGTCACCAAAGTCTGTATTACTAGGGAGCAAAGCTCACCTAAAAAAAAAGAAGAAAAGAATCGCACATAGATGTAAAAAGCAAAATAACTATTCGTTGAAAGATTATACAGTTCATAATTCATAGGTCTCTGACTTAAGATCCTTATATTTATGTTTGAACGGCGCCATTGACAAAGTTTGGAGGATTTTAGGGTTTAGAGACCTCAATCCAAGGTCGAGGGTAAATCTCTTAATGGTGTGGATTCAGTGGTAAGCAGATCAGAAGTCGAAGCTCACTATGTTTCGTTTATATTAAGAACCAAATGGTATGACTTCGCCTCCCCCACTTCCAATAGAATTTAATTCATAATTCTTAATAATGCAGTGTCGTTTCAAGTTACCAGTAGTAATTGAAATTCTCGATTCTGCAGGAATTTGAATTGCGGTCAACAGATTTTTAAATCCACTTTATTTTCTTCATTAGTCTCAATCTCACTGTCACTCTAACAAAGGCAGGACTCTCCTACGCTGGGGGATGAGTCTTCATGATTATAAATGCGTTTTATAAATTTCTGTTAATCACATTTCTTTTTTTGTATAATTGTTATCAAAATTTGAAACACTGGCAAGTGTATTTTGACAGTTAATCAATCATCACCTCCCACCATCACCCATCCCATATGTGGTCTTTTTGTATATTCATCTCCGATTTCGTTAGTTTGGATAAGCCATATTATAAATTGGTACATCTCAAAACTCGTTTATTATTTGCAGAAATAAGTGATTGACCTCCGTGACCGGTCATATTTTTTGTTTGCTTATAAAGTTATTTTCATATCATCATCATCATCATCATCATGCAGTCCGTCAGTCTTGCCGATGACTAGTTGAGGCCTCAGTGCTTTATCCTTTGGTGTTTACATAGTCCTCTTTCTGTGTGAAACATCCGGTCACAGGCACTGCATATGTGGGTGCCAGGGTTGTGTCGTCTATAGTGTCTCAGCTCTAAGGCTTCTCCAATTTGTCTCTCTATTTCTTTCTTTCCTTTGTGGAGACTTCCGCCAACCACTCCTTTCTTTGGCTTGTTCCTCCCAACTCTCGACATTGATGTTCATTGCCTTCAGGTGCCGCTTTGTTACATCTTTGTAGCGAAGCTTCTGACCTCCTACCTTGAGGGTTCCATTTTCCAGTTCCCCATAGAAGATCATCTTGGAATTTGGTTTTCTTCCATTCTAGTAATGTGCCCGGTCCATCGTAGTTGCATAGTAGCAAGGGTAGCTTCCACACTATTTAGGTTTGCTCTCCTGAGAATTTATGTGTTTGGTATAAAGTCACTCCATTTGATCTTAATGATCCTTCTCAGGTGTCTTTGTTGAACGGCTTCCAATCTCCTTACGTGTTCTCTATACAGAGTGTAGGTCTCTGCTGAATACAGCAGGGCTGGCAGGACGATGATTTTGTAGACTCTGCACTTCGTCTCTAGTCGGATACCAGCCCTTGTCCAGGGCCTCTTTTCTAGCTTTCCAAAGCAGGCACATGCGCTTTGAATTCGGCAGCTTATTTCTTTGTCAGCACAGTTATCAGTGCTCAGAGTGCTTCCAAGGTATTTGAAGTTTTCAACAACTTTTAGCACCTTGCCGTTGATTGTTATTATAGGCTCTTGCGGGTCGTTGTTACCTGGTGAGGGCTGATACATCACTTCAGTCTTCCCTATGTTGATTTGTAGGCCTATCTTCTTGGCTGTTTGAGAGAAAGCATCAACTATCCTTTGCATCTGAGCTTGATTGTGAGCTATCAGAGCAGTGTCGTCTGTGAACAGTAGTTCTGTTATCAGCTCCTTCCTTGTCTTGGTCTTGGCCTTCAGTCTTGCAAGATTAAACAGTTTCCCATCAGAGCATGTGTGGATTAAGACACCTTCTTCGATGCTTTGATGGAGCAGCATTAGGACGGCTGTCAGAAATAGGGTGAACAGTGTTGGGGCCAGTACGCACCCTTGTTTGGTGCCGTGGTTTACTTCCAAGAGTTCACTTTCTAGATTCTCTATTACAACTCTCCCTTTTGTTCCTTCGTGAAATTGTTTGATAATTTCCACAAAGTGATCGTGGCATCCAAACACTTTAAGGACCTTGCACAACATTTTTCGATCAACTGTATCAAATGCTTTACGGAAGTCTACAAAGACTATGTAGAGCTCCTGCTACTGTTCAATGGCTTTTTCTTGAATCTGCCGTAAGCTGAAGATCATATATATTGTAGATCTTTTATGTCTGAATCCACACTGTGATTCAGTTAGGGCCCTTTCCGCCAGTCTGGCTAGCTGTGCTTGCACCACTTTAGCCATTATTTTCCCGGCAATGGTCAGCAAGGATATACCTCGGTAATTGCTGCAGTCTTTGTGATCACCTTTGTTTTTGTAGATTGGGATGATCATGGCATCTTTGAATTCTTATGGCAGCATTTTTTGTTGCCAGCATTTTGCTATTAGTTGGTGAAGTTTTCTGATGAGTTGTTCTCCACCGAACTTGTATATTTCAGGTGGTATGCCGTCAATTCCTGGAGATTTGTTCATTTTAGTTTTGTCAATTGCTTTTCTTACTTCCTCAAGAGTTGGTGTGTCATAGAGATCCATCTGCTGGGGGAAGACTGTTATGTGGTTTAAGATCTCCTCATCTGTATTGGATTACACATTCAGTAGGGTGCCGAAGTACTCTTGCCATCTTTGAATTATCTGTTTTGGTTGGGTCAGTATGGTGTTTCCATCTTCTGATAAGAGGGTGTTAGTCATCGGGCTCTAGAGCCATACACTTCCTTCAGTAATCTGAAGAAACCTGCCGAATTGTTTTCCTCGGCTTGCCTCTGCATATCTTCAGCCTTTTTCAGCCACCAGGTGTTTTCCATTTCTCTTAGTTTTTTCTGGACTTCTGCCCTCACTTGTTTCAGCTTCTTCTGGTTTGCTCTAGTCGGGTTGCTTAGCTTTGATTTTAATGCTTGGTTTCTTTCATTTATTACATCTCTAATTTCTTGGTCATTCTCATTGAACCAGTCCGCATTCTGCTTTTTTGTATAACCAAGTACTTCTGCCACAGCAGAGAATACAGGCCTGCTTAGCAAGTTCCACACTTGTTCTGGTGAATCAGAATCATCACTGGTTTGTTCTAATTCTGAGTTAATGTCAAGTTGTAGTCTATCTTGCCATTTTCTGTCTCCGAGCTTTGATGTGTTTAGCCTTCTCTTGTGCTTCGTTGTCGCCCTGCTGTACACAGGTTTTATGGAGAACTTGAAGGTAGTCTTGCTTAGGTAGTGTTCTTTGGCAATCTGGTCCTCGCATAGCTCTTGTGTTCTTGGCATCTTTGAGGTCTTTCCTTCTTGTGATAACATAGTCCAGGAGATGGCGTCTCTTTGACCTGGGATGTTCTCAGGAGTAGTAATGGTTATACGAATGTTGGAAGTAAGTGTTCGTAATTTCCAGTTCAAACTCTGTGCACAAGCAGAGCAGCAGTTCTCCATTTGAATTGGGATTACCCTTTCCAAACTTTCCGAGAACAGGGCTCCATGTATTGTAGTCATAGCCCACTCTAGCATTGAAGTCACCAAGGAGAACTAGCTTATCCGCTGCAGGGACGTTTGCTATGGTGTCTTTTAGCTGAGAGTAAAAGGCCTCCTTTTCCTCATCTGGGTAGGTCATTGTCGGTGCATAGACATTGATGATGGTAATGTTACGGTTATGTGATGTGATGTGGTGATTCGCAGTGTCATTATTCTTTCAGAGACTCCCCGCTGAGTCTTGTCTCCTGCAATGCAGCTATGTCGATATTTGTATTTTCAAGTTCCAGATCTGTGAGTGCTGTTCTTCTATGTGGTCTGTCACCCAACTCTGTATCGAGCATGGTTCTGACATTCCATGTAGCGATGTTCAAGTCTTGAGTGTTGTTATTTCTTGTTCTGTTGTTTTTACCACTCGATTGGAGATACACTGCCTGCGGTTTGACAGTCAGATGGTTTTTGGATAAGCTTTGTTTACCTCACCTTTTATAGAGGCGTCCCCTTCCAGGGCAAGCAGTGCTATCCCTTCCAGGGCTGCTTGGTCATCCGTGCAACTGCCTCAGGGTATCGTCATCCACTCGGTACACCTACGACCTTCACACACGGCCGCCTATGTGCAGAGGTTGGACTAGTGGCTCCCAGCTCTCATACCTGCCACTATTATCCTCACTCCATCACCACAGGACTTTCCACCTTAGCTTCTAACTTGCTTGTGCAGTTTAGGTGTAGTATCTGTTGCGCATCAGATAGACACTCTCTGAACCTCCAATAGTCATGTCCAGTGGAGCGATCCTGCGACGACTGGCAGCAGAGGAGGCTGCAGCTTCTGGCCGAAAGTAATCTCAATGAGGTTGACAGTCGCCCTATCGAGTCTGCTACTACGCCTTTTCTTTCTGGGTAAGGTTCCATAGCCTTTTAAGGAAAACTGCAAGGCAGCAGTAGGATTTGAAGTCAGAGTTGCTACCTCTTAGCCTTTTGCTGTGATAAAGCCCCCAAGGCAATGGTGTTTGATTTTGGGGTTGCTTCCCCTAGTCTTCGCCCAACCAGGGGAACCCAAAAGACAGTGGGGTAGGGGTTGGTAGTGTGCCAGGGCATGTCCACACATTGGTGGGCCATAACACAATACCTCTAGGGTTCCCTACTACTCCGAGATCTCCTACAAGTGGAGGCACTGTAGGAGTCTTGATGATGGAGATGCTATGTACTGGCAGGGGAGACTTATGCATAGCTGCTCCCTTTTCACCGTGAGGTTAGCCAGCGGTGTTGGCTGAAAGCGAGAAGGCATGCAAGCATGAACTTAACACTAACTTGTACCTAACATACCAGACGCATCACATCCCCTCGTTGGATCAAGGCACCAAAGCACACACAATTTCATATCAACTGTTTATGGTCTATTCAATGCGATTAGTGCAAAAGTTGAAAATTACTTTGTAGCTTACGCACGACGTATTGCCTAACCACAAGTCATGACCAGTGAATATGGAGACTGTTGACACAACAACATGCCTTGATAGATGCCATTTCTCGTTATCATATATCAACAATTGTGAAAAAGTGAAGTCAACAAAGCTTTCATTTATCAGATAAACAATGAATCCATAGTTTAGTTAAATATTTAAGGTTGTAGTGGTCGTTCGAAAATATAAAGATAGTTCAGTAAGAGACCATTAAGGAAAATTCATCCATTGTTTCATTTAATATTTTAGGTTGGAGTTGTCCTCGATTTATTCTTCAGGTTTGCAGAGAGAAAACAGTTCCAACCCCGACATACGAGAAAGAATAATGTACACAATCCAGGACATACTCGCCAATGTCGCCAATGGAGAACTTGTTCTACTTTAATGAGCTGTAGTCTGTTTTTGAAAATGCGTCCATGTAGTTTGAAAAATAGCACTGTCTGCCAGACTTTATATTTAAGTGGTATTTTCTATCACTAAATATACACAATGTAGAAACTAGGAGTTAATAATAATAATAATTCTGATTTCGTTTATCAACGTCTCTCTGGAAAAGGGATGGGATTCATTTCCAGAGAATTTTCCTCAATCCCGGCTCCAAACCAGGAGTTTCAAAGATCCAGGGTTTTTCTAAGGATGTTGGTGGTACCTACAATAGCAGAGGTCTGAAGGCAACCTAAAACATCGGGGATTTGTAGTTTTTTCAATTGTCCTTCCAGACGACTTGATACTACTCCTAGTGTACCAACTACGACCAGTATTATTTCTGTTTTAACTCGTTTATAGGCCTTATCTCCATGGCCAATGGAGCATAATTGCTCTAGCTTGTTCTCTTTATCTCTCACATTCCTGTCAGGGTACTGAAAAGTCTATAATCTGCCACTTTTTCGAGACTTTGTCAATGACGACCAAATCCGGACGCTTATGTTCCAATTGCTTGGTTGTTATGACACTTTTGTCCCACTATACATCAACCTTGCCATTCTCACTTGTTCTCAATTCATCAGGCACCTCCTCAAACCATTTTTCAGCACACTTCACCCCAACCTTCTTACACACCTCCCAATATATCCAGAGTCCCATGCAATCGTGTCTTTTGCGGTACTCTCTGGGCCAGTCCACTACACCTTGCTGCAATTGACTCTGAGGTCTTACCACAAATCCGGCATTCTGCAGCAACTTCCTCTCCTAGAACCACTTTTTTTAACAATCGTGTTCCTAATGCCTGCTCTTGTGCTGCACAAACAAAAGCTTTAGTACTCTTTGCGAGATACCCAGCTCTTAGCCATTGCCATGATCTTTCATCAGCCACTTCTGCTATATCCCGGAAGAAACTTCCATGCATTTTCTTCCTAGCCAGTTCCTCTACCCTTTCTCTATCCATACGTTTCATATAATCAGCCTTGGTCTTACATACCTCCACTTCATTGGCCACAACCTTAAGCATCCACTCCTCACTTCTAGCCACATGCTCTTTCAACGACATCTCATCGGTTCTAACACAATCTTTTACACTTTTCAATCCTCCCCCATCATCTTTCCTCTTTTGATACAGCCTTGCTACGCTACTTCGAATGTGAAATATACCAAACATTGCTAAAACTTTTCTTGTTTTGATATACATGGCATGCAAATCCTTGTCAGGCCATTCTAAAATTCTTGCACTGTATCTCAAAACACTGACTGCCCATGCATTCACTGCTTTCATTAAGTTTCCTCCATACAGTTTCGACTTTGTAATTAGTTTCACTCTTCTAAGATACTCCTTCCTGACTTTCTCCTTTATTTCTCTGTTCATGATGCCTACACCGTCCAACAGTCGCAAATACTTATACCCTGTATCTTTTATTTCTTTTATGATTTCTTCATTTCGCAGTACAATTCCATTCGAATGAACATTTACTCCTCTTTTCATCACCAGCATCACTCATTTACTAATCCCAAACTCCATTCCGATGTCTTCTGAGTATGTCGCCACAAGTTCTACCAGACTCTCTATTTCCTTTTCATTTTTACCAAACATCTTAAAATCATCCATAAACAGTAGATGGGTGAGGCGTCTTCCACCAGGTTCAAAGTTATATCCCAGTTTTTCTCTCTCCAAGAGGATGTTCAGTGGCATCATTATCATTACCAAAAGAAGTGGCGATAACGAATCTCCTTGGAATATTCCACGTTTAATGTCAACCTGCCCCATTACGTCTCTGTTTGCCCATCACTCCATCTGGACCAGGTGCCTTCCAGTTTGTCATCTTTCGTATGCCAGCCTTCACGTCATCAGTAGTTATCTCAACTTTCTTCATCTGCTACATTCCTGATAGCCTTTCTTTGATCTCTCCCAACCACCTAGCCTTGTTATTATATCGCCCTTCGACAGACCAAATCCCACTCCAGAACTTCCTGACATTTTTTGAATTTGGAATGTTGTTATTTCCTGCCTGTTTACTACCATTTAATTCTTTATACAGCTGAGACTGATTGTTCCGGAAAAGGTAGTTCTGCCGAAACGCAACACTTTTTGCAACAAAGTTCCGAATTTTCATACCACCAGTGTGGGTCTTCTCTTTTTTCTTGTTAGAACGCTCTTCGTTCCCTTTTCCACCAATCTATACCTCCTTTCAATCTCGTCTTTGGCTTTCTGTCCTAGTTTAACTCCTTTGCTTATTTCTTCAATTCTACCAGTCTTTCTGCCACCGTTTAATACTTTCTTCCAGCCGCCTCTGCCAGTATAGCCTTCTATCCTCCACTTCTCTCTTTTTCTTCTGCAATAAGCCAAGACGATTCGCAATAACATATGACGCTGCATACAGAAGCCTGTTAAGTTCCGTAATCGATATGGTCTTTCTTATGATCCTGTCAACTACTACTACTACTACTACTACTACTAATAATAATAATAATAATAATGATGATGATAATAATAAATATTCGTCCAAACTTCTTGCCAACTCTGACTTACACTGCAATCTTCACCAATCGTCCTCATTCTCTCTCTCTCTCTCTCTCTCTCTCTCTCTCTCTCTCTCTCTCTCTTTCTCTCCCGGCAGTTAAAAAAAGACTTCCCTGTGCTTTCCCCTACATTTCTTTTTCACAGCAGTTATTGTCCACATATGCAAATTAATGTCATATGTATATTAATAAACCGTTTTATAGCCGAATGTTTTTCTTTTCTCTTTCTTTTCTTGATTCTGTCACTCGACAGTAAAGACAGGGAAGCCCTCGCTTGTGTAAGTCACGTTTTTCATTACTTTCGCCAGACACACAATAAAATAGACGTTACTATTAGTGTTTGAAGGAGTAATCGGAATAAAAAAAATCAAAAGCTTTTTGGATATTGGAATCGATATCGGAATCAGAAAAATTGTGTCTATTTTCCGATGGAAAATGCGATTCCTTGAATTGTCTTTTTTTTTTCGTCTTAGTCTAAAGTTTGATTTTCCATTGTTAGCACTAATGATGAAATTATAAATATTTATCATTAAACTACTAATAAAACTAAAATCAACTCCCACGAGCAGGTTTTAACATTTGCGAAAATAAATGCACATATTACAGAGGTTTGTATGGGAATAAAAAAATACAAACAACACCTCTACAGTTAATATTAAAATGTTTTAAAAGAATCGAAATCGGAATGGGTAAATGTATTGGAATCAGGAATTTAGAAAAAATCAATAATTTTATTGGAATCAGAAAAATATTGAGTCGTTCCATCACTAACACTTATAGCTGTTTGGCAGTAATATGTTTTCGTTTTAGTTAAGTGTAGGTTTGATTGATTAAATGCAAAAACTATAATGATTGTGTATTATTGCTTATTTATTTAAGTCATTAAGTGCTGCATATTGAGCTAAGGAACGCCAGAATTATCACTGGCTGTGCACACACGCAGTTGATTCTTGAGAAAATTCTAGAACAAAGGGACATTCTATTCGAGAATCAGAAACTGTGAAGAATGTTTAGACATTGTAAATCAACATTCTTGACACTGACCGAGATTCGAACAATTAACAAACGGAATGTTTTAGTCTCGGTTGGGAAAATCAATGGAGCAGCAAATCTTTTCCAGTTTCATCCAGGGTTTGACAACGGAGCTAAGAAAATTCGGTTAGTTTCTATTGTGGTAAAGAGGGTCAAATGTGGAGAAAGTGTATGCGACGTTACCAGGGAAATGGAGGCGCCCCATTCGTAAGACGCCGGACGAATGGAAAAGAAGTTACCGACACATGTAATCGTTAACATGTGCGTAACAAATTCTATTAGCATTAGGTTTGAGGTTGAGGGGAAAAAATTATCGAGCTCTAATGGATACGGGACAGAGGTTTCGGTAATGTATAGTAGTGTTTTCGATGCACTGAGACAGGGGTCTGACCTTAGAAAAAAGTAGTAAATTTAAAGATAGCAAATGGGTCTCAAATGTGGAAGGTCTCGCTCGATTAAGGATAGGAAGAGGAAGCCAGTCCACATGAATTCTTTGTTGTGAAGAATCTCACCAGGAGTGCAATACTAGGCCGTGATTGGCTTAGACAAAATGAGGTGAGAATGTACTTTGATTTAGGAGCAATAAGGTTAAGAAATGAATATACAGCCGTTAGTTTGACTGGCCGAAAAAATAACGTTAACACCCCAGCATCTACACCCATGCAATTCTCGTACCGGTTTTAGTAACGGTCAGGGATTGGAATATGAGATAGAGCATATAAGTAGCAGATTTGTTAGTAATCTTAGTGGAATGTCAGTGGCTAATGCGGTGGTAAAAATTAACAAGTCTAGTAAGTTTATGTTGCAATCAAACAGTCACTTTAAGAATGGGTTATCAGATAGCTAATTTAAATGTAGAGCAGTGGATAGCATCACTGAGGTTACCATGCCAAATAGACAAAATAGGATCTCTGATGAAAACTTGAAACGAATAAAAGAATCTGATGAATTCAAGTTAGAGATCAATAGATTGCTTGAGCGGAATGGGAAATCGTTCGTTACGGAGAATGAGGACTTGGACAGAATCGATACAGTAGAAATGCGTATTGCTACAGGAATGCATGAACCCTTACGTAAATGCCCATATCGAACATCGTTATGCAAAGGAAAATGGCATATTCAGCAGTCGATGAAATGATGCGGGCAGGAGTAATTGAAAGATCGTGGAGCTTTCCTATCGTATTAGTAGAAAAGAAAGATGGTATTGTGTAGACTTTAGAGCATTGAATAAACTCACAAAGAAGCATTACCAGTTATTGACAGGTTAGTGAGAGAGGTGATCAGACATAGTTAAATGTGGCAAACGCTGTGAAAATGAGGGCTTACCGTTCAAACGACCTAGGTGTGCGTGTGTGCTTTGTCATCGCTGCGAAGCTAGGATAAGAAAAGAATTCCAAGATGGTGCTGACGGCGTTTTGTAATGGTATGATCTCGGAAACTCTCGCAAAATCTCATGCATATATGCAAATCAGTTGGTCTTCGACAACTAAACATTCAGGTCGCTTTGGAAGGCAAGGAGTGAGGACAGGAGTGAGGAAAGAACGGCCGGTTGGTAATTGTGTATGCTGGTTCATGTTGGTGGCGTGTCACCGTGTACTGATCGAACCGTTTTTCTGTCCCTTGGATTTTGGATTTGTTTAGATTGAATTTCAACTTCATTAAATCTATAAAATCAATTTCGACTCTAACCACTGTTAGACAAGTGAAGGCTTTCATGGGTATGACTTCAGACTATCGCCGATTTATAAAACGTTTTTTTTTTTTCCGATATCGCCGAGCCGTTAATCTGGTTGACGAGGAAGTATGCGCATTTTCAATGGGACGACGCATGCCAATCTGCCTTTGACAATCTAAAAACTATGCTCGCGGACATGATAATACTGGTATATCCTGATTCTGTTAAGCACTACAGACTGAACAGATGCCTCCGATGATTCAATTCGGGCATGTTTGTCACAAATGGTCTATGATCAGAGAAAGGATAAAAAGGTAGAAAAGCTGATCTATTTTTATCTCATCAACTGGGTAATACCCAGACGAGATGGTCAACGATAGAAAAGGAAGCATATGCGATACACTATGCCCTTAATAAATTAAACAACTACTTGCATAATGCAACGTTCACTATCTATACAGATCATAGATCCCTAGAATACTTGTTGCACTCACCGATACAAAATAGGAAAATATAGATGTGGGCTTTTAAGTATTGCTGGTTATAATTGCACCATACAATACCTAATAAAACAGAAATATTTCCGGTCTTGTGTTGTTTATTTAAAAACGTAAACGAATACATCGATAAATGTATTCCCTGCCAAACGAGAAATATGAGGAAGCAACAACCTCAAAAGCAGGAGTGCAATTTGCTCAATTTCTTTTTTCGCAATTGACCTTAGACATTTCCGGACCATACCTAAGGATTCTTTCAGGGAACCAGTACATAGTGATATTTATAGATATGTACAGTGGTTGACCAGAGACGTTTGCAGTTCCTGTTAAAAAAGCAGAAACAGAGGTGCATCTATTGATTGAGAAGATTTTCCCAGATTCGGGTCACCATTGCAGCTATTAACAGATAACGATTCTGAAAATAAGGTAATGACAAAAGCGTTAAAGAAACTAAATGTACACCACGTGACTACGTCATTTTATCACGCTGAAATAATGGTAAAATAGAAAGATTTCATAGAACGATGCAAGACGTTTTACCAGAGTTAGGTGAGATATTGACATCAATAAGATGCTAGCGCCTGTTAGGTTCCATGTGAGCGAAATTGCAAAGTTTTTACCATACTATTTGCTCGGCAACAGAGATGTTATTCTGCCATTGTATAGCATTTTTAGATCAAGGAGAATTTACTCTGATGATGACCATCACGAAATTACTCCACAGGAGATGTATCGTACCTTTACTTTAGTAAGAAATAACATTAGGAAGGCTATGCGAGTTAGTAAAGAACGAGAGAAGGGATGATGTTTGAGATAGGTGAGAACTATGTGCAGTTAAACAGTTAAGCTAATGAGAAAATCAGGAAATCTTAGTTTGAGTGGGGAATTTCACGTCACATATTGGTAGAAGAAATGAAAATGAAAGAAAGTTACATCATCTCCACACCATCCTTATATTAAGAAAACAAAGGAAAAACCTTTCTCCGTGGGTCGAACAATGAATGAGACTTAGGACAGATAGTAGCGGCTTCCCTTTTCAAAGTAAGTTTTAAAATTGAAAAAAGAAAAACCTTGAGCAGAAGTAAGCATGGGGATATCAAGTATCATTTATCGATGATAATTTTATAATTGCGACGCGGTTACCGTCGATGATCAATATGTGAACTAATGTTGAAAAAAGAATGGAATTATATATATGTGGACTTGGAAACACACGAGTGATCCATAAAAAAATGAAAGATTATTTTTTCTCTTCCATCGGATTTTACTAACTGTGAAAACGTATTAAAAATAGTTGTTGTAAATGTTTAATTTGAGAACAAATTATGATGTTTCTGTTTTTTTTTTATTGCTATTGTATTCCTAGCCATAATAAGGACAACGAGGGAATGAAAATGTATTCATATCATATCATGATATACATTTCAAAATAAGGGTGGAAGCTAGGCAACGCAAGAATAATCGATGATTGTTGATTCTTCAGAAAATTCTGAAACAAAGGGACATTCTATTCGAGAATCAAAAACTGCAAAGAATGTGCAGACATTGTAAATCAACATTCTTGATACTGACCGAGCAATTAACAAACGGAATGTTTTGGTCTCGATTGGGAATATAAAACGAAATTCCTCACTGAGAAATTGTCAATATAAACAGATGCCGAACCAAAGAGAACGAAAATAGAGACGACCTGGGGCCATCTCCGTCACCCGCCACGCAAATCTTTTATCACCCACTCCTCTCTTTCTATACGCTAAGTCGTTATGTTAAAATAAAACAAAGTTTTGTATAAACAACTTTTCAGCTTATTTTAGTAAAAGCAGGTTGATAAACAATAAATAGCTATATGTACGCACTTTTACACTTGGGCTAAAAATATTATATAGACTAGACGATCGCTAAAAATGCAGCAACAATGCAACAACAGTTCAAGTTATTTTAAATCATATCTTTGAATTTTTCTGAATTTTTAATATGAGAATTGTGAGGATTGGTTCTTCATATTATTCGGATTCTTCAAACAACTGTTCTCAACTTGCACGTTAGTTTCACAACGTTCTGGACGATTAACATTCAACTTTGTTTTTCGAACCCAGAAGGCTGCATGTAATTTCAAATGAAACTTTTTTTTAATCCATGTTTTCTTTCTTTCAGCCATGACTGGATCTAAGAGTCCTAAGTAATTCGCAATTGTATTTTAAGTGTCGTCTACACTGAGTATTGAACCTTCAACCTCTAAAACGTGGAACTTACAACTGAAGTTTATCAAGTACTTCGTCTAATAGACTACAAATCCTTGAGTTCGAAATTCTGTGCAAATTCCGAGTTAAGTAAAAGTTATTGGAATCGAATCACCGTTACTATTTCAAATTCACAATTATTTTGTGCTGAAAATAAAAAAAAAAGTAATGATATTTTCTGGTGTTTTAAGTGTACAGTTGTAAAGACACACCGATATTCAAAAGATAAACTTCAAAACTGATAAACCGACCATTATAACATTTCTAACATAGCTGTTAGGCATAAGGTATCCAAATGTGAGCAATAGATAGTTTAATTAAATTTTATGCTAAGAAGGTACAAATTTAAACAAGAGATATTAGACTCAATAGATATAAAACGTCAATTAATATATATTAGACCTCATTAATAGATATTAGACGTCAATTAATGAATATTGACATCTAGTAATATATATTAGACGTAAACTAGCAGATATTAGGCACCAATTAATAGATATTAAGCATCAAATTATATATATTAAGCGTCAATTAATAAGTATATGGCGTCAATAATTATATATTAGCCGCCTATTAATAAATATTAGACGCTATTAGATATTATATATAATCAATGATTATTTATTTAACCTCAATTAATAGATATTAGGCATCAAATAGTACATATTAGAGGACAATTAATACATATAAAGCGTCAATTAATAGATATTAGGCATCTACTAACATGTATTAGACGTCAATAGATGTTAGACGCCAATTTATAAATATTATACGTCAATTAATATATATTAAACCTCAGTTAATGGATATTAGACGTCAATAAATAGGTATTGACAGCTATTAATACATATTAGACGACGAGATTTTGGTATTAATCGTCAATTAGTAGATATTAGACGCCAATTAATCAATCAATAGATAATAGACGTCATCACGCATTAGATGTCTATTGATAGATATTAGACCTTAATTAATAGATATTAGACATCAAATAATACATATTAAAGGACAATTTTTACTTATGAAACCTGCATTAATATATATTAGACATTAATTAATACATATAAGGTATTAACTATAAGCTATTCGACGTCAAAGAAATTATACGCATATCGATTAATAAATATCAGATATATTAATAGAGATTAAACGTTAATTAGTAGATATAAATCGTGAACATCAATTATCTATATTAGATATCAATTATTAGATATTAGACGTCAATTATGGATATCAAATGTCAGTTCATAGATAGTAGACGTAAATTAATAGATAGTAGACGTCAATTATTTGTAGATGTTAGACGTCAATTATTTATAGATGTTAGAAGTCAATTATAGACCCCAGTTAAAAATATTATGCGCCAATAAATTGATATTAAACGACAATTAATAGATAGTAAACGTAATAGACATCAATTAATAGATATTAGACGCTAATTTATAGGTATTCGGTATCAATTAGAATATGTTAGACATCAGTTAATAATTACTTGATGTCAATTAATAGATATTAGACGTCTATTAATAGATATTATATGTCACTTAATAAATATTAAACGTCAGTTAATATGTGTTAGATGTCAATTAGTAGATAATAACTGTCAATTAATGGATAGTATACGTCGATTAAACAATATTGTACGTTAATTAACAGATATTAGGCGTTAATATTTACATATTAGACGCCGATAAGTATATATGATACGTCCATTTATGCACATTAAACGTTCGTTAATTTATATTAGACATAAATTAATACATATTAAACGCCAGTTAATTGATATTCGACCCCAATTTATTGATATTAAATGTCACTTAATAGATATTAAATGATAATTATTAGATATAAACCGTCAATTTATAGAGATTATCGTAAATTAATAGATATTTACGTCTATTAATAAGTATAAGAAATTAATGAATAGATATTATATGTCAATAAATATTAGAGGTCAATAGGTATACTTCGTCAATTAATAGATGTTAGAGGTCAATAGGTATAATTCGTATTTAATAGATATTAGAATTAATTGATATGTATTAGATCATAATAAATATTTTACGCCGAGTCATAAAAATTAGACGTAAATTAATGTTGATTAGATATCAATTCACAGTTATTAGATGTCAATTCATATATATTTAACGTCAACAGATATTTGATGCCAATTAATAAATATAAGACATCAATTAATAAGTTTGAGACGTTAATGTATTGATATTAAATGTACATAAATATAAATTAGACGTTAATATCTATATCTATCTATCTATCTATCTATCTATATATATATATATATATATATATATATATATATATATATACATATATATATATATACATATATATATATATATTCGGCGTCAATTATTATGGATTAGGCATCAATAGATATTCTACATCAGTTAATAATTAGATATTAGCGCCAAATATAGAGATTAGACGTTAATCCATATATATACCTCAATTAATAGGTATAAGACGTAAATTAATTAGTTAGACGTGACTTAAGCGATACTAGGCGTCAATTATAAATATTAGATTTTAATTACTAGATATTATGCGTTCATTCTATACATTAGACACTATAATATATTAAATATCAATTAGTAGATATTATACGTCAATTGATAGATATTAAAGTGTCAAATAATACATCATAAAAATCAATTAATATATATTATTCATTAATAAATAGATATTAGACGCCAATTAATAGCTATTGAAGGTTTATCACAGATATTAAATGTCAATAGCAGAATTTTATTCCTAAATTAATACACATTTGACATCATATGATATTAGACGTCACTTACGGCACAATCACGTTGACACACCGGTTCTCACCAGATCACCGAAGTAAAGCAACGTTTAGCCTGGCCAGTACCAAATAGGTGACTATTTTGGGGAGGCGAGGTACTGTATGTACCGCGAAGTAAAATACCAGGTGGAGAAACTGGCGCGGTTTATCCTCCTCTTGACGTTAGATGGGACTCTCTTAAGCCGTGGTAGGCACCTTATCTAGTGATAGCGTCACGATAAAAAATACCCTTGATAGCCCTGGCAAAGCATCAAGTATTCAGCTACCGTTAAGATTTGAATTACACTACAAACTCGTGTAGTGAGTTCAATCTCGGCTGCGCTGGATGGAATCATCAATTGAAATGTATTAGAGAGTCAGTTAATAGATATTGGAGGTAAATTAATAGATATTAGACGTAATTATAGATATTAGGTGACAATTAGTAAAAATAATACGTGATTTATAGCTATCAGATGTCAATTAAAAGACATTAGATCTCACTCATTAGATATTATGCGTCAATAAATTAATATTAGATGTCAATAAGTATTATACGTAAAATAATAAATATTAAACGTCAAATAATAAATATTAGACATATATAGAGAGATTGTATTTTAATTTATAGATATAAAATGTCAATTAATAAGTATTATAGATATTGATGTAAAATAATAAATATTAAACTTCAATTAACAGATATTAGGCGTTAATTAATAAATATTATACGTCAAATTATAGATATTAGAGATCGATTGCTAATTATCTGTCAAATTTAGACATTAGACATCAATAGATATTGTCTTGCAATTAATAGATATTAGTAAATAGACATAAATTAATAGATATTAGACGTCGAGATATTAAGTATCAATAAATGTTACGTTAGTTAATATGTGTTAGACATCTATTAATAGATATTAAACGTCAATTAATATGTATTAATAATCAGTTAATCGATAGTAGACGTTACTTTATAGATATTAAAGATCATTTAAGCAATATTAGACGTCAATTAATAAATATTAGACATCAATTAATAGATATCAGAGATCAATTAATAAGTATCAACCGTCAGTTAATATATATTAGATGTATCTTAATACATATTAGGAGTCAATTTATAGATATTATATGTAAAATTACAGGTATTAGACGTGGATTACTACATATTAAGACGTCAATAAATACGAAGGGCGTGCAGTAAGTAATGCCCCTGGCCCATTTCCAGTTTTCTGATCTAGCTGGAATTTTGCATGTGCAATGATTTATATCTCTACGGGTTATGTGGCAAATTATAGCTCTGAACTAATTGTGGTTTCTGTTTTACAGGTGTTTGAACTGAGTCAGGTGTGAAATAGAGCCTGTTGAATGTCGAGCAGTGATCCGGTTTTTGTATTTGAAAGGACGCACATCACAGGAGACTTTTGATGAAATGAAAGAAACTTAGGGTGATTATGCCCCATCATATAACCTTGTAAAATGCTGGCATCGTGAATTCAAACATGGCCGGAAGTCTGTGGAAACAGCTCCTAGACCTGGTCGCCTCCCTTCTGCCATTGATGAGGCATCTGTCCGTCAAGTTGAGGCTACCATTTTGGAAGATCTGCACATTACTATTCGCCAAATAGCCCAAGATGTCAAGATTAGTCCAGGGTCTGTGGAAACTATCATTCATGACCATTTGCATATGCATAAGGTGTCTGCCAGATGGATTCCCAGGTTGCTCACACCATTCCAGAAGCGAGAACGCGTCGAGTGCTCGAGGATGAATTTGGAGATGTGCCAAGAAGATGAGTCAAAGTTTTTCAAAAGACTGATTACACAGGATGAAACCTGGATCCATCACTATGATTCAGAGACCAAAGCCCAGTCAATGCAGTGGAAGCACTTGGACTCACCACCTCCAAAGAAGACAAAGGTTCAGCTCTCCGCTGGCAAGGTCATGCTCACAGTCTTCTGGTACCAGGACGGAGTAGTGATGACAGATTTCCTGGAAAAGGGTACCACAAGTACAGGAGCCTATTATGCTTCACTTTTGAGGAAATTAAGGGAAGCTATCAAAATCAAGAGGCGGGGCAAGATCAGCAAAAGTACCCTCCTCCTCTGCTGGACAACGCTCCGGTCTACAACTCGCATGTCGCCAGATCAGATCACGGACGTGTGGTTATGAAATCCTTCCCCATCCTCCCTACTCTCCTGACTTTACACGCTTTGACTTTCACCTTTTCCCAGTCATGAAGTTGTTTTTGAAAGGAAAGCGTTTCCTAGATGATGCAGCCTTGATTTCTGAAGTCACGCCGTGGTTGGAGGACCAACCTGGGGTGTTCTTCAAAAACGGTCTCCAGAGCTGCATCAAACGATGGGAGAAATGCATAACTCTGGGTGGTTCCTGTGTAGAGAAAGGCTAATAACTGTGCCATGTTTCGTTACTCTACTGCTATGGGAAGTGGGTCAGGGGCATTACTTATTGAACGCCCCTCGTAGATATTAGACATCAATTAATAATTATTAAACGTCAATTAATAGATTTTCTTTTGGTTGTCGTTCAATTCGTGAAGCACCAATTTATCAAGTTTTTGTCATTCCAATCTCTCCTAAGTGGTCGGAAATCGTCGTATATGTTACGTCTAATTCAAAAGCAACTTTACGAACAATTGTGCGTGGATGGGCTTCGACTAAGGCTCTTAATTGATCGTTGTCAGTAGTTGTTCCTGGGCCAAATGCAGCGTTGATATCGAGAACTGTATCACCAGTTTTTTGGCTTAGTTTGAATTGAAATATGAAAATTGTGCGAATTTGTTTTTCTTTTTACCTTGTAGTCAACATTTTGAAACGAAGAAACAATTTTGTTAAAACGATTGTAATTTAAACGATTAGAGAGAGCGAAAAATGCTATTTAAAATGATATTAAAAGTAAAGGCATTATAAAGAAACGTATTTGAAAATACATCATTTGAAATCAAAAATTTTAATTAAAACTGTCTTTTCGACGTAATTATATATATTGACGTCTATTAATAGATATTGGACGTAAGATATTATGTGTTAATAAGTAAACATTAGACATCAACAGATATCATCTGTCAATTTATAGATGTTCATTAATAGATATTAAGAACGTTAATATCTATTAGATGTGAACTAATACATGTTAATAAGCGGGTGATTGATATCAGACGTTAAGTTATAGATATTAAATTTCACTTAATAAATATTATACATAAGTTAATAGATACCAGTGGTCAATTAATAAACATTCGGCCGCAATTAATAGATATAAGACGTCAATTAATCGATATTAGACATCAATTAATAGATATTAGATGTCAATAGAAAAATATTAGGCACCAATGTATTGGACGTAAATTGATAGATATTTACATTTATTAATGGATATTAGACATTGATTAATAGATATTAGTCGATAATTAATAAATATTGAATGGTCATTAATAGATATTAGACGTGAATTAATAGCTATTCATTATTTAATATTTAAATAAATATTAATAAATATTAGAAATTAATTAATAGATATTAGAGTAAATTAATTAGGATTAGACGTTATAGATTAATACTAAACGTCAATCAATAGGTGTTATTATAATTTAAAATAATATATAAGTCTATAATAGCTATTAATGTATTTATATATAATGACATAATAATAGAGAATATTAAATATAAGTTAATAGATATGCGACTTTAATTAATTGATATCGAACATCAATTAATAGATAAACAATAATTAATAGATATTAGATATTACTTATTGATATTGAATATTAATTTATATATATTATGCATCAATTATAAATATTAGAAATCAATTAATATACGTAAGTTGTAAAATTATAGATAGAAGACAGCGATTTATAGTTATTAAACGTCAATTATAGATATTAAGAGCAAATTAATCGATGTTAGATGTGAATCATTAGATATGAAACGTTAATTAATATACATTAGACGTAAATTAATAGATATTAGGTTTCAATTAATAGATATTATACATCAATTAATTTGTTTTAACTTAATTATTTATTATCACTACGAAATAGGTTAAAATTAAAAAAAAAAGTCCATTACTACAAATTAAAAAAAATTACCATTTGATGCGGACCTTTTTTTCTTGAGTAAATAATTGGAAATAAAAAATAATGGTAACTAATTGGAAATAAAAAATAATGGTAAATAATTGGAAATAAAAAATAATGGTAAATAATTGGAAATAAAAAATAATGGTAAATAATTCGAAATAAAAAATAATGGTAAATAATTCGATATAAAAAAAAATGGTAAATAATTCGAAATAAAAAAAAAATGGTAAATAATTCGAAATAGAAAATAATGGTAAATAATTCGATATAAAAAATAATGGTAAATAATTCGAAATAAAAAAAATAATGGTAAATATTTCGAAATAAAAAATAATGGTAAATAATTCGAAATACAAAAAAATAATGGTAAATATTTCGAACTAAAAAAAATAATGGTAAATAATTTGAAATAAAAAAATAATGGTAAATAATTGGAAATAAAAAAATAATGGTAAATAATTCGAAATAAAAAAAATAATGGTAAATAATTCGAACTAAAAAATAATAGTAAATAATTCGAAATAAAAAATAATGGTAAATAATTCGAAATAAAATAAAATAATGGTAAATATTTCGAAATAACAAATAATGGTAAATAATTCGAAATAAAAAATAATGGTACATAATTCCAATTAAAAAATTATTGTAAATAATTCGAAATAAAAAATAATGGTAAATCATTGGAAATAAAAAATAATGGTAAATAATTGGAAATAAAAAATAATGGTAAATAATTCGAAATAAAAAATAATGGTAAATAATTGGAAATAAAAAATTATAGTCAATAATTGGAAATAAAAAATAATGGTAAATAATTGGAAATGAAAAATAATAGAAAATAATTCTAAATAAAAAATAATGGTAAATATTTCGAAATAAAAAATAATGGTAAATAATTGGAAATAAAATACAATGGTAAATAATTCGAAAAAAAAAATAATGGTAAATATTTCGAAACAAAAAATATAGGTAAATAATTCGAAATAAAAAATAATGGTAACTAATTCGATATTAAAAACTAATGGTAAATAATTGGAAATAAAAAAATGATGGAGAATAATTGGAAATATAAAAATAATGGTAAATAATCCGAAATAAAAAAAATGGTAAATAAGTTGAAATTAAAAATAATGGTAAATAAGTTGAAATAAAAAATAATAATAAATAATTGGAAATAATACAATAATGGAAAATAATTCGAAATAAAAAAATAATGGCAATTAATTCGAAATAACAAATAATGGCAAATAATTCGAAACAAAAACTAATGATAAATAATTCGAAATAAAACAATAATGGTAAATAATTCGAAATAAAAAATAATGGTAAATAATTCGAAAACCAAAAAAAATAATGGTTAATAATTCGAAAACAAAAAATAATGGTAAATAATTCGAAATAAACAATAATGGTAAATAATTGGAAATATAAAAATAATGGTAAATAATTCAAAATAAAAAATAATGGTAAATAATTGGAAATAAAAAATAATGGTAAATAATTCGAAATAAAAAATAATGGTAAATAATTGGAAATAAAAAATAATGGTAAATAATTCGAAATAAAAAATAATTGTAAATAATTCGAAATAAAATATCATGGTAAATAATTCGAAATAAAAAATAATGGTAAATAATTCGAAATAAAAAATAATGGTAAATAATTGGAAATAAAATATAATGGTTAAAAGTTGGAAATAAAAAATAATAGTAAATAATTCGAGACAAAAAATAATGGTAAATATTTCGAAATAAAAAAAAATGGTAAATGATTCGAAAACAAACAATAATGGTAAATAATTTGAAATAAAATATAATGGTAAATAAATCGAAATAAAAAAATAAGGGTAAATATTTCGAAATAAAAAATAATGGAAAATAATTGGAAATAAAAAATAATGGTAAATAATTCGAAATAAAAAATAATGGTAAATAATTCGATATAAAAAATAATGGTAAATAATTCGAAATAAAAAAAATAATGGTAAATAATTCGAAATAGAAAATAATGGTAAATAATTCGATATAAAAAATAATGGTAAATAATTCGAAATAAAAAAAATAATGGTAAATATTTCGAAATAAAAAATAATGGTAAATAATTCGAAATACAAAAAAATAATGGTAAATATTTCGAACTAAAAAAAATAATGGTAAATAATTTGAAATAAAAAAATAATGGTAAATAATTGGAAATAAAAAAATAATGGTAAATAATTCGAAATAAAAAAAATAATGGTAAATAATTCGAACTAAAAAATAATAGTAAATAATTCGAAATAAAAAATAATGGTAAATAATTCGAAATAAAAAAAAATAATGGTAAATATTTCGAAATAACAAATAATGGTAAATAATTCGAAATAAAAAATAATGGTAAACAATTCGAAATAAAAAATAATGGTAAATAATTCGAAAAAAAAACTAATGGTAAATAATTCGAAATAAAAAATAATGGTAAATAATTCGAAATGAAAAATAATGGTAAATAATTCGAAATAAAAAATAATGGTAAATAATTGGAAATAAAAAATAATGGTAAATAATTGGAAATAAAAAATAATGGTAAATAATTCGAAATAAAAAATAATGGTAAATAATTGGAAATTAAAAATTATGGTAACTAATTGGAAATAAAAAATAATGGTAAATAATTGGAAATAAACAATAATGGTAAATAATTCGAAATAAAAAATAATGGTAAATAATTGGAAATATGAAAATAATGGTAAATAATTCGAAAAAAATAATGGTAAATAATTCGAAATCAAAAATAATGGCAAATAATTCGAAAAAAATAATAATAAAAAATTCGAAATAAAAAGTAATGGTAAATAATTCGAAATAAAAAATAATGGTAAATAATTTGAAATAATAAAATAATGGTAAATAATTGGAAATATAAAAATAATGGTAAATAATTCGAAAAAAAATGGAAAATAATTCGACATAAAAAAATAATGGTAAATAATTGGAAATAAAAAAAATTGGTACATAATTCGAGATAAAAAATAATGGTAAATAATTTGAAATAAAAAAAATGGTAAATAATTCAAAATAAAAAATAATGGTAAATAATTCAAAATAAAAAATAATGGTAAATAATTCGAAATAAAAAATAATGGAAACTAATTCGACATAAAAAAATGGTTAATAATTCGAAATAAACAATAATGGTAAATAATTTGAAACAAAAAATAATGGTAAATAATTAAAAACAAAAAATAATTGTAAATGATTCGAAATAAAAAATAATGGTAAATAATTCGAAATAAAAAATAATGGTAAATAATTCGAAATAAAAAATAATGGTACATAATTCGACATAAAAAATTATGGTAAATAATTCGAAATGAAAAATAATGGTAAATAATTGGAAATAAAAAATAATAGTAAATCATTCGAAATAAAATATAATGGTAAATAATTTGGAAATAAAAAAAATGGTAAATAATTGGAGATAAAAAAATAATAATAAAAAATTCGAAATAAAAAATAATGCTAATTAATTCGAAATAAAAAATAATGGTAAATAATTCGAATAAAAAAAATAATGGTAAATAATTCGAAAACAAAAAATAATGGTAAATAATTCGAAATAAAAAATAATGGTAAATAATTGGAAATAAAAACTGATAGTAACTAATTCAATAAAAAATAATGGTTAATAATTCGAAATAAAAAAATATAATGGTAAATATTTCGAAATAAAAAATAATGGTAAATAATTGGAAATTAAAAATAATGGTAAATAATTCGAAATACAAAATAATGGTAAATAATTCGAAATAAAAAATAATGGTAAATAATTCGAAATGAAAAATAATGGTAAATAATTCGAAATAAAAAATAATGGTAAATAATTCGAAATAAAAAATAATGGTAAATAATTCGAAATAAACAATAATGGTAAATAATTGGAAATAAAAAATAATGGTAAATAATTCGAAATAAAAAATAATTGTAAGTAATTCGAAATAAACAATAATGGTAAATATTTCAAACAAAACAATAATGGTAAATAATTCAAAAACAAAAAATAATGGTTAATAGTTGGAAATAAAAAATAATGGTAAATAATTCGAAATAAAAAATAATGGTAAATAATTCGAAATAAAAAAAATAATAATGGTAAATATTTCGAAATAAAAAATAATGGTAAATAATTGGAAATAAAATATAATGGTAAATAATTGGAAATAAAAAATAATGGTAAATAATTCGAAATGAAAAATAATGGTAAATAATTCGAAATAAAAAATAATGGTAAATAATTCGAAATAAAAAATAATGGTAAATATTTCGAACAAAAAAATAATGGTAAATAAGTCAAAAACAGAATATAATGGTAAATAGTTGGAAATAAAATATAATGGTAAATAATTAGAAATAAAAAAGAAATGGTAAATATTTCGAAATAAAAAATAATGGTAAATAATTGGAAATAAAAAATAATGGTAAATAATTCGACATAAAAAATAATGGTAAATAATTCGAAATAAAAAATAATGGAAAACAATTCGAAATAAAAAATAATGGTAAATAATTGGAAATAAAACAATAATGGTAAATAATTGTAGATATAAAAATAATGGTAAATAATCCGAAATAAAAAAAAATGGTAAATAATTGGAAATAAAAAATAATGGTAAATAATTCGAATAAAAAAATAATGGTCAATAATTCGAAAACAAAAAAACATGGTAAATAATTCGAAATAAACAATAATGGTAAATAATTCGAAATAAAAAATAATTGTAAATAATTCAAAATAAAAAATAATGGTAAATAATTCGAAATATAAAAATAATGGTAAATAATTGGAAATAAAAAATAATAGTAAATATTTCGAAATAAAAAATAATGGTAAATAATTGGAAATAAAAAATAATGGTAAATAATTCGAAATACAAAATAATGGTAAATAATTCGAAATAAAAAATAATGGTAAATAATTCGAAATGAAAAATAATGGTAAATAATTCGAAATAAAAAATAATGGTAAATAATTCGAAATAAAAAATAATGGTAAATAATTCGAAATAAACAATAATGGTAAATAATTGGAAATAAAAAATAATGGTAAATAATTCGAAATAAAAAATAATGGTAAATAATTCGAAATAAACAATAATGGTAAATATTTCAAACAAAACAATAATGGTAAATAATTCAAAAACAAAAAATAATGGTTAATAGTTGGAAATAAAAAATAATGGTAAATAATTCGAACTAAAAAATAATGGTAAATAATTCGAAATAAAAAAAATAATAATGGTAAATATTTCGAAATAAAAAATAATGGTAAATAATTGGAAATAAAATATAATGGTAAATAATTGGAAATAAAAAATAATGGTAAATAATTCGAAATGAAAAATAATGGTAAATAATTCGAAATAAAAAATAATGGTAAATATTTCGAAATAAAAAATAATGGTAGATATTTCGAACAAAAAAATAATGGTAAATAAGTCAAAAACAGAATATAATGGTAAATAGTTGGAAATAAAATATAATGGTAAATAATTCGAAATAAAAAAGAAATGGTAAATAATTCGAAATAAAAAATAATGGTAAATAATTGGAAATAAAAAATAATGGTAAATAATTCGACTTAAAAAATAATGGTAAATAATTCGAAATAAAAAATAATGGAAAACAATTCGAAATAAAAAATAATGGTAAATAATTGGAAATAAAACAATAATGGTAAATAATTGTAGATATAAAAATAATGGTAAATAATCCGAAATAAAAAAAATAATGGTAAATAATTCGAAATAGAAAATAATGGTAAATAATTCGATATAAAAAATAATGGTAAATAATTCGAAAACAAAAAAACATGGTAAATAATTCGAAATAAACAATAATGGTAAATAATTCGAAATAAAAAATAATTGTAAATAATTCAAAATAAAAAATAATGGTAAATAATTGGAAATATAAAAATAATGGTAGATAATTCGAAATAAAAAATAATTGTAAATAATTCGAAATAAACAATAATGGTAAATAATTCGAAATAAAAAATAATGGTAAATAATTTGAAAAAAAAAATAATGGTAAATAATTCGAAATAAAAAATAATGGTAAATAATTCGAAATGAAAAATAATGGTAAATAATTCGAAATAAAAAATAATGGTAAATAATTCGAAATAAAAAATAATGGTAAATAATTCGAAATAAAAAAATAATAATGGTAAATATTTCGAAATAAAAAATAATTGCAAATAATTGGAAATAAAATATAATGGTAAATAATTGGAAATAAAAAATAATGGTAAATAATTCGAAATGAAAAATAATGGTAAATAATGGGAAATCAAAAATAATGGTAAATAATTCGAAATAAAAAATAATGGTAAATATTTCGAACAAAAAAATAATGGTAAATAAGTCAAAAACAGAATATAATGGTAAATAGTTGCAAATAAAATATAATGGTAAATAATTCGAAATAAAAAAAAAATGGTAAATATTTCGAAATAAAAAATAATGGTAAATAATTGGAAATAAACAATAATGGTAAATAATTCGAAATAAAAAATAATGGTAAATAATTCGAAATAAAACATAATGGTAAACAATTCGAAATAAAAAATAATGGTAAATAATTGGAAATAAAAAAATAATGGTAAATAATTGTAGATATAAAAATAATGGTAAATAATTCGAAATAAAAAAAAATGGTAAATAATTGGAAATAAAAAATAATGGTAAATAATTCGAATAAAAAAAATAATGGTCAATAATTCGAAAACAAAAAAACATGGTAAATAATTCGAAATAAACAATAATGGTATATAATTCGAAATAAAAAATAATTGTAAATAATTCAAAATAAAAAATAATGGTAAATAATTGGAAATATAAAAATAAAGGTAAATAATTCGAAATAAAAAATAATGGTAAATAATTCGAAATAAACAATAATGGTAAATAATTGGAAATAAAAAAATAATGGTAAATCATTCGAAATAAAAAATTATGGTAAATATTTCTAAATAAAAAATAATGGTAAGTGATTCGAAATAAAAAATAATGGTAAATAATTCGAAAAAAAAAATAATGGTAAATAATTCGAAATAAAAAATAATGGTAAATAATTCGAAATGAAAAATAATGGTAAATAATTCGAAATAAAAAATAATGGTAAATAATTGGAAATAAAAAAATAATGGTAAATCATTCGAAATAAAAAATTATGGTAAATAATTGGAAATAAAAAATAATGGTAAATAATTGGCAATAAAAGATTATGGTAACTAATTGGAAATAAAAAATAATGGTAAATAATTGGAAATAAAAAATAATGGTACATTATTCGAAATAAAAAAAATGGTAAATAATTCGAAATAAAAAATAATGGTAAATAATTCGAAATAAAAAATAATGGTAAATAATTCGAAATGAAAAATAATGGTAAATAATTCGAAATTAAAAAAAAAGTAAATAATTGGAGATAAAAAATAATGGTAAATAATTCGAAATAAAAAATAATGGTAAATAATTCGAAATTAAAATAATGGTAAATAATTCGAAATGAAACATAATGGTAAATAATTCGAAATAAAAAATAATGGTAAAAAATTCGAAATAAAAAATAATGGAAAATAATTCGAAATAAAAAATAATGCTAAATAATTGGAAATAAAAAAACATGGTAAATAATTCGAAATAAAAAATAATGCTAAATAATTCGAAATAAAAAAAAATGGTAAATATTTCGAACAACAAAATAATGGTAAATAAGTCAAAAACAAAAAATAATGGTAAATAGTTGGAAATAAAATATAATGGTAAATAATTCGAAATAAAAAAATAATGGTAAATATTTCGAAATAAAAAAATAATGGTAAATAATCGGAAATAAAAAATAATGGTAAATAGTTCGAAATAAAAAATAATGGTAAATAATTCGACATAAAAAATAATGGTAAATAATTCGAAATAAAAAATTATGGTAAATAATTGGAAACAAAAAAATAATGGTAAATAATTGTAGATATAAAAATAATGGTAAATAATTCGAGATAAAAAATAATGGTAAATAAGTTGAAATAAAAAATAATGGTAAATAATTCGAAATAAACAATAATGGCAAATAATTCGAAATAAAAAATAATGGTAAATAATTCAAAATAAAAAATAATAGGAATAATTGGAAATATAAAAATAATGGTAAATAATTGGAAATAAAAAATAATGGTAAATAATTCGAAATAACAAAATAATGGTAAATAATTCAAAATAAAAAATAATGGTAAATAATTCGAAATAAAAAAAATAATGGTAAATAATTCTAAATAAAAAATAATGGTAAATAATTGGAAAAAAAAATAATAGTAAATAATTCGAAATAAAAAATAATGGTAAATAATTCGAAATAAAAAAAAAAGTAAATAATTGGAGATAAAAAAATAATGGTAAATAATTCGAAATAAAAAATAATGCTAAATAATTCGAAATGAAAAATAATGGTAAATAATTCGAAATAAAAATAATGGTAAATAATTGGAAATAAAAAATAATGGTAAATAATTCAAAATAAAAAATAATGGTAAATAATTCGAAATAAAAAATAATGGTAAATAGTTGGAAAAAAAAATAATGGTAAATAATTCGAAATAAAAAATAATGGTAAATAATTCGAAATAAAAAATAAAGGTAAATTATTCGAAATAAAAAATAATGGTAAATAATTCGAAATAAAAAATAATGGTAAATAATTCGAAATAAAAAATAATGGTAAATAATTCGAAATAAAAAATAATGGTTAATAATTCGAAATAAGAAATAGTGGTAAATAATTCGAAATAAAAAATAGTGGTAAATAATTCGAAATAAAAAATAATGGGAATAATTGGAAATATAAAAATAATGGTAAATAATTCGAAACAAACAATAATTGTAAATAATTCGCAATAAAAAAATAATGGTAAATAATTCAAAATAAAAAATAATGGTAAATAATTCGAAATGAAAAATAATGGTAAATAATTCGAAATAAAAAATAATGGTAAATAATTCGAAATAAAAAATAATGGTAAATAGTTGGAAATAAAACATAATGGTAAATAAGTCAAAAACAGAATATAATGGTAAATAGTTGGAAATAAAATATAATGGTAAATAATTGGAAATAAACAATAATGGTAAATAATTCGAAATAAAAAATAATGGTAAATAATTCGAAATAAAAAATAATGGAAAACAATTCGAAATAAAAAATAATGGTAAATAAGTGGAAATAAAAAAATAATAGTAAATAATTGTAGATATAAAAATAATTGTAAATAATCCGAAATTAAAAAAAATGGTAAATAATTGGATATAAAAAATAATGGTAAATAATTCGAATAAAAAAAATAATGGTAAATAATTCGAAAACAAAAAAACATGGTAAATAATTCGAAATAAACAATAATGGTAAATAATTCGAAATAAAAAATAATTGTAAATAATTCAAAATAAAAAATAATGGTAAATAATTGGAAATATAAAAATAATCGTAAATAATTCGAAATAAAAAATAATGATAAATAATTCGAAATAAAAAAATAATGGTAAATATTTCTAAATAAAAAAATAATGGTAAGTAATTCGAAATAAAAAATAATGGTAAATAATTCGAAAAACAAAATAATGGTAAATAATTCGAAATAAAAAATAATGGTAAATAATTCGAAATGAAAAATAATGGTAAATAATTCGAAATAAAAAATAATGGTAAATAATTGAAAATAAAAAATAATGGTAAATAATTCGAAATAAAAAATAATGATAAATAATTCGAAATAAAAAAAATAATAATGGTTAATATTTCGAAATAAAAAATAATGGTAAATAATTGGAAATAAAATATAATGGTAAATAATTGGAAATAAAAAATAATGGTAAATAATTCGAAATGAAAAATAATGGTAAATAATTCGAAATAAAAAATAATGGTAAATAATTCGAAATAAAAAATAATGGTAAATATTCGAACAAAAAAATAATGGTAAATAAGTCAAACACAGAATATAATGGTAAATAGTTGGAAATAAAATATAATGGTAAATAATTCGAAATAAAAAAAAATGGTAAATATTTCGAAATAAAAAATAATGGTAAATAATTGAAAATAAACAATATTGGTAAATAATTCGAAATAAAAAATAATGGTAAATAATTCGAAATAAAAAATAATGGAAAACAATTCCAAATAAAAAATAATGGTAAATAATTGGAAATAAAAAAATAATGGTAAATAATTGTAGATATAAAAATAATGGTAAATAATTCGAAATAAAAAAAAATGGTAAATAATTGGAAATAAAAAATAATGGTAAATAATTAAAATAAAAAAAATAATGGTAAAAAATTCAAAAAAAAAAAAACATGGTAAATAATTCGAATTAAACAATAATGGTAAATATTTCGAAATAAAAAATAATTGTAAATAATTCAAAATAAAAAATAATGGTAAATAATTGGAAATATAAAAATAATGGTAAATAATTCGAAATAAAAAATAATTGTAAATAATTCGAAATAAACAATAATGGTAAATAATTCAAAATAAAAAATAATGATAAATAATTCGAAATAAAAAAATAATGGTAAATATTTCTAAATAAAAAATAATGGTAAGTAATTCGAAATAAAAAATAATGGTAAATAATTCGAAAAAAAAATAATGGTAAATAATTCGAAATAAAAAATAATGGTAAATAATTCGAAATGAAAAATAATGGTAAATTATTCGAAATAAAAAATAATGGTAAATAATTGGAAATAAAAAAATAATGGTAAATCATTCGAATTAAAAAATAATGGTAAATAATTGGAAATAAAAAATTATTGTAAATAATTGGAAATAAAAAATAATGGTAAATTATTCGAAATAAAAAAAATGGTAAATAATTCGAAATAAAAAATAATGGTAAATAATTCGAAATAAAAAATAATGGTAAATAATTCGAAATGAAAAATAATGGTAAATAATTCGAAATAAAAAATAATGGTAAATAATTCGAAATAAAAAATAATAGTAAATAATTCGAAATAAATAATAATGGTAAATAATTCGAAATGAAAAATAATGGTAAATAATTCGAAATAAAAAATAATGGTAAATATTTCGAAATAAAAAATAATGGTAAATAATTCGAAATAAAAAATAATGCTAAATAATTGGAAATAAAAAATAATGGTAAATAATTCGAAATAAAAAATAATGGTAAATAATTCGAAATAAAAAATAATGGAAAATAATCTGAAATAAAAATAATGGTAAATAATTCGAAATAAAAAATAATGGTAAATAATTCGAAATAAAAAATAATGGAAAATAATCTGAAATAAAAATAATGGTAAATAATTCGAAATAGAAAATAATGGTAAATAAGTTGAAATAAAAAATTATGGTAAATAATTCGAAATCAAAAATAATGGTAAATAGTTGGAAATAAAATATAATGGTAAATAATTCGAAATAAAAAAAAAATGGTAAATATTTCGAAATAAAAAATAATGGTAACTAATTAGAAATAAAAAATAATGGTAAATAATTCGAAATAAAAAATAATGGTAAATAATTCGAAATAAAAAATAATGGAAAATAATTCGAAATAAAAAATAATGGTAAATAATTGGAAATAAAAAAATAATGGTAAATTATTGTAGATATAAAAATAATGGTAAATAATTCGAAATAAAAAATAATGGTAAATAAGTTGAAATAAAAAATAATGGTAAATAATTCGAATAAGAAAAATAATAGTAAATAATTCGAAAACAAAAAATAATGGTAAATAATTCGAAATAAACAATAATGGTAAATAATTCAAAATAAAAAATAATGGTAAATAATTCGAAATATAAAAATAATGGTAAATAATTCGAAATAAAAAATAATTGTAAATAATTCGAAATAAAAAATAATGGTAAATAATTCAAAATAAAAAATAATGGTAAATAATTCGAAATAAAAAAAATAATGGTAAATAATTCGAAATAAAAAATAATGGTAAATAATTCGAAATAAAAAATAATGGTAAATAATTCGAAATAAAAAATAATGGTAAATAACTCGAAATAAAAAATAATGGTAAATAATTCGAAATAAAAAAGAAATAGTTAATAATTGGAAATAAAAAATAATAGTAAATAATTGGAAATAAAAAATAATAGTAAATAATTCGAAATAAAAAATAATGGTAAATAATTCGAAATTAAAAAAAAAGTACATAATTGGAGATAAAAAATAATGGTAAATAATTCGAAATAAAAAATAATGGTAAATAATTCGAAATTAAAATAATGGTAAATAATTCGAAATGAAACATAATGGTAAATAATTCGAAATAAAAAATAATGGTAAATAATTCGAAATAAAAAATAATGGAAAATAATTCGAAATAAAAAATAATGCTAAATAATTGGAAATAAAAAAACATGGTAAATAATTCGAAATAAAAAATAATGCTAAATAATTCGAAATAAAAAAAAATGGTAAATATTTCGAACAACAAAATAATGGTAAATAAGTCAAAAACAAAAAATAATGGTAAATAGTTGGAAATAAAATATAATGGTAAATAATTCGAAATAAAAAAATAATGGTAAATATTTCGAAATAAAAAAATAATGGTAAATAATCGGAAATAAAAAATAATGGTAAATAGTTCGAAATAAAAAATAATGGTAAATAATTCGACATAAAAAATAATGGTAAATAATTCGAAATAAAAAATAATGGTAAATAATTGAAAACAAAAAAATAATGGTAAATAATTGTAGATATAAAAATAATGGTAACTAATTCGACATAAAAAATAATGGTAAATAAGTTGAAATAAAAAATAATGGTAAATAATTCGAATAAGAGAAATAATGGTAAATAATTCGAAAAAAAAAATAATGGTAAATAATTCGAAATAAACAATAATGGCAAATAATTCGAAATAAAAAATAATGGTAAATAATTCAAAATAAAAAATAATAGGAATAATTGGAAATATAAAAATAATGGTAAATATTTCGAAATAAAAAATAATGGTAAATAATTCGAAATAACAAAATAATGGTAAATAATTCAAAATAAAAAATAATGGTAAATAATTCGAAATAAAAAAAATAATGGTAAATAATTCTGAATAAAAAATAATGGTAAATAATTGGAAAAAAAAATAATAGTAAATAATTCGAAATAAAAAATAATGGTAAATAATTCGAAATAAAAAAAAAGTAAATAATTGGAGATAAAAAAATAATGGTAAATAATTCGAAATAAAAAATAATGCTAAAAAATTCGAAATGAAAAATAATGGTAAATAATTCGAAATAAAAATAATGGTAAATTATTGGAAATAAAAAATAATGGTAAATAATTCAAAATAAAAAATAATGGTAAATAATTCGAAATAAAAAATAATGGTAAATAATTGGAAAAAAAAATAATGGTAAATAATTCGAAATAAAAAATAATGGTAAATAATTCGAAATAAAAAATAATGGTAAATTATTCGAAATAAAAAATAATGGTAAATAATTCGAAATAAAAAATAATGGTAAATAATTCGAAACAAAAAATAATGGTAAATAATTCGAAATAAAAAATAATGGTAAATAATTCGAAATAAGAAATAGTGGTAAATAATTGGAAATAAAAAATAATGGTAAATAATTCGAAAAAAAAATAATGGTAAATAATTCGAAATAAAAAATAATGGTAAATAATTCGAAATAAAAAATAATGGGAATAATTGGAAATATAAAAATAATGGTAAATAATTCGAAACAAAAAATAATTGTAAATAATTCGCAATAAAAAAATAATGGTAAATAATTCAAAATAAAAAATAATGGTAAATAATTCGAAATAAAAAATAATGGTAAATAATTGGAAATAAAAAATAATGGTAAATAATTCGAAATAAAAAATAATGGTAAATAATTCGAAATAAAAAAAATAATAATGGTAAATATTTCGAAATAAAAAATAATGGTAAATAATTGGAAATAAAATATAATGGTAAATAATTGGAAATAAAAAATAATGGTAAATAATTCGAAATGAAAAATAATGGTAAATAATTCGAAATAAAAAATAATGGTAAATAATTCGAAATAAAAAATAATGGTAAATAGTTGAAAATAAATCATAATGGTAAATAAGTCAAAAACAGAATATAATGGTAAATAGTTGGAAATAAAATATAATGGTAAATAATTCGAAATAAAAAAAAATGGTAAATATTTCGAAATAAAAAATAATGGAAAATAATTGGAAATAAACAATAATGGTAAATAATTCGAAATGAAAAATAATGATAAATAATTCAAAATAAAAAAATAATGGTAAATATTTCTAAATAAAAAATAATGGTAAGTAATTCGAAATAAAAAATAATGGTAAATAATTCGAAAAACAAAATAATGGTAAATAATTCGAAATAAAAAATAATGGTAAATAATTCGAAATGAAAAATAATGGTAAATAATTCGAAATAAAAAATAATGGTAAATAATTGAAAATAAAAAATAATGGTAAATAATTCGAAATAAAAAATAATGGTAAATAATTCGAAATAAAAAAAATAATAATGGTTAATATTTCGAAATAAAAAATAATGGTAAATAATTGGAAATAAAATATAATGGTAAATAATTGGAAATAAAAAATAATGGTAAATAATTCGAAATGAAAAATAATGGTAAATAATTCGAAATAAAAAATAATGGTAAATAATTCGAAATAAAAAATAATGGTAAATATTTCGAACAAAAAAATAATGGTAAATAAGTCAAAAACAGAATATAATGGTAAATAGTTGGAAATAAAATATAATGGTAAATAATTCGAAATAAAAAAAAAATGGTAAATAAGTTGAAATAAAAAATAATGGTAAATAATTGGAAATAAACAATATTGGTAAATAATTCGAAATAAAAAATAATGGTAAATAATTCGAAATAAAAAATAATGGAAAACAATTCCAAATAAAAAATAATGGTAAATAATTGGAAATAAAAAAATAATGGTAAATAATTGGAAATAAAAAATAATAGTAAATAATTCGAAATAAAAAATAATGGTAAATAATTTTAAATAAAAAAAAAGTAAATAATTGGAGATAAAAAAATAATGGTAAATAATTCGAAATAAAAAATAATGGTAAATAATTCGAAATTAAAAATAATGGTAAATAATTCGAAATGAAACATAATGGTAAATAATTCGAAATAAAAAATAATGGTAAATAATTCGAAATAAAAAATAATGGAAAATAATTCGAAATAAAAAATAATGCTAAATAATTGGAAATAAAAAAACATGGTAAATAATTCGAAATAAAAAATAATGCTAAATAATTCGAAATAAAAAAAAATGGTAAATATTTCGAACAACAAAATAATGGTAAATAAGTCAAAAACAAAAAATAATGGTAAATAGTTGGAAATAAAATATAATGGTAAATAATTCGAAATAAAAAAATAATGGTAAATATTTCGAAATAAAAAAATAATGGTAAATAATCGGAAATAAAAAATAATGGTAAATAGGTCGAAATAAAAAATAATGGTAAATAATTCGACATAAAAAATAATGGTAAATGATTCGAAATAAAAAATAATGGTAAATAATTGGAAACAAAAAAATAATGGTAAATAATTGTAGATATAAAAATAATGGTAAATAATTCGAGATAAAAAATAATGGTAAATAAGTTGAAATAAAAAATAATGGTAAATAATTCGAATAAGAGAAATAATGGTAAATAATTCGAAAAAAAAAAATAATGGTAAATAATTCGAAATAAACAATGGCAAATAATTCGAAATAAAAAATAATGGTAAATAATTCAAAATAAAAAATAATAGGAATAATTGGAAATATAAAAATAATGGTAAATATTTCGAAATAAAAAATAATGGTAAATAATTCGAAATAACAAAATAATGGTAAATAATTCAAAATAAAAAATAATGGTAAATAAGGCGAAATAAAAAAAATAATGGTAAATAATTCTGAATAAAAAATAATGGTAAATAATTGGAAAAAAAAATAATAGTAAATAATTCGAAATAAAAAATAATGGTAAATAATTCGAAATAAAAAAAAAGTAAATAATTGGAGTTAAAAAAATAATGGTAAATAATTCGAAATAAAAAATAATGCTAAATAATTCGAAATGAAAAATAATGGTAAATAATTCGAAATAAAAATAATGGTAAATAATTGGAAATAAAAAATAATGGTAAATAATTCAAAATAAAAAATAATGGTAAATAATTCGAAATAAAAAATAATGGTAAATAATTGGAAAAAAAAATAATGGTAAATAATTCGAAATAAAAAATAATGGTAAATAATTCGAAATAAAAAAAATAATGGTAAATATTTCGAAATGAAAAATTATGGTAAATAATTCGAAATAAAAAAAATAATGGTAAATAATTCGAAATAAAAAAAATAATGGTAAATAATTCGAAATAAAAAATAATGGTAAATAATTCGAAATAAAAAAATAATGGTAAATAATTCGAAATAAAAAATAATGGTAAATAATTCGAAATAAAAATAATGGTAAATAATCTTCTTCTTCTCTATATAAATGAAATGAACTCATTTTTTCCCGTCTGATTTTGATTTAGGATTAAAAATCAAGATATTTCATGCAAAGATAATATGCACAAACGGCAGAACAATATCTGAGGTGTGTTATAGGCTTATTATTTCTCAAATTCCTCGATAATCTTAGATTTCTATACTTTTTCTGCTGAGAAGTCACGGCCAAAATCGGTTAAGATCAATGAAAGTGGTAAAATATTTTCTCTCTAATAAATTCCTCCTCCCCCTGCCACCACTTAACACCATTTGGGGATCGTTCACAAGGAACAGTTGAGAAGAGAACACCGGTTTGGCTTCGTAGTTCTTTCATGTGAAGTTATTTATAATCACTAAACTAAGCTGCAGTGCTCTGTGGCGTAGTGGTTAGTCACATTATATTTTCACGTTGGCGCCGACCTACCGTAGTCGTTTTTTTTTTTTTTTCCTAAACAACTGGAATGGACTTTTCTTAGTGGCCGAACTGTTAACGTTGCAGATGTTTTTTTTTTTTTTTTCACACTTTATTTTCCTACTTTTACTCATGACTCCGGGTTTGATCCTTCCTACTTACCTACCATAACATTTTTACCCCCCCCCGTCCCGGAAACAAACACTCGGGCAACGCCGGGTACCCCCGCTAGTTCGAAATAAAAAATAATGGTAAATAATTGGAAATAAAAAATAATGGTAAATAATGCGAAATATAAAAATAATGGTAAATAATTCGAAATAAAAAAATAATTGTGCTGATGTATCTAGAATTTAGGAAGACTTGTCCATGGAAAACTCGTTCATTACTGGGAAAACTGGTCTATTATCGAATAAATATCGATTAAAACACATGTTATGACCGTTATTGAAAGAGATATAATTTTAAAAAGAGAATACACAGCCCATAATATTTTTGAAAAATATTTTTACTTGTTTACTGTTTTAAAAAAATATAATTGATTTTTCTAAGTGTTCGCTTTTTACCTAGCTTTGTACGTTTTTAGTAGGTCAACTTATTTTAAAGCATTTATTTAGTTAATAAGACACGTAGAATCGAGTGTTACTTTAGAACAAAAAAAATCTGACATGAGAGGATGGCATCTTGAGAGCTTCGATAATCGCTCAAAAATAGAAAATTAAAGGAAATACTGAGGTCGATATAATTTTTAAAAACTATATCTCCCTCGAAAACAAAGCAATAAACAAAAATAAAAAATAAACAAAATTTAAAAAGAGGCATTTCTGCAGTATGCGGAAAGCAGCCATTGTTAGAAGGTGATAACTATAATTTCTTCTTCGTCAAATAACACGGGAAATTGCTAACAAAGAAGATGTTTTTCCAAACATAAAAATATTTGGAAACCAAAATATATATTGTATAAAATGTATCAATATATAATCATAAAAACATTTCAAAAGTTTCTGCAAGAAAATATAATTTGAATAAAATAATTTTGTAATGAAAGCAACATGGGATCTTTATAAAGTAATTTTTTGTTTTTGTTTATTTATTTTCGATCAAATACATCATTTAAATGAAACATTTTTCGACTTAAAGCAATTTTGGATTTTTTTCTGAAACGTATTTTGAAATTGAAGTAATATTGTCCCCTGTTCCCTGACAGAGAAGAGCCACCTGGCGGCAGTTTAATGAAACGCATAAAAGCATAGTGCTTAAAAAGATTTAGTCAGGTTCCTAATGTAATTTTGTGGAAACTTTTTGGAGATTTGCAAATCTATACATTTTTGGAAAGGTTTTGGTCTCAGGAATCAGAAAACCAATGTTTGCATTTGCCCAGATGCGTATATGGCGGCCATATTGGATTTACAAAATGGCTGCCATAAGATGTACGTTTTTGAATATCGCGGCTTCTAAATAAGCTGAAAAACTGATTTTAACTGCTAAACCTACATTTTCAGGGCCAGGGAAACCAATGGCGGTGGTTATAAAATTTTCCCAGATGTGTATATGGCAGCCATATTGGAATCTACAAAATGGCCGCTGTAAAATGTACGTTTTTTTAATATCTTCGCCTCTAAATAAGTCAGCACACTGATTTTAACTGCTAAACCTACATTTTCAGGGTCATAGAATCCAATGGTGGTAGTTATAAAGCAACAACATCTTTAACATTAACCTTTAGATGCATAACTGGGTTCAAACTGATGTGGTGTTGTTTTATTGCAATATCTTTGTAATAAAAAATATGTATCATTTATAAATTCATATTTCAGCTGTTCCTAAAAAATCTTGCTTTTATATCACTAATTCAAATTGTTAATTTACCTCTGATACTTTGAGAACTTGTAGTTTTTGTATTGCTATTCTAACATTACTGTAATTCTCTCTTTGTTTGTAGGTGAGGTATGAGTGATGAGTCGCAAAGTAGAGAGGAAGCATGTCAAACCAAGGAGTCCATTAACTGGAAGCAGTGCATTCTCTGCCAGTCTGATGATAAAAAGAAAGTCTTGGTGCAACATCCTCGATTAGAGTCCTATGGGCTCGTACTGCAAGTAATTCTAGAGAGGGCTAGTTTGAATGATGGGGACTATATCCAAATCCAAAGGCGATTGCAGAACTGCACACCAGAAACATTGTGTGAAGAGAGGGCTGTCTGGCATCGCTCATGTCATTCGAGTGCAACTAACAAAGTTGAAATACAACGTGCAAGAGATCGCATCGCACACGCTTTAGCTACAGGACACTACACTGCCAAAAAGCCTGGGCAGAAAAGAGGAATTACAGAAGAGGCTGTTCCAGACACCTCTACATCTGGTTCTGCATTGCCATTCACACGATCACATACAAGTCCACTGGATAAGAAAGAGTGCTTCTTCTGCCAACAGGACAGTGGCCAACAACTGTACCAGATCAGGACTGAGAATGCAGGTAAAACTCTCAAAGATGCTGTGGAAAGGTCCCATAATCCTGCACTGAAAACTAGGCTGAACACCTGCATATCACCAGGTGATGCACATGCAATTGATGCCCTATACCACAAAGCTTGCTGGACCCAAAATGTGTTCCATGCTCTTCGAGATACTAACACTAGAAAAACTGCTGAAGAACCTTTTCTACAAATGGCGAGTCTGCTTGAGCTGATAAATCTTATTGATGTAGAAACAAAAAACAAAGCATACCTTGGGATGGATGATATTGAAACGACTTATGTTAATATGCTTGGTTCGGAAGTTTTTGAAGGTCATGTACCTGTATTCAGTAGAAAATGGCTGAAAGAAAGGATCCTTACTTATTTGCCACACCTGAAGGAAGCCAACTGTCCTCTACTCCCCAGATGCATGTGAAGAGGACATGGTTAATACCTCAATGACAACTGGTAAGGAGGAGAACAGCATGAAGACAATCTACAAAGCAGCACAGGTGATAAGGAAAAGCATTGTAACCTTCAAAGAGCCCAAGGAAAGAAATGTCATGCAGGTATCTAGTGACAATAATGATGTTCCAGCTGAATTATACACCTTAATCCATTGGATAATGGTTGGGTCTGCTGAAAAGCTGGAAACTGTAAAGAGAACTAAAGATGTTGACCGAGCAACACTGACGGTGAGCCAGAATATCATGTATGGGTTCAAATCCAGTAAACAGGTAAGGTACAAGCCAAGCAATGAATCAGCATTTAAGTCACCCCGTTCACGAGGGAATTCTCAGGTTCTGGGACTGGCACTGACTGTCCACCATGACACACGCAACAAGAAGCTGTTGAATCTTCTCAATGCTCATGGCTACGCTATTTCACATCGCCGTGTCCTTCTCATGGAAACTGCTCTGGCAAATGCTGTTGTAGAAAACACCAGAGCATACCAAGGCCTCTATGTACCACCATTCCTGAAGAAGGGGACCTTTGTGTTTTTCGCCGTAGATAACACAGATTTTGCAGAGGATACTCCTGATGGGAAGGGAACCACCCACGGAACCATCACAGCAGTGTACCAGAAAGTTGGCCCTTCTAAAGAACCTGTTGCAGAACCTTTGATTATAGGTGATGCAAAGAGTATATCAGTCACACCCTATCATGTAGACATGCTTCACTGTAATAAGCCCAAACCACAGGCTACCAAGAGGTCAGAACAGTTTGCCATTGGCCAGGGGATCTCAGAATCCTATCAGCTGACACAGCTTGGATGGGTTGTTGCATCTGCTTTATCCAGAATGAAACCTCGAGAAACCTCCAGCAAGATTCCAGGCTGGGCAGGATACAACCCACTGCTGTCTGAAAGCCTTCCCTTGACACAGGTTGGAGCCTTGCCACTACTCCCTGAGGTGGCACACGAGTGGTCAACTCTACTAACTGTGATCGTACAAGCAAATAAGCTGAGAAAGTTGGCAGTTGGGGAAGATCACCCCACAGTCATTACCTTTGACATGGCTCTTTATGAGAAGGTGGTGCAGCTCCTAGATGCCAGACCTGACTTGAAACAAATGGTTGTTCCCAGACTGGGTGAACTGCATGTCATAATGGCTGCCCTCAGAGCGCTTGGTGTGTCCATGGAGAACTCAGGCATAGATGATGCCTGGGTGGAAGCAGGTGTGTATGGTCCTGCCACGACAAGGCAAATCCTGAAATGCACACACTACAAGCAAGCTCTCCATGCCCATATCTACTCATACATAGCACTCTATGAAATGGCTCTGGAGGTGTTCTTCAAGGACAACCCACAATTGAAAGATGTGTGCCTGACGGCAGCCGAAGGAGTAGAAGCTGCCTGCTCTGAGGATAAAGACATGAAGGCTGAATCCGTGAAGCAAGCAAACAGCACCCTTCAGGAAGCCTTGACCACTGCTGAGGTCATCACAGCATTTAAAAAATGGAAGGAACAGAAATCCCAGAATGCAATGTTCAAGGCCATGATGAGGTACCTAGATTGGGTGGAAGCAATTCTGTTCTTTGTAGCAGCAACTCGAAATGCTGACCTGGAACTCCATCTGCAAGCTGGAGAAGCACTTAGCAAACTGTTCTTTGCCATGGACCGCATCAAGTATAAGCGACTCTGGCCAAGATACATTGCAGATATGCATGACTTGAGAAGCAATCACCCTCATACATGGGAGGAATTACGAGCAGGCAATATATCAGTCACGGAAAGTGTCATTCCCTTCGTGTCTGTTGGGGCAGACCATGCATGTGAACACCTGAACAAACTGATGAAGACTAGCTCTGGCATAATAGGCATCTCCAACAATGCCAATGCCAGACAGAGATTTTTTCTGGCCACACCAGAACTTTCACGTCTGTCAAAAGAGTTCAAGAGTCAGTTTGGCATGGAAGCTGACAGAATCACAGAGCATCATGAGCTTGAACCAAGTGCAGTCAAGAGGGCACATGGTACAGTCGACAAGATCAAGGAAGCCTTGCTCAGCCATGGAAACCCCTTTACCACTAAAGTGGAAAAGCTGTACAATGTGATCACTAATGCCTACATCCCAGATGAGTATGTACCACATATCTTGAATATTGATGTCACTGGACAGAAGTTGTATAAGGATTACGTGTCAGAACGGATCAATGGAGATGTCAGCCTCTGGGCCCCTGTGAAGAAAGAGAACAACAAGATGTTCCTTTCTGGGAACAAGAAGATTACAGTGAAACTCAGAGACAATACTGTGGATCTGAAGGAGACCAAGGACCTGTTTGCAAAGCTGATGGTACTTGCCAGGTCAAGCCGAGACATCAACCAGAAAGAGGCCATAGGAAACCATGAATTCACTCTGACACCAAGAGCACTGTTTGCCCCTGATGGAACAATGCTGCCATGCTACAACAAGTCCAAGTTAATCCATCTACTTGAGAAGCTGACAAGAGAAGACATGCCCCATGAAGACCAGTCACCTCAAGCTGGAAATTCTACCCACCAAGATGCAACGTATACAGGATTTACAGAGCCCACATCTACTGATCAGCCAAGTCGGAAGATAGCACTGGTGGATGGCCTGGTGCTTGTGCAGAAGCTGAGCAAGAAACCAGCGACTCTAGTGACACTCAAGGATCTGAGTAGCTGCTTCAATGACAGACTGATGCAACTAACACGAGATTATGATGAAATCATCCTCGTTTTTGACACATACCGAGCAGATTCTCTGAAAAGTGCAACCAGAGAAAAACGAAGACAAGGAAAAGCTTCTGTTCAGTATCAAGTCAGAGATGACACTAGCATCAAACACATCCCAATGAGGAGGTTCCTCTCCCATGACAAGACGAAGGCTGATCTGACTGACTATCTTGCTGCCCAAACTCTAGAGTATAACAAGGGATCATCCAAGCTGATCATCATATCTGCTTTTGGATACACTAAGAGCAACAGAGACCTGGTCTTTGAAGTAAATAACCATGAGGAAGCAGACACGCTGCTTATCCACCAGGCTGTGCTGGCTTCACAGCGAAACCCACCTGATGCACAGTTAGTATTTTTCTCTCCAGATACGGACGTTTTAGTGCTAGTCACAGCAAACTATGACCTATTGCTGAAAAACACGTCCATTTCTATGTCCTCTTGTGTTATACAAATTGAACCACTGTGGCGAGCTCTAGGTAAAGAAAGAGCAAAGGCTTTGCCAGCCTTCCATGCATTCACTGGGACCGACAACACAGGGACGTTCTCTCGTATATGCAAGACAACCTGGCTACAGATCTACCTCAAAGCAGACTCAGATGTTGTCAATGCTCTGCAAATGCTTATGGATGAAGCAGAAGTGACAGATGGAATGCTGTCAAAACTGGAATCCTTTGTATGTGCAGCTTACTCGCCAAAAGGGATCAACATAAAAACAATCCCTGAACTGCGATGGCATCTGTTCTGCAAGCATAGGGCAGAAAGTGACAGGCTCCCTCCAACACCTGGAGCTCTAAAGCAGCATATTTTAAGAGTCCATGTCCAAGCAAGGGTATGGGCACAAGCAACCATTGCTCTGCAGATTTCACAACTGGATCCCCTGGAAAATGGGTACTTCAAAGATTTGGATGGCACCCTAAAACCAACGACCACAGAGGTCCTCCCAGCCCCTAAGGCCATTCTTGAGATGATCACATGCAAATGTATATTTGACTGTTCTTCTGGCAGATGCTCCTGCAGGTCTAAAGACTTAGCTTGTACTGATATGTGTCGGTGCAGCAGCCAGTGCGAAAACGATGAAGATTCCCAAGCTGTGATGTATGAAAGTGATGTTGATGATGATGTTGATGATGATTATTATACATAGACTATGATCAAACATCTAATTATGTTTAAGATGGTTGCACAAACATTCAAAGTTTACAGTTAAAAGGCATTTCAATAAAAATAATTTTCTGACTAACTGCCAGGGTTGTTAAGTTTTTTACTCATATGTTGGATTATGTGTTTCAAAAGGGGGGTGGGGTACAAAAGATAAAATGATAACGTGGACCATTGACTTCCTTGACACTAAAGATGTAGGTTTAGCAGTTAAAATCATTGTTCCAACTTATTTAGAGGCCGCAGTATTACAAAACATACATTTGACGGCAGCCATTTTGTAAAATTCCAATATGGCTGCCATATATACATATGGGAAAATTTTATAACTACCACCAGTGGCTTCCTGGACCCTGAAAATGTAGGTTTAGCAGTTAAAATCAGTGTTCCAGCGTATTTAGAAGTCAAGATATTACAAAACGTACATTTTACGGCGGCCATTTTGTAAATCCAATATGGCCGCCATATAGGCATCTGGGCAAATGCAAACATTGGTTTTCTGATTCCTTAGACAATAACCTTTCCAAAAATGTATAGATTTGCAAATCTCCAAAAAATTCCCACAAACGTTAACATTGTGCCTTTAGGAACCTGACTAATTCTTGAATGACGGGAGTTTGTTTTGTTTTTGTAACTATGAGTTTTTCCATTTGGTAAATTTAGAAAAACTCGCCCATAGAAAACTCGTCCATAGAAAACTCGTCTACGGAAACTCGTCCATAGAAAACTCGTTCATTTGTGCTAGAAAGGTAAACTCGTCCATTATTGAATAAATATCGATTGAAAACACATATCATGACAGTTCTTGATGAAGATATTGTTTTTTTTTTTTAAAAGAGACTACAGCACTACACCCTCTCATATTTAAAAAAATATTTTTTACTCGTTTACTTGTAATTGTTAAAAAAAAAAGAAGATAAAATCGATTTTCTAAGTGTTCGTTTTCTACCTAGCTGGCTAAGGTTTTAGTGGTTTAGCTTATTTTAAAGCGTTCATTCAGTTCAAAATAGAGACTACAGACCGTATAATATTTTTTTAATTTATACTTAAAAAGGGCAAAATCGATTTTCTACCTAGCTGGCTAAGTTGTTAGTGGTTTAACTTATTTTAAAGCGTTTATTCAGTAAAAAAAAAAAAACAAGGAGCGTCGAGTGTTACGTGAGAACAAGAAATAGTGTCAGACATGAGAGGGTCACATCTTAGGGGTCTCAAGAACAGAAAATCAGAGAAAATATTGAAGGGGATTTAGTTTTAAAAAGGAAAATGCAAATTTTAGCGAAACGAAATTAGCGAGTCGACTGTACAGCCTAGCAAGAAAAAAAAAAATTACAACTGCTGATAACAACATCCAATAATGAAGAAATGTTTTTTTTGTTTCAACAACACTGTAGTTTGACATAACATTTTACATAAACAAAAACCAATTCTTACAAAAGACAGGCTAAATTATTAGATAAGTTTTTTGTGTTTTAATTTATCTATTTACATTTTTTCACAGTACTTTTATTCTTAACAAAAAAAAAAGACATTAAAATTTCTTTGTTTGCTATTAGGGAAGATTACATTATTTCTTAGTTATTTTATTCCATTGTTTTTTGTTTTGTTTGTTTTTTTTTCATTTTTCGTTTTATTGTTTTGGTCATTATGCAGAGAAAGGGAGATAGAATTCAATTTTCACTGTATCTTTTGGTTGTAAAATCCATTGAAAGCGGTCGGTGGTTCTATGAGAAAATAAAGCTGTGTACGCATTATAAATGTTTCTTTTCTGTGTCTTACGTTATACATTAGGGGTCATTTCGAGTTAAAAGTTTATTTACTGCACCCATCTGGACTAGAGAAAATCATGATTTAAATGTGTATGTCTCCTCGTCTAAATAACTAACGATAATTCTCTGATATGGCTGACCAGACGGGTGATCAAAAAGTCAGATCGAGCGTTACCGCGTACCGGAAAACGAAATGAGACTAACGAAATGAGCCAAATCGAAATTGAATTTGATTTACGTGTGAATAAAAAACAGTCGAGTTATTTTTTTTATTCAAGATCCCCCTCCCCCCCCCAAAAAAAAACGGGCAAAAAAAAAAAAAAAAAAACACGGCCAAAAAAAAATTATCCACCCAGAAAATAAAACAACAAATTAATCTGAAAAGCGCAAAGTTCAAGCAAAAAAAAAAAATAAAATAAATAATAAATAAATAAATAAATAAAAAGGCCAATTGTCAATTTGATCTCATTTCGTTTTCCGATACGCTCGATCTGACTTTTTGATCACCCGTCTGGTCGGCCATATCAGAGAATTATCGTTAGTTATTTAGACGAGACACACACATTTAAATCATGATTTTCTCTAGTCCAGATGGGTGCAGTAAATAAACTTTGGGTTTGTATTACTGTACACATAGATTCGAAAAAGTGGTCAAAGAATAAAATATACAACAAAGAAATATTAACAGTAGCTATAAAAGTTACTTTGCAACCTACCTGAATCATTTATTAGTGTTTTTAAGTAGTTTTAAATGCTCTTTATTTCATACCAAATATTAACTTTTTACGAGTTGTAAGAATTCAAGATGGCCAAAATTACTACCCCCCTTCTTCTTCGAAGAGAGAAGCCTCGTTTTCAAATTATACTTCGCGCATATTTTTGGGGGAGGAGCTTGCCTCGTTTTCAGCACGTGTCTCTGCGGACATATGTCTCTGCGGACATTTTGCGTTTACATGTCTCTGCGAACATTTTGCGTTTACATTTTTTAAAAGTTCCGTCCTCATAATGAAAGTATTTGTAAACATTACATTTAATTTAGATATTTATTGCGCACAAATACTTTTTAGTTTTTTTCTTGGGGGGGGGGGAGGAATAACATATAAAGTGGTCAAAATGGTAAATATTTTTTTAAGTTTACATTTTTAAGAAGTTTTGGTACTAGTGCAGAGAGTGATCTCTGGACGTAAATAATAACGTAATTATTTAAAAAGCCATTCTTAACATGGGGAGGGGAGGGTGTTTTGTACCTATTCTATGCTTTAACCTTACAATTGAATAAAAAAAAAACACACCATAAAACTTTAAACTTGGAAATACGATTTTACACGGTAAGTTTGGGAAAAGGAATTATAAATAAAAAACTAGACAAAATACGGTTAAAAACTCGCTCAACATATGTTTCCATGACATAGGTTGACATGTATTCAGTGGGTTTTTAACCGTATTTTGCATATTTTTTTATTTTCAACTCCTTTTCCCAAACTTACCGTGTTAAAGAGAGAGTCGGTCGCCATTCTTAATTTTCCAATACATCGATAAACATTGTATGTTTTTCGAGCTGAATAAACATGTTACATTAAATAAAAACACTAAAAACATATCCAGTTAGGTAGAAAAGTAACTTATCTTGGCTTTGATAACATTTATTTAAAAACAATTTGCGCTTGAGCCATTTTTTTTTTTCTCAGAAATTGGAAGTCGTTTCAGAAAAATACAGTTTCAGGAATCGATGGATATAAATTTAAAAGAAGTTTCGGAAAAGTGTATGATATAAATTTAATTTTCCGAAAAGTGTATGATTTAAAATTTAAGTTTCCGAAAAGCGTATATTACTGGATGAAACATGCAGAAAAGTATGTTTGCAATATCGCGAAAATGTGATATTCGTTTTCAGCACACTCGAAAATCCCTGATGTGCTGAAAATTTCTGAAAAAAAAAAAATGGCTCAAGCGCAAATTGTTTTTAAATAAATGTTATCAAAGCCAAGATAAGTTACTTTTCTACCTAACTGGATTTGTTTTTAGTGTTTTTATTTAATGTAACATGTTTATTCAGCTCGAAAAACATACAATGTTTATCGATGTATTGGAAAATTAAGAATGGCGACCGACTCTCTCTTTAACACGGCAAGTTTGGGAAAAGGAGTTGAAAATAAAAAAATATGCAAAATACTGTTAAAAACTCACTGAATACATGTCAACCTATGTCACGGAAACATATATTGAGCGAGTTTTTAACCGTATTTTGTCTAGTTTTTTATTTATAATTCCTTTTCCCAAACTTACCGTGTCAAATCGTATTTCCAAGTTTAAAGTTTTATGGTGTGTTTTTTTTTATTCAATTGTAAGGTTAAAGCATAGAATAGGTACAAAACACCCTCCCCTCCCCATATTAAGAATGGCTTTTTAAATAATAACGTTATTATTTACGTCCAGAGATCACTCTCTGCACTAGTACCAAAACTTCTTAAAAATGTAAACTTAAAAAAATATTTACCGTTTTGACCACTTTATATGTTATTCCTCCCCCCCCCCCCCAAGAAAAAAACTAAAAAGTATTTGTGCGCAATAAATATCTAAATTAAATGTAATGTTTACAAATACTTTCATTATGAGGACGGAACTTCTAAAAAATGTAAACGCAAAATGTCCGCAGAGACATGTAAACGCAAAATGTCCGCAGAGACATATGTCCGCAGAGACACGTGCTGAAAACGAGGCAAGCTCCTCCCCCAAAAATATGCGCGAAGTATAATTTGAAAACGAGGCTTCTCTCTTCGAAGAAGAAGGGGGGTAGTAATTTTGGCCATCTTGAATTCTTACAACTCGTAAAAAGTTAATATTTGGTATGAAATAAAGAGCATTTAAAACTACTTAAAAACACTAATAAATGATTCAGGTAGGTTGCAAAGTAACTTTTATAACTACTGTTAATATTTCTTTGTTGTATATTTTATTTTTTGACCACTTTTTCGAATCTATGTGTACAGTAATACAAACCCTAAACTTTTAACTCGAAATGACCCCTAATGTACTAATGTATAACGTAAGACACAGAAAAGAAACATTTATAATGCGTACACAGCTTTATTTTCTCATAGAACAAGAACCACCGACCGCTTTCAATGGATTTTACCAGATTGTTGTTGTTTTTTTTTTTCTTGCTAGACTGTACACTAGTCACTCGCTAATTTCGTTTCGTTAAAATCTGCGTTCCCTTTCACTTTTTCCATTCGTTTGCGACCACGATCTTGCGGAGTAAAGGCAACATTGCTTTAATTTTAATATTTTTAGCGAAACGAAATAGTGAGGCAACTGTACAATTTATTTGTATACTTAAGGATGGAGGGGCTTTTTAAAAAAACTATTTCTCCCTCAAAAACAAAACAATGAACAACAACAAAACATGAAATTTAAAAATTCTTGATAAACGGAAGTAGAGTTTTCGACGAAATAGATTAATAAATTGTGTTATTGATTACTTTTTCTTAATGATTTATTTAAGACTTTTGAAGTAAAAAGGTTTGTATTACTGTACACATAGATTCGAAAAAGTGGTCAAAAAATAAAATATACAACAAAGAAATATTAACAGTAGCTATAAAAGTTACTTTGCAACCTACCTGAATCATTTATTAGTGTTTTTAAGTAGTTTTAAATGCTCTTTATTTCATACCAAATATTAACTTTTTACGAGTTGTAAGAATTCAAGATGGCCAAAATTACTACCCCCCTTCTTCTTCGAAGAGAGAAGCCTCGTTTTCAAATTATACTTCGCGCATATTTTTGGGGGAGGAGCTTGCCTCGTTTTCAGCACGTGTCTCTGCGGACATATGTCTCTGCGGACATTTTGCGTTTACATGTCTCTGCGAACATTTTGCGTTTACATTTTTTAAAAGTTCCGTCCTCATAATGAAAGTATTTGTAAACATTACATTTAATTTAGATATTTATTGCGCACAAATACTTTTTAGTTTTTTTCTTGGGGGGGGGGGAGGAATAACATATAAAGTGGTCAAAATGGTAAATATTTTTTTAAGTTTACATTTTTAAGAAGTTTTGGTACTAGTGCAGAGAGTGATCTCTGGACGTAAATAATAACGTAATTATTTAAAAAGCCATTCTTAACATGGGGAGGGGAGGGTGTTTTGTACCTATTCTATGCTTTAACCTTACAATTGAATAAAAAAAAAACACACCATAAAACTTTAAACTTGGAAATACGATTTTACACGGTAAGTTTGGGAAAAGGAATTATAAATAAAAAACTAGACAAAATACGGTTAAAAACTCGCTCAACATATGTTTCCATGACATAGGTTGACATGTATTCAGTGGGTTTTTAACCGTATTTTGCATATTTTTTTATTTTCAACTCCTTTTCCCAAACTTACCGTGTTAAAGAGAGAGTCGGTCGCCATTCTTAATTTTCCAATACATCGATAAACATTGTATGTTTTTCGAGCTGAATAAACATGTTACATTAAATAAAAACACTAAAAACATATCCAGTTAGGTAGAAAAGTAACTTATCTTGGCTTTGATAACATTTATTTAAAAACAATTTGCGCTTGAGCCATTTTTTTTTTTCTCAGAAATTGGAAGTCGTTTCAGAAAAATACAGTTTCAGGAATCGATGGATATAAATTTAAAAGAAGTTTCGGAAAAGTGTATGATATAAATTTAATTTTCCGAAAAGTGTATGATTTAAAATTTAAGTTTCCGAAAAGCGTATATTACTGGATGAAACATGCAGAAAAGTATGTTTGCAATATCGCGAAAATGTGATATTCGTTTTCAGCACACTCGAAAATCCCTGATGTGCTGAAAATTTCTGAAAAAAAAAAAATGGCTCAAGCGCAAATTGTTTTTAAATAAATGTTATCAAAGCCAAGATAAGTTACTTTTCTACCTAACTGGATTTGTTTTTAGTGTTTTTATTTAATGTAACATGTTTATTCAGCTCGAAAAACATACAATGTTTATCGATGTATTGGAAAATTAAGAATGGCGACCGACTCTCTCTTTAACACGGCAAGTTTGGGAAAAGGAGTTGAAAATAAAAAAATATGCAAAATACTGTTAAAAACTCACTGAATACATGTCAACCTATGTCACGGAAACATATATTGAGCGAGTTTTTAACCGTATTTTGTCTAGTTTTTTATTTATAATTCCTTTTCCCAAACTTACCGTGTCAAATCGTATTTCCAAGTTTAAAGTTTTATGGTGTGTTTTTTTTTATTCAATTGTAAGGTTAAAGCATAGAATAGGTACAAAACACCCTCCCCTCCCCATATTAAGAATGGCTTTTTAAATAATAACGTTATTATTTACGTCCAGAGATCACTCTCTGCACTAGTACCAAAACTTCTTAAAAATGTAAACTTAAAAAAATATTTACCGTTTTGACCACTTTATATGTTATTCCTCCCCCCCCCCCAAGAAAAAAACTAAAAAGTATTTGTGCGCAATAAATATCTAAATTAAATGTAATGTTTACAAATACTTTCATTATGAGGACGGAACTTCTAAAAAATGTAAACGCAAAATGTCCGCAGAGACATGTAAACGCAAAATGTCCGCAGAGACATATGTCCGCAGAGACACGTGCTGAAAACGAGGCAAGCTCCTCCCCCAAAAATATGTGCGAAGTATAATTTGAAAACGAGGCTTCTCTCTTCGAAGAAGAAGGGGGGTAGTAATTTTGGCCATCTTGAATTCTTACAACTCGTAAAAAGTTAATATTTGGTATGAAATAAAGAGCATTTAAAACTACTTAAAAACACTAATAAATGATTCAGGTAGGTTGCAAAGTAACTTTTATAACTACTGTTAATATTTCTTTGTTGTATATTTTATTTTTTGACCACTTTTTCGAATCTATGTGTACAGTAATACAAACCCTAAACTTTTAACTCGAAATGACCCCTAATGTACTAATGTATAACGTAAGACACAGAAAAGAAACATTTATAATGCGTACACAGCTTTATTTTCTCATAGAACAAGAACCACCGACCGCTTTCAATGGATTTTACCAGATTGTTGTTGTTGTTTTTTTTTCTTGCTAGACTGTACACTAGTCACTCGCTAATTTCGTTTCGTTAAAATCTGCGTTCCCTTTCACTTTTTCCATTCGTTTGCGACCACGATCTTGCGGAGTAAAGGCAACATTGCTTTAATTTTAATATTTTTAGCGAAACGAAATAGTGAGGCAACTGTACAATTTATTTGTATACTTAAGGATGGAGGGGCTTTTTAAAAAAACTATTTCTCCCTCAAAAACAAAACAATGAACAACAACAAAACATGAAATTTAAAAATTCTTGATAAACGGAAGTAGAGTTTTCGACGAAATAGATTAATAAATTGTGTTATTGATTACTTTTTCTTAATGATTTATTTAAGACTTTTGAAGTAAAAAGGTTTGTATTACTGTACACATAGATTCGAAAAAGTGGTCAAAAAATAAAATATACAACAAAGAAATATTAACAGTAGCTATAAAAGTTACTTTGCAACCTACCTGAATCATTTATTAGTGTTTTTAAGTAGTTTTAAATGCTCTTTATTTCATACCAAATATTAACTTTTTACGAGTTGTAAGAATTCAAGATGGCCAAAATTACTACCCCCCTTCTTCTTCTTCGAAGAGAGAAGCCTCGTTTTCAAATTATACTTCGCGCATATTTTTGGGGGAGGAGCTTGCCTCGTTTTCAGCACGTGTCTCTGCGGACATATGTCTCTGCGGACATTTTGCGTTTACATGTCTCTGCGAACATTTTGCGTTTACATTTTTTAAAAGTTCCGTCCTCATAATGAAAGTATTTGTAAACATTACATTTAATTTAGATATTTATTGCGCACAAATACTTTTTAGTTTTTTCTTGGGGGGGGGAGGAATAACATATAAAGTGGTCAAAATGGTAAATATTTTTTTAAGTTTACATTTTTAAGAAGTTTTGGTACTAGTGCAGAGAGTGATCTCTGGACGTAAATAATAACGTAATTATTTAAAAAGCCATTCTTAACATGGGGAGGGGAGGGTGTTTTGTACCTATTCTATGCTTTAACCTTACAATTGAATAAAAAAAAAACACACCATAAAACTTTAAACTTGGAAATACGATTTTACACGGTAAGTTTGGGAAAAGGAATTATAAATAAAAAACTAGACAAAATACGGTTAAAAACTCGCTCAACATATGTTTCCATGACATAGGTTGACATGTATTCAGTGGGTTTTTAACCGTATTTTGCATATTTTTTTATTTTCAACTCCTTTTCCCAAACTTACCGTGTTAAAGAGAGAGTCGGTCGCCATTCTTAATTTTCCAATACATCGATAAACATTGTATGTTTTTCGAGCTGAATAAACATGTTACATTAAATAAAAACACTAAAAACATATCCAGTTAGGTAGAAAAGTAACTTATCTTGGCTTTGATAACATTTATTTAAAAACAATTTGCGCTTGAGCCATTTTTTTTTTTCTCAGAAATTGGAAGTCGTTTCAGAAAAATACAGTTTCAGGAATCGATGGATATAAATTTAAAAGAAGTTTCGGAAAAGTGTATGATATAAATTTAATTTTCCGAAAAGTGTATGATTTAAAATTTAAGTTTCCGAAAAGCGTATATTACTGGATGAAACATGCAGAAAAGTATGTTTGCAATATCGCGAAAATGTGATATTCGTTTTCAGCACACTCGAAAATCCCTGATGTGCTGAAAATTTCTGAAAAAAAAAAAATGGCTCAAGCGCAAATTGTTTTTAAATAAATGTTATCAAAGCCAAGATAAGTTACTTTTCTACCTAACTGGATTTGTTTTTAGTGTTTTTATTTAATGTAACATGTTTATTCAGCTCGAAAAACATACAATGTTTATCGATGTATTGGAAAATTAAGAATGGCGACCGACTCTCTCTTTAACACGGCAAGTTTGGGAAAAGGAGTTGAAAATAAAAAAATATGCAAAATACTGTTAAAAACTCACTGAATACATGTCAACCTATGTCACGGAAACATATATTGAGCGAGTTTTTAACCGTATTTTGTCTAGTTTTTTATTTATAATTCCTTTTCCCAAACTTACCGTGTCAAATCGTATTTCCAAGTTTAAAGTTTTATGGTGTGTTTTTTTTTATTCAATTGTAAGGTTAAAGCATAGAATAGGTACAAAACACCCTCCCCTCCCCATATTAAGAATGGCTTTTTAAATAATAACGTTATTATTTACGTCCAGAGATCACTCTCTGCACTAGTACCAAAACTTCTTAAAAATGTAAACTTAAAAAAATATTTACCGTTTTGACCACTTTATATGTTATTCCTCCCCCCCCCCAAGAAAAAAACTAAAAAGTATTTGTGCGCAATAAATATCTAAATTAAATGTAATGTTTACAAATACTTTCATTATGAGGACGGAACTTCTAAAAAATGTAAACGCAAAATGTCCGCAGAGACATGTAAACGCAAAATGTCCGCAGAGACATATGTCCGCAGAGACACGTGCTGAAAACGAGGCAAGCTCCTCCCCCAAAAATATGTGCGAAGTATAATTTGAAAACGAGGCTTCTCTCTTCGAAGAAGAAGGGGGGTAGTAATTTTGGCCATCTTGAATTCTTACAACTCGTAAAAAGTTAATATTTGGTATGAAATAAAGAGCATTTAAAACTACTTAAAAACACTAATAAATGATTCAGGTAGGTTGCAAAGTAACTTTTATAACTACTGTTAATATTTCTTTGTTGTATATTTTATTTTTTGACCACTTTTTCGAATCTATGTGTACAGTAATACAAACCCTAAACTTTTAACTCGAAATGACCCCTAATGTACTAATGTATAACGTAAGACACAGAAAAGAAACATTTATAATGCGTACACAGCTTTATTTTCTCATAGAACAAGAACCACCGACCGCTTTCAATGGATTTTACCAGATTGTTGTTGTTTTTTTTTTCTTGCTAGACTGTACACTAGTCACTCGCTAATTTCGTTTCGTTAAAATCTGCGTTCCCTTTCACTTTTTCCATTCGTTTGCGACCACGATCTTGCGGAGTAAAGGCAACATTGCTTTAATTTTAATATTTTTAGCGAAACGAAATAGTGAGGCAACTGTACAATTTATTTGTATACTTAAGGATGGAGGGGCTTTTTAAAAAAACTATTTCTCCCTCAAAAACAAAACAATGAACAACAACAAAACATGAAATTTAAAAATTCTTGATAAACGGAAGTAGAGTTTTCGACGAAATAGATTAATAAATTGTGTTATTGATTACTTTTTCTTAATGATTTATTTAAGACTTTTGAAGTAAAAAGGTTTGTATTACTGTACACATAGATTCGAAAAAGTGGTCAAAAAATAAAATATACAACAAAGAAATATTAACAGTAGCTATAAAAGTTACTTTGCAACCTACCTGAATCATTTATTAGTGTTTTTAAGTAGTTTTAAATGCTCTTTATTTCATACCAAATATTAACTTTTTACGAGTTGTAAGAATTCAAGATGGCCAAAATTACTACCCCCCTTCTTCTTCGAAGAGAGAAGCCTCGTTTTCAAATTATACTTCGCGCATATTTTTGGGGGAGGAGCTTGCCTCGTTTTCAGCACGTGTCTCTGCGGACATATGTCTCTGCGGACATATGTCTCTGCGGACATTTTGCGTTTCCATTTTTTTGTTTACATTTTTTAGAAGTTCCGTCCTCATAATGAAAGTATTTGTAAACATTACATTTAATTTAGATATTTATTGCGCACAAATACTTTTTAGTTTTTTTCTTGGGGGGGGGAGGAATAACATATAAAGTGGTCAAAACGGTAAATACTTTTTTAAGTTTACATTTTTAAGAAGTTTTGGTACTTGTGCAGAGTTCAGAGAGTGACCTGGACGTAAATAATAACGTTATTATTTAAAAAGCCATTCTTAATATGGGGAGGGGAGGGTGTTTTGTACCTATTCTATGCTTTAACCTTACAATTGAATAAAAAAAAACACCATAAAACTTTAATTAAACTTGGAAATACGATTTGACACGGTAAGTTTGGGAAAAGGAATTATAAATAAAAAACTAGACAAAATACGGTTAAAAACTCGCTCAATATATGTTTCCGTGACATAGGTTGACATGTATTCAGTGAGTTTTTAACAGTATTTTGCATATTTTTTTTTATTTTCAACTCCTTTTCCCAAACTAACCGTGTTAAAGAGAGAGTCGGTCGCCATTCTTAATTTTCCAATACATCGATAAACATTGTATGTTTTTCGAGCTGAATAAACATGTTACATTAAATAAAAACACTAAAAACATATCCAGTTAGGTAGAAAAGTAACTTATCTTGGCTTTGATAACATTTATTTAAAAACAATTTGCGCTTGAGCCATTTTTTTTTTTTCTCAGAAATTGGAAGTCGTTAGGTTTCAGAAAAATACAGTTTCAGGAATCGATGGATATAAATTTAAAAGAAGTTTCGGAAAAGTGTATGATATAAATTTAATTTTCCGAAAAGTGTATGATTTAAAATTTAAGTTTCCGAAAAGCGTATATTACTGGATGAAACATGCAGAAAAGTATGTTTGCAATATCGTGAAAATGTGATGTTCGTTTTCAGCACACTCGAAAATCCCTGATGTGCTGAAAATTTCTGAAAAAAAAATGGCTCAAGCGCAAATTGTTTTTAAATAAATGTTCGCTTTTCGGAAACTTAAATTTTAAATCATACCCTTTTCATAAACTTAAATTTATATCATACACTTTTCCGAAACTTCTTGTAAATTTAGATCCATCGATTCCTGAAACTGTATTTTTCTGAAATCTAACGACTTCCAATTTCTGAGAAAAAAAAAAAAAAAATGGCTCAAGCGCAAATTATTTTTAAATAAATGTTATCAAAGCCAAGATAAGTTACTTTTCTACCTAACTGGATATGTTTTTAGTGTTTTTATTTAATGTAACATGTTTATTCAGCTCGAAAAACATACAATGTTTATCGATGTATTGGAAAATTAAGAATGGCGACCGACTCTCTCTTTAACACGGTAAGTTTGGGAAAAGGAGTTGAAAATAAAAAAATATGCAAAATACTGTTAAAAACCCACTGAATACATGTCAACCTATGTCATGGAAACATATGTTGAGCGAGTTTTTAACCGTATTTTGTCTAGTTTTTTATTTATAATTCCTTTTCCCAAACTTACCGTGTCAAATCGTATTTCCAAGTTTAAAGTTTTATGGTGTGTTTTTTTTATTCAATTGTAAGGTTAAAGCATAGAATAGGTACAAAACACCCTCCCCTCCCCATGTTAAGAATGGCTTTTTAAATAATTACGTTATTATTTACGTCCAGAGATCACTCTCTGCACTAGTACCAAAACTTCTTAAAAATGTAAACTTAAAAAAATATTTACCGTTTTGACCACTTTATATGTTATCCCCCCCCCAAGAAAAAAACTAAAAAGTATTTGTGCGCAATAAATATCTAAATTAAATGTAATGTTTACAAATACTTTCATTATGAGGACGGAACTTCTAAAAAATGTAAACGCAAAATGTCCGCAGAGACATGTAAACGCAAAATGTCCGCAGAGACATATGTCCGCAGAGACACGTGCTGAAAACGAGGCAAGCTCCTCCCCAAAAAATATGTGCGAAGTATAATTTGAAAACGAGGCTTCTCTCTTCGAAGAAGAAGGGGGGTAGTAATTTTGGCCATCTTGAATTCTTACGACTCGTAAAAAGTTAATATTTGGTATGAAATAAAGAGCATTTAAAACTACTTAAAAACACTAATAAATGATTCAGGTAGGTTGCAAAGTAACTTTTATAGCTACTGTTAATATTTCTTTGTTGTATATTTTATTTTTTGACCACTTTTTCGAATCTATGTGTACAGTAATACAAACCCTTTTTATTAATATCATTTTCAAGCGGTGTAGAACGTTTTTTGCACTATCCAAATTTTTATAGTATTTTATCAATGTATCTCGATAGATTCATCATTTTATCAATGTATCTCGATAGATTCATCATTTCCTATAAGTAAATTCTATCCCCAAAAACCAAGATTTTTTGCCAAGATCATCATTTTGAATGTTTACTTAATTTGTTCTAAATATCGGTCAACATTATGCCACAATTTGATGCGATTAAAATATCACTGACCTATAAAACCAAAATCAGTAGTTTATTGTCTTTGTGTTGAGTATATAAACAAGGGTCTGCGGGGCATTGTTTAAATTGTTGTTTAATCATATAATCATGAATTATTGTATTCCAACACTGAACACTCTGCTTTAGATCGTACAATATTTTGTGAAGTCGCAACACGCTATTTTTATTTTTCATTATAAATCCATCTAAATTTCACAGTCTATTGGGGCATTCAAGTAAGCATTTTTTTTGCGTCCATTTTCTTGCGTCCATTTGATGGATGTTAAGGTCATATTGCGATGCGATTTGTCAATAAAATTCTGATTGTCGTTAGGTTCGTGGTCGGTGAAAGCGTAAAAAAATATTCTATACCGTAAATCTGAGAGTATCCTTCAGCAACAAATCTAGCTTTGTACTGTTAAACGCCTGATGCTGTAGTCTTTTTTGTAAAGACCCATCTTGAAGAAATGACATGTTTATCTTCTGGGAGAGGTATTACCGTATAGGTATTATTTTCCGTCAAACATCTATTTCATTTTTCATGGCGAATTTCCATTGATCGCAATGTTCTGACTTAATTGCTTCGTTTAAGCTTTTTGGCATATTTTCCATGGAACAGCAATAGTCGATTTGATAATCTTTCATATTGTCAACCAACTATTTCTTTTGGAGTATCTCTCGATTTTAACATCATCATCATCATCATCATCATGGATAATCTTGTCCTCGTCATTTTCATTGTCTTGGTTTGTTTTAATAATTTGAGGAAATATAATTTCATCCTCTTCATACGACGGAGTTTCGCCTTTAAAATTAAACGTGTTTGTGAATTTTACACATCGGATTCTTTTTATTTTATTTTTCTCCGAAAAAAATACTAAATTGGCTGAACTGTTTTTTATCGTATCCAAGAAATATACCTCTATCGGTTTAAAATTTAATTTTCTCGTTTTATCTATAGATGCGAGCAAGGTGAATACATGCATTCTGCTTAAATTTGGTTTTCTTCCGCAGAAAGCTTTTTTTTTTTTTTTTTTACAAAGGCATCACCACTTATCAAGGCCAAGAGTCCATTCGAGGATAAGGGGTAAAGAGTGTACAGTAGACATTGGACAATATAGTAACCGTTAGTAATGGAGATTCGGTAAAATTATTAACTTAAGTGGAACGGCTCATCAGAACCTTGTTCACCTTGGACTTGAAGACAACCATATTATAGACAGCTGGAAAGCAGGAAAACGAAAGACAATTCCACAGCCGTGCAGTTCTAAGAAAGAAGCTTTCATCATGGAATCTATGTTTAGGTTTAGACACAGATAAAGAGTGTGGAAAATTATTGATAATGTTTTCAGCTAGTCTAGTGTTTCTTGTGAAAGTTTGGCGAGGGGGGACCATAGATTGAAGCTCAGTTGAACACTTTCCATGAAAATAACGATAAAGCAAAGACAAACTCGTAATATCTCTTCTGTGAGAAAGAGGTTGCAGGGAAGAGAAAAGGACATCCCCCACAAGGCTACAAAGTCTATTTTGAACTCTATAAAGGACGGATAAGTCCTTTCTAGCAGCTCCTGCCCAGATGTGGCAACAGTACTCCATCCTTGGACGTACCTGGCTCTTATATAGATAGAGAATTGCATCAGCAGTGAAATATCTACTGGATCCATAGAAGGATCCCACCATTTTTCCAGAAGCCTTGGCAACGGATTTTATGTATATGTTCCATTTAAGATCAGGAGTAAAGGTCAAGCCCAGAAGTTTGTCAAAACATGAAGGCTCCTCAAGACGAGAGCCATTCATTTCAATTGATGCCAGATGGGGATCAGAGCGTTGATGATGTAAAGATAAAAGCTTGGTTTTAGATGCATAAAGAGTAACAAGCCAACTCTTTCCCCATTGTACCACATGCTCAAGATCAGAGGAGAGAGAATCAGAGAGAACTTGGTCGTTTACGGTCTTAGATGTGCTACCATAAATAGTAGTGTCATCAACATAAATGTCGACGAATGATGTAAGGATGTGATTTGGAAGATCATTAATGTAGATCAGGAAGAGAGTTGGGCCCAGGATGGACCTCTGAGGGACTCCAGCATTAATACTAAGAGCTTCTGATTTCTGCCCATCAACCACTACTCTTATGACCCTATCAGAGAGAAATGATTTAATAATTGAGAAGACATTTCCAGCTATACCATAGCTGGAGATTTTGTGAAGTAAACCTTTATGCCATACTCTATTAAAGACCTTTGATATGTCAAGAGCAATTGCCCTAGAAAGTTAGCCTCCGTTGAGAGATTCGCTAATCCTATGAGATATAACTATAAGCACATCTGCTGTAGATCTAGCAGAGCGGAAACCATATTGAGTGTCACTAAGAAGGTTATTTTTGCTGAGATGGTTGATTACTTCTGTATTTAATACAGATTCCAACAACTTACTCAAGACGCACAGGAGACTTATTGGCCTGTACTGAGAGGGAGATGACAGATCACCTGAATTCTTAAATACAGGGCATACTGGTGAGATTTTCCAGGGTGACGGGAAGCAATTCTCCTTAAGATAACGTTTACACAGTTTTGTAAGTATGGGCGCAGGTTCTGGTTGAAGTCTTTTGAGTACTATAATTGGAATATCGCCAGGGCCGGTTGTTTTACTGGAATCAAGGTTTTTGATTAGCTTGGCAACATCACATACAGATATTTGTATATCACATTGCATGTTTTCTGATACAGGAGGAAATATTGGAGGCCTTGGTCGCAAAGGTTAGAATTAGCTGCAAAGTTCTTGGCAAAGGTCCATTTATGAGAGTTGGTACGGAGCACGCGCTTCTGTTCAGGATTCTGTTTGCTATTTGCAAAAATTGGTGGGAACCAAGCCGCTGCTCAGCTACTTTGGAGTTGACAGACTGAGTATACAACTCTCTTGCATTCTTTATTACTTTCTTACAATGGTTGCTGGCAGTTCTGAAAGCGGCTTTAGTTTCAGTATATCTATTACATTGGAAGCAATGGAAAAAGTGATTTCTATGCGGAATGGCAGTATTCCGGAGAGAACCACGGCTGGCTGTTAGGTTTTTTCTGGAATTTTTTCGAGGGTATGAAACATCTGGGGACTTATTACATTTCATTTTTATCTTAACTGATACAACTGAGTGGTCGGACGCTCCAAGTGGAGACAGAACAGAAGCTGAACACAGTTCAGGGCAAGTTGTGAGAAAGACGTCTAGGAGACTTGCATACTAGCCATCAGTATCGGGAACATGGGTGGGTTTGTGAACAATCTGAGTGAGGTCATAAGCAATGGAGAAATCATGGCAGAACCTCCCCTCATCATCGGTCTTGTTTGAGTGAGTTAACCATCCCAAATTGTGAACATTGAAGTCTCCACAGACATGAATATTAGCTGAAGGATAAGCAGATAAGGCGTGGTCATTTTTCTCGGCTATGCCTTTAAAGATAGTAACTCCACTGTTGTGGGGGCGATAGAGAGCAAATATAAATGCAGTAGTTTGAGCTAGTGCAACCGGAAGCACATATATAGTAAGTTAGGATCTTCTCTGGAGATTTCCCTTCCACATGGAAAGCCATCTTTTATATAGGCACATATTCCATGCCCATGGCGATCTTGAGCGTCAGATTTGGAAGTTAAATTAGAGTATCCTTTAATTACGAACTCATCTAGGGAAATGGTCTGTCCAATGCCAGTTTCACTTAAAAATAATACGTCTGGTTTAGTCTCCTATAATTGTGTTTCAACCTCTGGAAGGTTAGAACGTAGACCCCTGATGTTAGAGAAGGAGACCTGGTAGTGGGGGTCTACGTTAGAAGTTGGAGATCCGGGTTTAATCATGTGTGTTTTATTGAGACTTTTCATGGTGGTGTTTTGTGACTTGTGGACTAGATCGACAGACATGTTTGAAGCAGGGCAGACAGAGAAAGTAAGAGAGAAATAGAGATGAAGAATTTTTTTTATTTTTATATTTTCTTTTGTAGCACATGAAAAGATAAAGCCGCAACAATTACTAACTAATATAGCATCGCCGAGAGGCCCCACCAGAAGCTACTGCATGGTCCAGAATCCATTCACTAAGTGGCAATACAGCAGTCCCAGTACTTTTCACCTGCTGACAGGACAGCCTCCTTAGTGGTTAATCCAAGATTCGGGTCCTTGACTATCAGGCGGATAACGTCAGCCCAGATAAAACGTTTACCTCCAATACCCTTACTAGTGACATGGCTACAAGGATAGGCATAGAAATAGAAACTTTCCGACATCCCTGGCGGCTGTTCACGCAAAAATACTGCCAACCTAGAAAACAGCTTTTTCTTCTCCCTTTGTCAGAAAAATCACTCATGAAAAATGAGGACTGAGGGACAAATAAAGAGAAGCGAGAGTAACGGGGGCTGCCGATAACGCACCCACAATGCTTTTTCTACTCTCCATTAAAAAAAAAAATTAAGTATTGTACTTAATAAAAGTCCAACTGGCGTATTTAAGAGGGGGTTAGGTGAAAGATTCCCCTCTCACCAATTGAAAATTAAAACAATTGCAAAATCTGTTATGCTATCAACTTGGAGAATATAAACATTTATAGTCAAGAAAAATCTATGATAAAAATAAATAAATAAATAAAAATAAAATAAAACAAAAATATATATTCGAAAGGAACTTGCAAGTTAGATTTGGTACATCTTTCCACAAGAAAACCATTTACACAATTAATAAAACAATGAAATAAAAATAAAGAGTAAAAACTAGAATAAATATAATATTAGCACTTGCATCTAGAAAAGAAATCACAAAATTCATAACTTAACTGCTATAGAAAGACGTCCTTCGCGGCTGCAAATGGGAATTGATTTTGCTTGAAATAAAAATGCAGCGTTTTCATTTTTGAAAAGAAAACGGTCATCACGTTACATAGTTCGCTACTTAGACAAGCATGTTCTTTTATAAGTAGTAACGTGTCGTGGGACGGGTAAGAAACCAGCATTTTATGGGGTTTTAGATAGTGTTTTGCATATATAGGCAGCCGCCATAAGTGCGTACGTCCAGAGGCTTTGAGGAGATTTGTTTCAATGAGTAGACATGTTGCCATTTCAAAAAGTGGCCACCATGCTCTTTCCGCAGTCCTGTTTTGGTTTGGCAATTTAGGGGGCGATTTTTCATGCTTGATACGATGGTCAATTAATAAAAGTTCAAAGTCTTTATTAGTGAATTCCGTACCGTTGTTAGGGCGAATACACTTTACTTCACCGTACGGAACCATGTCGGCTAAATATTTCTTAGTTGCTGGGTTAGCAGATGTGTTCTTTAAAAATAAACCATTATTAAACCTGAATTTTCATCTACGAAATTCAACACATATCTATAATGTTCTCTGAATTGTTCAAGTCACAATGCACCAGTGATAGAATTTTCTTGACCTTCTTGTCTGGTATCTTGTTTTGAGAGTTTGTCATTTTTTCCCTGCGTACACTACCTCTTTTCAAAACAATATCGTTTACTCAACTGCCGTCAGCGAGTTCTACAAAATGATTATGATGCCTAAAGTTAGCATCAAAATTGATAAAATCAGATTCCTTCGATATCACATGTGCCGTTGCACCACGATCGACAAGAAAAGTATTACTGTTTGTTGAAGAATGAAACGTACATGAAAATAAATATGAGCTCTCCACATTTTTAATGGAGTCCCCTTTGAAAGTCCTGTATCTACATTGGAAACTCTTGTGATTAGGTCAGCCACAATTAGAGCAAATAATTTTTGTACTTTTCTTAGCAGAAAAATTGTTTTTGGCAAACTTGCGGTTTTTATTCCCAGCATGGGTATAATTTAATTTTGGTGTTTTTATGTGTGCATTTTTAAATTTCATGATATTTGTAGATTCGTTTTTTTTTCTGTAATCATTTCCTCAGTTTCCTCGTAACTTCTGAGTGCCACCTTAAAGTGACTACAAGTCATGGGCTTTTCTTTCTGGGTTATCACGGTGGTAAATGGCTTGAAATCACTTGGTAATCCCTTGAAAACCATGGGAATTAACAGACTATCGCTAATCTGAACTAGCGCCCATACTTACAAAACTGTTTAAACGTTGTCTTAAGGGGAACAGTTTCCCATCTCCCTGGATAATTTCATCAGTATGCCCTGTATTTAAGAATTCAGGTGATCGCTCATCCCCCTCTCAGTACAGGCCAATAAGCCTCCTGTGCGTCATGAGTAAGTTGCTGGAATCTGTGTTAAATATAGAAGTAATCAACCATCTCAACGAAAATAACCTTCTTAGTGACACTCAATATGGTTTCCGCTCTGCTAGATCTACAGCAGATGTGCTTACAGTTATATCTCATAGGATTAGCAAATCTCTCGACGGAGGCAACCTTTCTAGGGCAATTGCTCTTGACATATCTAAGGCCTTTGATAGGGTATGGCATAAAGCTTTACTTCATAAGATCTCCAGCTATGGTATAGCTGGAAATGTCTTCTCAATTATTAAATCATTTCTCTCTGATATGTTCATAAGAGTAGTAGTTGAGGGGCAAAAATCAGAAGCTCACAGTGTTAATGCCGGTGTCCCTCAGGGGTCCATCCTGGGCCCAACTCTCTTCCTGATCTATATTAATGATCTTCCAAATCACATCCTTACATCATTCGTAGGCATTTATGCTGACGACACTACCATTTATGGTAGCACATCTAAGACAGTAAATGACCAAGTTCTCTCCAATTCTCTCTCCTCTGATCTTGAGCAATGGGGAAAGGAGTGGCTGGTTACTTTTAAGGCATCTAAAACCAAGCTTCTCTCTTTACATCATCAACATTCTGATCCACATTTGGCATCAATTGAAATAAATGGCTCTCGTCTTGAGGAGGCCTCAAGTTTAGACAAGCTTCTGGGCTTGACCTTTACTCCTGATCTTAAATGGAACATGTACATCAAATCTGTTGCCAAGGCCGCTGGAAAAATGGTGGGATCTTTCTATCGATCCGGTAAATATCTCACTGCTGATGCTATTCTCTATCTATATAAGAGCCAGGTAGTCCAAGGATGGAGTATTGTTGCCACATCTGAGCAGGAGCTGCTAGAAAGGACTTGTCCTGTCTTGATAGAGTTCAAAATAGACTTTGTAGCCTCGTAGGAGATGTCCTTTTCTCTTCCTTGAAACCTCTATCTCACAGAAGAGATGTTGCGAGTTTGTCTCTGATGTATCGTTATTTTCATGGAAAGTGTTCAACTGAGCTTCAAACTATGGTCCCCTCTCGCCAAATTTTCACAAGAAACTCTCATCTAGCTGTACACACTATCAATAATTCCCCCCACTCTCTATCTGTGACTAAACCTAAACGTAGATTCCATGAACAAAGCTACTTTCTTAGAACTGCACGCCTGTGGAATTGTCTTTCGTTTTCCTGCTTTCCGGCTGACTACAATATGGTTGTGTTCAAGTCTAACGTAAATAAGTTCTTGATGAGCCGTTCTATATAAGTTATCAAATTTACCAAATTTTCATTACTAATGATTACTATATTTTCCAATGTCTACTGTACACTCTTTAACCCTTATCCTTGAGTCACCTCTTGGCCTTGATAAGTGGTGATGCCTATGTAAAAAAAAATAAAATAAAATAAAAAAAAATAACTTCACCAGACATTTTAAAAGAAATTGCAGTGGTTTCGACTCTTATAATATCTATAATGGTTTCGGCTTTCATTCGTTTTAGAGAGGCCAGTTCAGTATATAAAGAAATAATTTTGGGTTTTCCTTTTGATAAATAATGCTCTCTCAATATGCTCAATGCGTTGCAGCCATCGTCCAGGGCTTCTTTCATTTCCAGTGATAAAGCACTGTATTGATTCCGCAAAGACACTTGCTTTCTTTTCAATGAAGTCGGGGTCGTTTCTGTTTTCAGGTTGTGCCTGAAGTACTTTGTTTAGCTTTTGAATTCGTAGATATCTTAAAAATTTCACTTGCCATAATTCGAATTTTGATTCGGATTCATCGAAATAAAGACGCACGCTGGATGCATAACCTCTAGAGTTTTAAGCCATGTTTAGTTTCAGATGGTTAGATGATCTATACAATTCTGGATGTGAGTGGTTCTCAGTAGACAGAACAGTTTCCGATGGTTAGTTGTTCTACACAAGTCCTGGGGGTGACTGGTTCTCAGTAGACAGTTCTTGAGTTGGAAACCTCAGAGCAAAAGATTCTTCCCGTGTTGACACGAAGAAGACATATGCGAAGTTGCTACAGAAAAGGTTTAATTTTTATGGACCAATCTGGTTTCTGATTGGTTGGTAGCGGAACGTGAATTAATTCGATTCGTCAGTTTATAGCAGCATCGTTTATAAATAGAATCTCCCGACTGTGCGGGATCATACTTCATTATAAGTTCTTATGATGGGATGTGTCTTCTAGCGGCTTCAGCTGCAAGGAAACAGGATAGAGTACAAGTCAAGGATTCGTTCTTGACACTCAGCCCGACAGGTGAGTGGGCCGGGAACCGGCCCAGCATCTGTCGGATTGAGATACACTGCCTGGGTGTTACTAAGGAGGTCCACCCTCCCAGGCCTTGCCACCCGGCTTTCAGATGGGGCAAGTTGATTGTTTGCTGCCTGAGGCGCCCCGACCGGAGAATGCCGACGGGGATACTCAGGCATTTTTTTGTAATTGCAAGAGTGTTCGTCCCTTAGGGGAGCTTGCTTTTGATTCCCACTTTCTCGACCTTGTGTCAAATATTTGTGATGTGTGCACCAATTTAAATATCTACCCCATTATAAGTAAAAAATATTGCAATAATTAATGTTTTTAACACTATCTCGCTCGCTTAAAAGCTTCGTTGCAAGTCTATGTTGTTGAGAAAGATCTTTTGAATAGCACATTGTTATTTAAAATATCTTGTTGCCAGTTGTTGTATCCCTAGGGAAGGGCCAAACAGAAAGACTCGAACAACGGGTTCAGATAGAAACGAATATATTGTACAAGAAAGTGGTACAAAGAAAAGGTTACTGGCATTTTTCGACTGTTAAACAGTCTGTAGTCTCGCAATAATATGGTATTTATATCTCTTACACTGCAGAATGGATGTGACACAAGGTCGCAATGTGGGGAAATGTATAAGTGCCCCAAGAAGGAAAGCACTCTGGTCCTGCAGAAAATGTCTGGGTAGCCAAGTTGATAAACTTGCTTAATCCGAAAGCTAAAAAGCCACCGAAATGGCCTAGTTCCTGTCGAACAGATTGCCGAACCTTTCGATGTCAGGATTGCGATAATTATCCAGGAGAGAATTAATCTTGGGATTTTTATAATGATTAGAAGAGTTCATAATGAGAGAATGAGTAAGTTTCCATAACAATAACTTAAAAATGCTCAATAAATAAAATCATAAGTAAAATAATATATATATATTCTGATGTTTCTATAATTTTACTTATATATATATATATATATATATATATATATATATATATATATATATATATATATATATAGTTAGTTAGTTATAAAATATATGTGGCGATTAAGCTACACTGAATATTCTGCGTTTCATCCACTCTAGGACTCTTTAGGCTTATTGAGGACTTTTGAAGTAAATACTTAAAGTTTACGCATAAATTTATACTTTCGTATATTAATTTTATGTGAATAAATGAAGTATATATATATATGTATGTATATATATATATATATATATATATATATATATATACATGCACACACATCTATATATCTGTCTATATCTTTATCTATATATGTCATTACAATTTAGAAATTTATGAAAGCCGAATAACAACGATTTTCTTTAAGATAAATAATTTATTTACCATTATATATACATATCCGTGTATTAATTAAAACCCTCTTGATTAATACTTTCAGCACATTCATGCACCGCTCCCACTCCAAGTGATCCCAACAGCTTTTACAAACAAGCTTTTGGAAATAGCTTGGAAATTGGAGCCAAGAAAGAGGCCGTGTGTAAACCAGGATACGAATTCAGTGGTGAATCCATAATCTCATGCTTACCGAGTGTGCAATGGACAAGTATTCAATATAAATGCACAGGTAAGTCTCAGGTTGTAAAAACAATTATATTCATGAAAGTAGTGATGAAAGTATGACAGACTGACGAAAGTATTTTTTAATTAAGCATGACTAACGAACATACTATTTAAGATTGAAGTATGTCTACTTGACATACCCTTATCCTTGAGTGGTCTCCTGGCCTTGATAAGTAGTGCCCATACGATAAAAAGTACAGGGTGGAACAATAAACGTGTTGCTCTAGAAAAGACATGATTCCATCATGAAAACCGGTTCTCTATTTTTGTTGCAGACAAGTTTGCCAGTTGTGTACAAATCCCAAGAGCGATGGGAGCCTTCTATCATGTCTGAAAGTGACACAGTGTTCAACAAACAAAATCGGAAATGCGCCGTTGTACAACTCATTCTCTCTACTGATCTAAGTTATGACAACAGGACCATTGCCAGCACCCTCAAAATGCGTCACTGGATTACCAAGAATAACAGATATGTGCCCAGAGTGATGAAAACAGTTTCCGGCCACGGTTATTGTCGTCGGTGTGGTTTCAAGTGAGTACCATATCATGCCACCTCAAATCTTCGAAGTCGGCTTGAAAGTCAACACCTAACCTTACCTGAATGTGCTGAAGTGTGTGGTGATCCCCTGATGCAATCAAATCCCCGCTGGCAAACACTAGGTAGAGTAACAGGACTCGGAGTTGGCCCATAAGTCCAAGAAGATCCAGGCTTGACTTCAGCAGTTCTATAACTTTGTACCTTCTTCTCACTGCCCCCCCCCTCCGCCCCGACCTGAAGCCGCTGGACTACTTTGTTTGGTCAAACATCGAGAATATCACCAAAATGACCTTTCACAGCACCAAAGCGACCCTAATCGCCGCTATCTGCCGAGTATTTGCCGAGCTCCTGCTAACACTGGTGGAAAAGGCATGTTTCCAGTTCTAGACTAGTAACGATACGGTGATTGAGGCTGAAGGCGGCTACATTGAATATATGTCAGCTTTACTTGGTATTTAAGTTACCTGAATTGATTTTTTCAATAAAAGTTCTGTAGTGCCGCTTCTAGCTTTGGATAGTGTATCTTAACAATACTTACGTCTTTGAAAAGTTCCAAGAACAACACTAACGTTTCTTTTCACTCTTGTTCATCCCAAATAACGTAAGGGCTACTATTTGGCATAACGTCTAACAGGGCACTGTGGGAAGTTACGCTGTACAATATCTGTTCATAGTACATTTAAACCTTTGCAGTTTGGTACAGTCAGGAAAGCAGGAAACCGGGAGGAAATTCCAAAATCTAGCAGCCCGAGAGAAAAAACTATTAGAGTAGAAGGCTTTCCGGCAATAACAGTGAAAGAGGGGGATTCTGCTGTTTTTAAGTCAGGGGTATGCATATGCATGCCGAGGGGCACAAGTGCTATGAGTTTATCAAAACGCATTCAATTTAAGTGCTTGTAAAGCAGGTGCATGGATGAGAAATTGCAGCATTGGAATAGAGGTTGGAGTTTGGCTATTAGTGTGGGCTCTATTAGATATGAGACTCTTAACTATCTAAATTGGATCTATGACAGTGTTACTAATGTATATCAACATAAATTGCTGGATACGTTCAATCGGATAGGGGTGGTCTGAAAGTGCACTAGTGATAGTTCTATTCTGATGTTAAAATCAAATGAAGTGAAAAAAAAGGGGGGGTCAGATTGTCAGATATTGGGCGTTAAGCGTTTATAGCATTAGAGAGAGCTTTAGTGGAATTATGTCTCAAAGGGTTTATCTAAGGTGTTACTGATGTTAGTCCTGGTTTGAAGGAGGTTTATAGGCAGACTTTAGGGAGCCTCCGTATTTAAATTTTCTTTCGTGCCTCTGATTCTGAATTGATAATATCTCATTTTTCCGGTGCTGTTATAATTCCTGTGGCCTCTGTGTTGCAAAGGAGGCAGTACTTTGAGCCTGGCCTGTATGTTTAAGACTTTCTTAATATTTTCCATTTTAGGGAGAAATTAATGTTATTTTCTTTTAAGTTTTTTACTAAGAGAGGGTCGTTTTCGTTTTCATTGTCTCTCTAGAGAATGATTGCAAGTGGTTAGATATTCTAGTTTTTATCGGGAATTATGATAGTTCTATGCATGTATGTATTTTTGGGTTGGAGTATGGTATATTAGGGGGTTCTCTGCCTATGGGGGTTTACTTGAGTTCGTGTGCTCCTAGATTGTTCGATGAATAATTTAGTTAAGTCTATTCCTACTGGCCACGGGATTAGTTGTTCGGTAAATATGTCATTATGTATTAAGTTGTGTGCATCTTTGTGGGTAGTTCTAGTTATTTGGGTTTGACCACACATGGGGTTGCCTCCTGTCGTGAGGAGCAATTCTCTCATTGTACATGAGTATATAATGTCTGAGTGCATACCGTCATTCTCCAATAGGCAATTTTCAGAGGCGTTGCAGTTACACTTAGGGTATGTTGTGTTTGGGGTGATTTTATAATTTGCTGTGCAGATTTTATTTTTATTATTAGAGTTTATAATTGTCTGTGCTAGGTCAGGCATAGTGGAGAAGGAGCTTTTGATAGAATTTTTATTTAGTATCGAGCTGTATTTGTTAGGCTGTTTAAATAAGTTTTCCATTATTTTAAAAAATTCTTTCGGGATATTGGTTTTATTTGTAGGGTGAGTTGAACCAAATGTTGTTCTTTCTTCTAATTTTTTGGGGGGGCGGGGGGATTTGCTCTTTTTCTAAGTTATTATTTGCAATTTTTTTTTGCTTATGGTTATTATGAATAAGTATTTTTGTCTTTCCTGACTAACTTTACATTTGGTCATGTTATGAGTAATTATGCTTGGGGTGTTAAGATGTTTTTTTACTATTATTTGGAGTGTACTTTATTTTGTCAATATATCCTGAATTTGCTATTGCATTGTTGTAAAAGTTAGAATTTTCATCAAATATGCTAGCAGAAAGGTTGAAGATTCTGTTTGAAACAGATCCTGAGTTACCAAACATCCTTTTGATCTAATAATGGTTCTATTATATAACCTGGGTCTTGCTCCAGTTACTAATAGAGCATCGTCCTTATATAAACTTCCTTGTAAATCGCTATTCGTGAATTTACATTTAAGTTCATTTAATAAGAAAAGTCTGACCGAAGCGGTCCCGTGGGCAGACTCCGTTAATCCGTTACTATTTCCAAGTAATCCCGGGTGTCTCTTATTTCCCAGAGTTTGTTAGCAAACTGTATTTTTTTTCTGTTTAGTGATATATATATATATATATATATATATATATATGTATATATATATATATATATATATATATATATATATATATATATATAGAAGGGTCGTTTAAAAAGTAAAGCCTCCTTGAGCTACGAAGACAGAAAGGGAAACATTAAAACGAATGACCTTTTATGCTCCAGAATTTATTTTTCTCCATAGTCACCACCATTCTCAATGCACTTTTGCCAGGAATTCAATGACGCATCTGTACTTTTAATGCACACCCACGGTAGGTGTTGACTTATTCTCTCCTCCTTTTTCCTTTTCATTTCTTTTATCATAGGATTTTAAAAATCAGATGCGATTTAGATGAATGCTAAAAAGCAAATGACTTTAATTCCACTTTTTTCTTTCTCCGTTTTGTTGAGATTTGTTCTCTTCATCAATTTAGTTTTCATAGAAACGTGTGAACTCAAAATATTTTTTAACCAGTAAAAATCATTTCACACGCTAAAAGAAACAAACCTGTGAAATTAACCAAGCAGTTATAAGCTGTTAAGTTGTTAATAAAACAGTGGTTTAGTAAACTGCAATAAGAGTTCTTCTGGGCGACACCTGTGACGGGATGCACCTCAACTCTTTATATTAAAAAAGTTTATTCTAGAAAGATCGTATACCCTATGCTGAAATTCCTTTAAGTCTATTGTTATATCTTCTGTGAAGACAGCCACCCAAAAGATAAACTCACACACACAATACTCAAAAGGATACTTCGAAACAAACTTTCTGACGATTTTGTCTACATCTTATTCAAGAACTTTAAATCTTCAACAAACTTTGGTTCTTCATAGTATATGTTACATTTCTATAAAATTGTTTGATATAAATATATTTACTTTAATTTATTTTAATATATACTTGTCGGTTCAACAACAAGACTTTTGGAATGAAGTAAGAACACTTTCATTCAAAACTTCTTGCCAACTAATGACTCATTCATAACATTTATTGTTTTATTCTTTTTTTCATTTGCCAATATTACTACATGTATATCAATGCCTAATATTCGCAGTAAATTTGTTAGATGTCATCCTCAACTTAATTAACAATACATATTAACCATACCATAAACCTGTATTTTATATTGATTATAAATCTAACCATCCATGTGTTCATTGTTTGCATAGATCTAAGTATATCTTGTCTCGATTAAAACCTGATTAGGTGCGATGCGAATATATATATATATATATATATATATATATATATATATATATATATATATATATATATATACTTAGAGAAAATACTATTCAAAATTTTTTAAATAAGAAATAAATATATAAAAAAAGATGAATAAATAGGGTAGAATAAAGTGGTAATTGAAAGTCAGAATAACCCTAATAAATAAACCGAATGTAACAATCGAATGATGGCAATAAAACATTAGTTATAATATATATATTATATATATAATCTATGGAATCGATTAGAATACGAAAATTTTTATATTTTGTAGAATTAAATTCCCAACTGTACTGACATGAAGATGTTCAAGTGTAATGCAAACAAACATCTGCTCTTCATAATTTCCCTGCAACTTATGTCCCCAATAGTAGTCCCCTACTTCAAAGTTGCACTGTGCCTTGGTTGTGGTGAAAATTGAATTAACAACCAAAAAAAAGTTTGAACTCTGTCAAGGCAGGATAAGCTCTTCTGGCAGATGTGGCCACAGAACTCCATCCTTGGATATACTTGGCTTTTATATAGATAAAGAACTGCATCAGCAGTCAGATATCTACTGGAACTGTAGAATGATCCCACTATTTTTCCAGCGACCTGGCAACACAGTGTTCCATTTCAGATCAGGAGTAAAGGTCAAGCCCAGATGCTTGTCAAAACATGAAGCCTCCCCAAGACGAGAGCCATCCATTTCAATTGATACCAGATGAGCATCAGAGAGTTGATGATGTAAAGATAGAAGCTTGGTCTTAGATGCATTAAAAGTAACCAGCCACCTCTTTCCCCATTGTACCATGTGCTCAAGATCAGAGGAGAGAGAATCAGAAGGAACTTGGTCATTTACGGCCTTTGATGTGTTTCCATAGATGGTAGTGTCGTCAGCATAAATCCAAGTTATATGGAAATCCCTTTTGTTTAGTTCTCTTACATTAATTGAAAAATATATTCATTAGACACAAAGTAAACAAAATTCCATGAATTTTAATTTATTTTCAAATTGTCTTAAGCTTAAGCGTTCGATTTAAACATTTTTCTAGAATCAAAATCATGTAATGTATTTTGGCCAAAATTGTCTTAGCTAGTCTAATCTCTGCTTATATGAAGTTAGCTATGTGTATATATTTATATATTTGTATGTATAGTGTTCATGTCTAAACTAATTAACTAATCATTATATATTTTGGAATACAATTGCTGTGTGACAGGAGTTGTTAAGTGGGTTTTGTTTTGTTTCATGCAAAAAGGATAAAAAGTGAGCAAAAGTTCTTCATAAATATCCTCTGAATTTTGTAAAATTCTAATAACAGGTATTAAGCATCGATTAATAAATATTCTAACAATTTCTGTTTCTTGGGAATATTTTAAAATGCTTTTAGGGAAAAAATGCCGTCACAACCTCTCATTCGAAAACTCAGTACTTCAGATCTGCATTGAATATAATCTATTGTCATTATACACAAATTAAGTAAGATTCACTAAATTTCCATTTCATCTTAAAGCCCTTTAAAAGCCTAGAATCAAAATTATGTAATGGATTTAGATTTGGAATGGTTTTAGATATAAGGTTTAGTTTCATAGTATTTTGATTATAATCTGTATAAAGGGACATAAAAGTGGTGTAAACTAGTTCTGTCCTAACAATTAATATTACTCATCGTGGATCAAGTATTCTTGTAGTTGTTAAATAATTAGAAATAAGTGCAAAACGGAATCTGCTTTGATCATAAAATTTTTTTCTTGCCAGATTTTCAACGTTGAATCCCAAAACAATGTGTCTGACAAATCACCATTGATTTGAATGAGACATTTGGGGCACAAGTGCTTGCAGTTCGTCAGAGCATTCACTGTTAAAGTACTTGTAGAACAGGCAGAGGGATGCAACGTTTCGTCGATGGGACAGAGACTGAAGTTTAGATGACAGTTCAGGACCTATCAGATTGGTGACTCTCTTTTGAACCTTATCTAGGAGTGAGAGACTAGTGGCAGATGCACCAGCCCAAATATGACAACAATACTCCATACATGGGCGAATGGTGACCTTATAGAGGTATAGGATACTTTCAGGCGTTAGTATCTTTCTAGCACGGTAGAGAGAACCCACCTTCTTCGCGGCGGTCCTGGCGATACTCTCAATGTAATTGTTCCAACTCATGTTTCCTGTGAGCGTTAGGCCGAGGAGTTTAAAAGATATACTTTCAGATAAAGAGTCATTGGCCATTGCTATTGGTGGTAGAGAAGGTTTCTTGTAATTATTGAAGGAAACCATTTTAGTCTTGGCAGCATTGAATGTGACCATCCATTTATGTCCCCATTCTACTACAGATCGGAGGTCATCCTCTAGTGTTTCTGCAATTTCTTTAGATATGTGTTCATTTGTTTTCTTGTTGTGTCTGTTATAGAGCATGGTGTCGTCAGCATATATACCCATCTCACAGACAATTTTCTCAGGGAGGTCATTTATGAATATTAGGAACTAGCCGGGGTACCCGGCGTTGCCCGAGTGTTTGTTTCCAGGACGGGAGGGGAGTTTTAAAAAATGTTATGGTAGGTAAGTAGGAAGGATCAAACCCGGAGTCATGAGTAAAAGTAGGAAAATAAAGTGTGAAAAAAAACAAAAAAAAAAAAACATCTGCAACGTTAACAGTTCGGCCACCAAGAAAAGTCCATTCCAGTTGTTTAGGAAAAAAAAACAAAAAAAACAACTACGGTAGGTCGGCGCGAACGTGAAAATGTAATGTGAATTGTCCAGCACGCTAACCACTATGCCACAGAGCACTGCAGCTTAGTTTAGTGATTTTAAATAACTTCACATGAAAGAACTACGAAGCTAAACCGGTGTTCTCTTCTCAACTGTTCCTTGTGAACGATCCCCAAACGGTGTTAAGTGGTGGCAGGGGGAGGAGGAATTTATTAGAGAGAAAATATTTTACCACTTCCATTGATCTTAACCGATTTTGGCCGTGACTTCTCAGCAGAAAAAGTATAGAAATCTAAGATTATCGAGGAATTTGAGAAATAATAAGCCTATAACACACCTCAGATATTGTTCTGCCGTTTGTGCATATTATATTTGCATGAAATATCTTGATTTTTAATCCTATTAATGTCAAAATCAGACGGGAAAAATGAGTTCATTTTATTTATATAGAGATAACAGAGGTCCAAGGATAGACCCCTGAGGCACTCCTGCATTTATATCATATTGTTTAGATGTACGACCGTTGAGGACAACCTGGATTTTTTTCTTATCTAAGAAGGATTTAATTATGTTATGCATGCTGATAGACTAGAGTTTGGTTAATTATGGTCTCAAATATTTTGGCGAAAAGTGGGAGGAGGCTAATGGGGCGATAATTTACTGGGTCGGTTCTTTCGCCAGAATTCTTGAAAACTTGTACTACAGAAGCAGTTTTCCAGCAGGCAGGAAAGCAAGATTCATTAAGGCATTTGTTGTAAAGTTTGGAGAGAACTGGAGCACTTTTTTAATAGCACAGCCAGGATGAGATCAGGTCCAAATGCTTTTGCAGTGTCAACATTTTTTATGATAGCATGCACCTGAGAAGGGGTGATTTTCAGATCATCTAGTGTGGCGTCTGTCCGCAAAGGAAAGTCAGGGAGAGGGTGATTAGTAGGGTCCAGTGTGGAGTTGGATGCAAACTTACTGGCAAGCATGTTAGCCTTCTCAGTTGCAAAGCAAACAACCTCATGATTGTTGGACAGTGGGGGAATTGTTGATTGCCCATTATTTACTGTTGTAGATTTTCCAGAAGGTGCGGGTTCCTAATTTCTGTGCTTCGATGCGTTTTTTAGTGGTTTCAGTAAATTCTCTCTTAGCTGTCACCATTCTTTCTTACAGTTACTTCATACTATACTACAGTTACTTCATACTATATACAGTCTGCCTGCTTGAACTGGACTTATGTCGGTTAAATTTGTGGTACGCATGCTGCCTTTGCGCTATTGCAGCTGCACAAGTAGAAGTAAACCATTGGGGATAGTGGGGCTTGCTATAAAACATGTGAACATGTGCTCCAATTGCCGTTTTGAACCATTCAGTGGCCTCATTTGCGCAATGTTCAGCAGGAAGTGAAAAGATATTTTGCCATGAGGCGTCCCTGATGAGATCCCTGATGGCTTCCCAGTCAGCCTTTTTATAATATCTCATTCTTTTGAGCAGTGGCTCTTCAGTTTGGCTCTAAAGTTTAGGGCTATTTCAACCATTACCACTGCATTATCGGCGTTCCCAAGTGGGCTGTGGGTATTAGTTAAACAGTCATCGGGAACTGTGGGCAAAAACAGATCTAGAAGTGATGTGTGTTGTTCATGCTGGTCTGGGAAACAGGTTGGAAACGTAACCATCTGTGATAGGGAATGAGATATAGAGAAGTTATGTGTTGTGGTACCAGCTGCGTCTGTGTGAGTAGAAAATCCAAGCCAGTTGCTGTGGTGGATATTGAAGTCACCAAATACATGCACGTGTGTGCTAGTGTCGAGGGAAAGTGCTGTATCTATGCTGTCGGAGACTTTGTTTATTAGGGTACAGTCCTGAGTCGAGGGAGAGCGGTAGAGAAAATAAAAGTAGCTAATGTTATGTTGTATTTTAAGTCTAAAGCACATAAAGGCTTGATCGTCCGATTCTAGTTTAGTTTCTCTAGTCAAGGTGAGGGTGTTCCGAATATATACTCCAAGCCCGTGCATATGTCTGTCAGAGTCCTTAAGGCAGAGTGGGAGATATCCAGGCATGTTAAAATAGTTAGAGGGGATCTTTCTCCCTTATTCTTACATGTTGCTTTTACGTTTCTGAAATTTTGAAATGAGGATTGATTACACTGACCAACAAAAAAACTTTCATAGTGCCTAAGATGTTTCAACTGTTTTGACCTTATTTTAGGGTGCTGATTCCAGAAATGCTGTCAGTTTTTTTCGATCATGTCTTGTTTTTCTGGTGTAGGAAGCCGATTCCTACAATAAAAACAGGCAAATAGAAAAAAAATATTTTTTTGTAACTAAGACACATATTAATCAAATCATACCAAAATATTCACAATTAAAGCTTGAATTTGTAAAAAAAAATGCTAAGCATAGACATCATCATCCATAAATTGACGTTTTACTGATTTTCTAGAATGGGGGGGGGAGGGGGATCCGACATCATCGCGCTTGCTAGACCAACAGTAATCTGCAAGCATGGTGGCATCCCAACGAACCTTGATAACAAACATCCATGTCGCTGATGTCTTGATGAAAGTGCTCTCCTTGCTCGTCACTCACATCACTCCAATTTTCTGGAAAACGGTCAAGATGGCTGTGCCAAAAATGTAACTTGATGCTCATATTTGTACCCAGTTGATGAGTAAAGTTTCAACAAGCCTTTTTGTAGTTGGGCGCCTTTATTTTTCCAAAGACTTTTACTACATTTGTAAACGCCATGCAGGCACTCAATTATGCGGGATTCATAAAATTACAGAAATTTACATCATTCATTTAATTCCGAATATGAGATCTATAAAAAAAATTCCAGCTTTTTATTTCTCTATGGTAAGGCCTGGAAATTTCATGCAAATATATTTGAAACAGTCGCCATCTTTCTCAAGAGCCTTCATAGACTGTTTTATGATGCCAAGCTATATGTAAAGAGAAGGAAACATAATTTGAAACGCTCAAGCAAAGAAGAAGCCAGAACATTGAGAGAGCCAGGAATCAGTTCACTGCGCACAGGTGAATCTTTTTTATCCAGTTGTCCATTCTTGCTCTGCCATCACACAAACACAAGAAGCAAGGAAATTTTGTGTAGTCACCTTGCAGCCTGAGGAAAAATCCAACAATTTTCAAATCGACGCATATGATTGATTGGTGCTGTCTGTATGAAATCTTTTTCAGAACAATTTTAATTTCATCATATTTTTCTTTGTGGGTCGTTGAATTGCCGAGAGACACCGATCCATATAAGTTGTCATTGTGAATAAAAACACGTGTTAAACTTCTTTTTGAGTTGTCTATAAAAAGGCTCCAATATTGTGGCTGCCAACGTCAGAAGTAAATTTTACGAAGGGCTTCTGTTCACTCTTTGTCCGTTTTGCACAAAACTAAACAGAAACTATTTAACGACATCTATGTCGTTTTCCTGACTGAAATATGGCAAGAATTCAATATAGCGTTTTCTATAGAATGGTTATGAGAGTTCCAAGTTGAAGAAGGTTTTTTTCAGAAAATTCTTTGGAAAAGTTGAGATCTCTAGTCAGAGCATGACGTTTTCCTTGAGAAAAAAGCTGTGGTAGTAAAGAAGGAAACCCGACATCTAAAACAATTGGTTCACTACTTTCAGTGCAAAATACAGAGGCTTGATCTTCTTCAGAACCAGGCAATTTCAATTTGGACAAGCCTTTAAACACTCGAACAGGAATTTTATTATAGTGTGGAGTTGGCCTAATTGCAGACTTAAGGTTTGGATAAACCAACGAATTCTTGTTCTTCCTGTTGATTCCCACATTGCCCAGAAGAAGAAATGGGACCGGAGACAGAAGAAAGAGGCTGCTATGTAACCAGTGGTTGCAAAAAGAAAGTAAAGACCAACCAGAAGAGGAAGTTAGGAAGAACGTAACTCTAAGTTAAAAATAACTTAAAGATAATGGGTCCGAAACAGGAAGGCACAACACAAAATTTTTAGGTAAAAGAGATATAAAATAGCAAATATCTCAACAACCTGACCTGATGAGAAAGAATTAATATGATTTTGTTTAATCAGCACAACCAAATTAGTCTAAATCAACTTAGAAACCTTTTGACCAGTGTTATTTCGTCACAGTGAAGGAAAAGAAAAAAGAGAGAAAAATAAATGCCTTTTTGTTAAAACTGGCAAAAAAGGCTGAGTCAAACTTCTTTTGACTTGTTTTTTTTGTTGCAACTGTCTCAGAAAAAAGTATTGGGTCCGAGTGTTAAAATGTAATGACACAGTTGAAGAAGATTAACAACTATATTACATTGTTCATGGAAATTGCACTTGGTCAACATGTTGGTTCCAACTCTCAAAATGTAATGACACAGTTGAAGCAGATTAACGACTATGTTACATTGTCCATGGAAATTGTACTTGGTTAACATGTTGGTTCCAATTCTCAAAATGTAATGACACAGTTGAAGAAGATTAACGACTATGTTACATTGTCCATAGATATGGTACTTGGTCAACATGCTGGTTCCAACTCTCAAAATGTAATGACACAGTTGAAGAAGATTAACGACTATGTTACATTATCCATGGAAATTGCACTTGGTTTACATGTTGGTTCCAATTCTCAAAATGTAATGACACAGTTGAAGAATATTAACTACTATGTTTAACGACTATGTTACATTGTCCATGGAAATTGCACTTGGTCAACATATTGGTTCCAATTCTTAAAATGTAATGACACAGTTGAAGAAGATTAACGACTATGTTACATTGTCCATGGAAATTGCACTTGGTTTACATGTTGGTTCCAATTCTCAAAATGTAATGACACAGTTGAAGAAGATTAACGACTATGTTACATTGTCCATAGATATGGTACTTGGTCAACATGCTGGTTCCAACTCTCAAAATGTAATGACACAGTTGAAGAAGATTAACGACTATGTTACATTATCCATGGAAATTGCACTTGGTTTACATGTTGGTTCCAATTCTCAAAATGTAATGACACAGTTGAAGAATATTAACTACTATGTTTAACGACTATGTTACATTGTCCATGGAAATTGCACTTGGTCAACATATTGGTTCCAATTCTTAAAATGTAATGACACAGTTGAAGAAGATTAACGACTATGTTACATTGTCCATGAAAATTGCACTTGGTCAACATGTTGGTTCCAATTCTTAAAATGTAATGACACAGTTGAAGAAGATTAACGACTATGTTACATTGTCCATGGAAATTACACTTGGTCAACATGTTGGTTCCAATTCTTAAAATGTAATGACACAGTTGAAGAAGATTAACGACTATGTTACATTGTCCATGAAAATTGCACTTGGTCAACATGTTGGTTCCAATTTTCAAAATTTAATGACACAGTTGAAGAAGATTAACGACTATGTTACATTGTCCATGGAAATTGCACTTGGTCAACATGTTGGTTCCAATTTTCAAAATTTAATGACACAGTTGAAGAAGATTAACGACTATGTTACATTGTCCATGGAAATTGTACTTGGTTAACATGTTGTTTCCAATTCTAAAAATGTAATGACACAGTTGAAGAAGATTAACGACTATGTTACATTATCCATGGAAATTGCACTTGGTTTACATGTTGGTTCCAATTCTCAAAATGTAATGACACAGTTGAAGAATATTAACTACTATGTTTAACGACTATGTTACATTGTCCATGGAAATTGCACTTGGTCAACATGTTGGTTCCAATTTTCAAAATTTAATGACACAGTTGAAGAAGATTAACGACTATGTTACATTGTCCATGGAAATTACACTTGGTCAACATGTTGGTTCCAATTCTTAAAATGTAATGACACAGTTGAAGAAGATTAACGACTATGTTACATTGTCCATGAAAATTGCACTTGGTCAACATGTTGGTTCCAATTTTCAAAATTTAATGACACAGTTGAAGAAGATTAACGACTATGTTACATTGTCCATGGAAATTGCACTTGGTCAACATGTTGGTTCCAATTTTCAAAATTTAATGACACAGTTGAAGAAGATTAACGACTATGTTACATTGTCCATGGAAATTGCACTTGGTCAACATGTTGGTTCCAATTTTCAAAATTTAATGACACAGTTGAAGAAGATTAACGACTATGTTACATTGTCCATGGAAATTGCACTTGGTCAACATGTTGGTTCCAATTTTCAAAATTTAATGACACAGTTGAAGAAGATTAACGACTATGTTACATTGTCCATGGAAATTACACTTGGTCAACATGTTGGTTCCAATTCTTAAAATGTAATGACACAGTTGAAGAAGATTAACGACTATGTTACATTGTCCATGAAAATTGCACTTGGTCAACATGTTGGTTCCAATTTTCAAAATTTAATGACACAGTTGAAGAAGATTAACGACTATGTTACATTGTCCATGGAAATTGCACTTGGTCAACATGTTGGTTCCAATTTTCAAAATTTAATGACACAGTTGAAGAAGATTAACGACTATGTTACATTGTCCATGGAAATTGCACTTGGTCAACATGTTGGTTCCAATTTTCAAAATTTAATGACACAGTTGAAGAAGATTAACGACTATGTTACATTATCCATGGAAAGTGCACTTGGTTAACATGTTGGTTCCAATTCTTAAAATATAATGACGCAGTTGAAGATGATTAACGACTATGTTACATTGTCCATGGAAATTGTACTTGGTCAACATGTTGTTTCAAACTCTCAAAATGTAATGACACAATTGAAGAAGATTAACGACTATGTTACATTGTCCATGGATATTGCACTTGGTTTACATGTTGGTTCCCATTCTCAAAATTTAATGACACAGTTGAAGAAGATAAAAGGCTATGTTACATTGTCCATGGAAATTGCACTTGGTCAACATGTTGGTTCCAATTCTCAAAATGTAATGACACAGTTGAAGAAGATTAACGACTATGTTACATTGTCCATGGAAATTGCACTTGGTCAACATGTTGGTTCCAACTCTAAAAATGTAAGGACAGAGTTAAAGAAGATTAACGACTATGTTACATTGTCCATGGAAATTGCACTTGGTTAGCATGTTGGTTCCAACCCTCAAAATGTAATGACACAGTTGAAGAAGATTAACGACTATGTTACATTGTCCATGGAAATTGCACTTGGTTTACATGTTGGTTCCAACTCTCAAAATTTAATGACACAGTTGAAGAAGATTAACGACTATGTTACATTGTCCATGGAAATTGCACTTGGTCAACATGTTGGTTCTAACCCTCAAAATGTAATGACACAGTTGAAGAAGATTAACGACTATGTTACATTGTCCATGGAAATTGTACTTGGTCAACATGTTGTTTCAAACTCTCAAAATGTAATGACACAATTGAAGAAGATTAACGACTATGTTACATTGTCCATGGATATTGTACTTGGTCAACATGTTGGTTCCCATTCTCAAAATTTAATGACACAGTTGAAGAAGATAAAAGGCTATGTTACATTGTCCATGGACATTGCACTTGGTTAACATGTTGGTTCCAATTCTCAAAATGTAATGACACAGTTGAAGAAGATTAACGACTATGTTACATTGTCCATGGAAATTGCACTTGGTTAACATGTTGGTTCCAACTCTCAAAATGTAAGGACAGAGTTAAAGAAGATTAACGACTATGTTACATTGTCCATGGAAATTGCACTTGGTTAACATGTTGGTTCCAACCCTAAAAATGTAATGACACAGTTGAAGAAGATTAACGACTATGTTACATTGTCCATGGAAATTGCACTTGGTTAGCATGTTGGTTCCAACCCTAAAAATGTAATGACACAGTTGAAGAAGATTAACGACTATGTTACATTGTCCATGGACATTGCACTTGGTTTACATGTTGGTTCCAATTCTCAAAATGTAATGACACAGTTGAAGAAGATTAACGACTATGTTACATTGTCCATGGAAATTGTACTTGGTCAACATGTTGGTTCCAATTCTTAAAATGTAATGACACAGTTGAAGAAGATTACCGACTATGTTACATTGTCCATGGAAATTGCACTTGGTTTACATGTTGGTTCCAACTCTCAAAATGTAATGACACAGTTGAAGAAGATTAACGACTATGTTACATTGTCCATGGAAATTGCACTTGGTCAACATGTTGGTTCTAACCCTCAAAATGTAATGACACAGTTGAAGAAGATTAACGACTATGTTACATTGTCCATGGAAATTGCACTTGGTCAACATGTTGGTTCGAAGTCTTAAAATGTAATGACACAGTTGAAGAAGATTAACGACTATGTTACATGGAGTTTAGTTTATTATTGAGTATATTTACACCCAGAGCACCAAACTTGTCAGAGCACATCTCATTGAAGTGCTTGAAAAACAAACACAGAGAGGCCACATTGTGGTGATGAGTCATGCGATAGAGCTTGGTAGACAGTGTGAGCCATATAAAATTAGAGGCTCGTTCTTAGGTCCTTCAAGAAGGGAGAGATCAATAGTTGATGTACCAATCCAGATATGACAACAAAACTCCATGCATAGGTGAATAGTGCTTTTGTAGAGATAAGGGATATGTACAGGTGTAGCAGTGTCAGAAATTTCGTGAAAATAGTGAATAATTCCACCCCATCTTTCCAAGCTTATAACTCCTCGAAAAATGTAATTCAAGCCCTAATTTTTTTTTCAATTAAAGGAGTAAGGACCAAGGTTTTATTTAAAAAAAAAAAACAAACAAAACAATGTGTTTTTTTTTTTTTAAAAAGGTTTTAAACTTCGGACTTTACAGGTAAATTTCTAAAAAAGCGATTTTTTTTTTTTTTGTTTTAAATTTGAATATATTATTTATTGACCTTTTCTCTTCAATTTGTGATATATAAAACTATTAACCATAAATTAATTATTTACTTTTTAATAGACATTTCAAAATGAGAGGCGTAAATTATTCGACCCCCTATCTTTCTAAGCTTATAACTTCTCGAAAAATGTAATTCAAGCCCTAATTTTTTTTTCAATTAAAGGAGCAAGGACCAAGGTTTCATTAAAAAAAAAAAAAGACAAAAAGAAACAATGTGTTCTTATAAAATAAGGTTTTAAACTTCGGACTTTACAGGTAAATTTCTAAAAAAGCGATTTTTTTTTTGTTTTAAATTTGAATATATTATTTATTGACCTTTTCTCTTCAATTTGTGATATATAAAACTATTAACCATAAATTAATTATTTACTTTTTAAGAGAAAGTTGAAAATGGGTGACACTTGGGGGGGCGTGAATTTAAAAAAAAACGTTTGTCTAAAATATTATATTCGGTTTATTGGAAAGAACATAAAATTTCACATTGACCCTGAAAATATCGTAAAAATAGAATCAATAGAAAAATTTTGATAGATTTTTAAAATTTAAGAATTTAAAAATATTGAGTTTAAAAATTGAAAAATATTGAGTTCGGAAAATTCATTACTGTTTTAAAAAAAAAATATATTTTTATTACTTTTAAAACAACTGTAATAGTTTATTTTGGAAGTATAATCCATAAAGAAAATAAATAACCCACTTTTAACAGAGAAATTACGAGATTTTTATATTGTATTCGCAGTTTCATGTTAGGGGTGTCAAAAATTCCTACAAAAATTCTGATACTGCTAGTACAGGTGTGAAAAGTTTTCTAGCATCGTACAGAGAGCCCACTTTCTTTACATCATCTACCAGTATCTTATTCTTTGGAGTGAATAATTTCTTTTTAAAAAACTTTGATAATTATTATATTTTTGTTTAACAAATAGAATAGATAAAGATGCGGGTGTTACTTTACTTGCCTTGTCCCTTATGTGGTACATGCATTGATTGATGATCATTTGAATATCCACAGTAGAACGTGCTTACTTACTGATTGTCAAAAAGAAGTTTAGCATTAATGATGTGGCGGACTATCGCTAGACGGATTAAAAATTCAAATATTTTGAGAAGAATAGGAGTAGACTAATGGTGTAATAATTTTGAGGGTCAGTTCTTTCGAACAAAGGCAATTTTCCAGCTTTCATGCAAAAAAGATTCAGCAAAACATTTGTTATATAATTTGGATAGGATAGGGCCTAGCTCAGTAGAGTATTTATTTATAACTATAACAAAGACAAGACCAGGTCTCGAACACAGAAAAGTTGATCAGGTTGTCAACTGTGGCTTCAGGGAAATTTGGGAGGAAGTGGCTTGCAGAGTCCAAGGTGGAGTTCAAGCCAAAGCACTGTGCAAGTAGTTCAACCGTATCAGTTGCTGTACAAAGAACATCATTGTAGTTGGATAGAGAGGGAATTGTTGATTGCACATTATTCAAGTTATATATTCTAAGTGATATATATTTTTATTTTGCATTTTAAGTTATATTTTCTAAGTTTTATTTTCTAAGTTATATTTTCCAAGTTATATTTTCTAAGTTATATTTTCTAAGCTATATTTTCTAAGTTATATTTTCTAAGTTATATTTTCCAAGTTATATTTTCTAAGTTATATTTTCTAAGCTATATTTTCTAAGTTATATTTTCTAAGTTATATTTTCTAAGTTATATTTTCCAAGTTATATTTTCCAAGTTATATTTTCTAAGTTATATTTTCTAAGTTATATTTTCTAAGCTATATTTTCTAAGTTATATTTTCCAAGTTATATTTTCTAAGTTATATTTTCTAAGTTATATTTTCTAAGTTATATTTTCTAAGTTATATTTTCTAAGTTATATTTTCTAAGTTTTATTTTCTAAGTTATATTTTCCAAGTTATATTTTCTAAGTTATATTTTCTAAGCTATATTTTCTAAGTTATATTTTCTAAGTTATATTTTCCAAGTTATATTTTCTAAGTTATATTTTCTAAGTTATATTTTCCAAGTTATATTTTCTAAGTTATATTTTCTAAGTTATATTTTCCAAGTTATATTTTCCAAGTTATATTTTCTAAGTTATATTTTCTAAGTTATATTTTCTAAGCTATATTTTCTAAGTTATATTTTCTAAGTTATATTTTCTAAGTTTTATTTTCTAAGTTATATTTTCCAAGTTATATTTTCTAAGTTATATTTTCTAAGCTATATTTTTTAAGTTATATTTTCTAAGTTATATTTTCTAAGTTATATTTTCCAAGTTATATTTTCCAAGTTATATTTTCTAAGTTATATTTTCTAAGTTATATTTTCCAAGTTATATTTTCCAAGTTATATTTTCCAAGTTATATTTTCTAAGTTATATTTTCTAAGTTATGAGAATAGTTCCAAAAGTAAGAACTCCTATTTTTTAATTCAAAATCTGAAACGTTGAAGAGCTATGAAGACGGGAGTGGTACCATTAAAGCGAGCGACCTTTTGAGCTTCAGAATCTAGCTTTCTACATATTCGTCAGTATTCTCAATTCACTTTTACCAGCACTGAACAATGTCTCGATTGTAAAAGTCCGGAACGTGCGTTGTCACCTACATCTCTGTTATCGACAAACCCATTTCGTAATTGTGTTAATATCAACCCAATCGGCTTTCTAAACGGTCAACAGGCGCTAATAAATGTTGATATGTTCAATTTTTATCTGTGTGGAGGTATTCAATGATGCATCTCTGCTTCTGATGCACATCCATGACAAGAGATACTTTCTTAAAATATCACGCCCTTAATATCTACACCAGAAAGATGGAATTTTCAGGTCATGAATGCATAAGTTCAGTCATCATAACAATGCAATTTGCAACCCCTTTTTATCCGTTCAGAAAAAATTGAACCAATAAACATTCACTGGGGTTTGTTAAACGTTTATGAAACTGATGCAGTAGATGTCAGCAGATGGGTTCGTCGATTTCCGAGTGGTGACAATGTACACTCCGGATGCCCATGCATAGCCAGCATCCCAGAAAACACTGTGTGCTTTGACTAACTTATCCATGCTGATCAGCAGATAACAGTGAATGAAATGCATGTAGATTTGAATGTGGATGTCAGTGCGCAGGAAACTATGTTGTCATTCCTAGGAAATAGCAAAATCTGGGTTTTTGTTTGCTATCTGTTGTTCGTTATTCAAAAATGAATATTTATCCATGGAACTTACTTTACAATGAATGTTTGTTTGATTTGAATTATAATTTTCTAAATGTTTCGTCAAATTTGTCAAATAATTATTCAATATTGATTTACTTTTTCAATTGATTTTTCATCGAAATTATTTTAATTTTTCAATTAATTTTCCATTGAATAAACTTCATACTGACAGAAATAATATATTTTTCATTTCATTTTGTGAAAAAAAAAGAAAAACCCACAAGACTTTTGTTTGGGAACTTCTGGCGTTTTCCGTAAACCGCCTGGACGATTCTGAAATCCACAGCCCTTATACTGCATAAGTACCATAAATTCAAATAATGTGAATAAACGATTGGAGAAAAACACAGTTTTTAAAGAGAATTAAAATTAAATTAAACAATTGGCATGACTTTTAAAGAAAGGTGTTTGTTTATTAATTAGAACAACTCACAGTGTATAGATGTCGAATTATCTCTTTATTTTATTCTATTTTGCAGCGATAACTTGTTTTGTTCCATTGGATAATGAGGCCGAAAATACAGGATCAACAGTGGCAGAAGGCGGTACTTTTAATTACGCTTGTAAGCCCGGCTGCAATGTCGAGGGAACAAATCAAAGTACTAGTTTGCTGACTTGCACAGATGGGAATCTAACAATGCCAAATGGTGACATATTCACAGTTCTGAATAAATGCGAAGGTAATCATTTTCCTAATATCAAAGACTACCTGGCTCACGATGAGTTCAGTTGCTGCAGAAACTTAGAAACGATAATTAAAGGACACTATAACAAAGCACTAAATGAAACCAGTAGAGAACAAATAATAACCAAATGCATTAAAAGGTGACCAATATAGTAACAATAAAAATAACACTAAGGAGAACAAAATATAACCACTAGAAACAGCAATATTTGGAATCCTGATAGCAATCATCCAAATAGAAACAAGAAAGCTAATAATGAATAGAAAAGTTGTAACTGTAGAAATTGTACATTTTTTCCACTATAAAATAAATGCCTTACGAAAAACATTGTTTAGCAAGTCACAATAATTGCCACAGACCAAAACAACGAGAAGTACTATATAGGTGAAATTTCTGTACATTTTTAAACCAGACATTACAACCATAAAAAGTGCATTCAATAACAAAAAATTGCTGCATAAAAGCAACATTAGTGACCCATTACTGGGAGCTTCAAGAAAGCAAACACTCACCAATATTTGAATAGAAAATAGTATGATAGGCCAGTATATGTAGAAATTTAAACAAGCTATGCCGATTATATCTGAATGATAAATTAGAAATTCTAAGGCCACCAAAACCTATTAAAATACAGAAGTAAAATAGCAAACAATTGTATATGCAAAATAAACTTTAGAATGTATTCATAAGAAAAAAAATAATCATGAAATAAACAGGTAAACTAAACCAACACCTAAAATAGAAATAGAAAACATACACCTAGCACATTGTGAATATCACTCATACTGAGGATAGAAGCAACGTTCAGTGTCAGAACAGAATTTTACCAAATACTTTATCTGTTATGGGGAAAGTTCAAGTATGAAGTTTGGGAGTTTTAAACATATTTTAGTTTTTAGGTGTACAATCTTACTAGTTATTACTATACATGGCTATTTGTTATAGATTATATTTATATATATATATATATATGTATATATTTATATATATGTATGTATATATGTATATAGAGAACATAAAAAGGAACAAACCGTATTATGTGTTCATCAACGTTTCGTCTTTATTTCGAGACTTCCTCTGGATAAATCAAATAAAGACGAAACGTTGATGAACACATAATACGGTTTGTTCCTTTTTATTTTCTCTATTTTGTCGGAATACTATTTCCATTATTTTCATCATATATGTATATAAATGCATATATATATTAACTTTTCTCTATTATTCATAAGTAACAGTTCATTATGAGACAAAATAAAAAGCATAGCCAGAAGAACAGCGAAGTGTAAGACGACTCAAAGAAACAGCACATATGTCTGGCTATGATCACGTAGTATAGAATTGAATACAATATAGAAACCATTGATCTCTTCTCTTTTTCTCTTCTTCTCTTCTCTATATAAATAAAATAAACTCATTTTCCCGTTTGACTTTGACCTTAATAGGATTAAAAATCTAGACAGTTTATGAAGATGTACTATGCACAAATATCATCACAATATCTGAGGTGTGTTATAGGCATATTAACTATCCACTAACTCGCAGATCGGAGCTTCCTATATTATATCTGGTGAGAGTTCACTGCCAAAACCGGTAGTAAAGTCATCTCTCTCTAAAAAATGCATACTTCCACCGTCACTCATTTACACCGTTTATGACCATTCACAGGAGACAAATAAGGACGAACGCCAGTAATTTAGGTGAAACGCATCACGCTAACTTTTACGTTTGTTAAAAATAAAAACAAACACAAACCAACAACTTTACATTTTCTTACAGTGCATTAAAACTTATGATACTTCAATTCCGCTTTATTTCGCATTCTTCACCGATTACAACATCGTTTTCTTTGCTTTGGGGGTAATGTCATGTATCTTCCCTCTGTTTTTCGTTTTCCCGGTCTTTCCCTTTCTCAAATTTATTTCTTCTCCCTTTCCGTGTTTCCTCTTTTTTTCGGCAAGTTTACCATCGTTTCTTTTCATTTTTATTTATTTATTTTTTTATTTTTATAAACTTTCCTCTGTTTCTGTTTCTACGAACTTTACATTTTGTTTATTTATTTCTTCTCTCTTTCCGTTTTTCCTCTTCCTTCGGCAAGTTTAACATCGTTTCTTTCTTTGTAATACAGCCGGATTTTTTTTAACACTAAAAAAAACAAAATAAAATAAATTACATGGATTCGTTCCTTCTTCTTCCGTTTATTTGCACTTTGTTCGCTGTCCTTCCAATCTCTTTTATTTCATTTTTTTGTTATAAAAACATATCATTCATCATTTCCACTACGTTTGGCTTTGTTCGATGCCTATCTCCCGAATTTCATCGTTTATTTCTTTTTTTTAATTTGTTTATTTTTTCTTTTTTCAAGTTTTCCCTTAGAAGCGGCACTAGGAACCCATTTTTTTTCATTCTTCTTTCTTTTTTCCTTCTTTTTTTTCAATTATAATTTCAATTATATTTCAAATATAATTAGTTTTCTGAAACTATTTCAAAGATAATTAGTTTTCTGGAACTACTTAAAATATTATTAGTTTTCTTGAACTATTTCAAATATAATTAGTTTTCTGGAACTATTTCGAAGATAATTATTTTCTGGAACTATTTCAAAGATAATTATTTTTCTGGAACTATTTCAAAGATAATTATTTTTCTGGAACTATTTCAAAGGTAATTAATTTTCTGGAACTATTTCAAAGATAATTAGTAAAGTAATGTCTTAAGATATTAAATTAAACAAAAAAGGTTTTTGTTTAATGCTTAATTATCCTAAAAAAACGAGCTTAGTAACAGGAACCTATCACTGCTTTATAAAAACAAACAAAAAGGTGATGTGCAGATTTTCTATGGCAGCTGAAAATATCCAAACTTTAAATTTATTTTTAAATTCGTTAATTTCTGTATTTTTTAAGATTATAAAAATATCCATTAATTAAGGTAATCTCATGTTGTTGTAATAAGAAGGAAAGGCTGATTTACTTGGAATATGTTTTTACTTGTTTTACATGATTGATCAATTTATTCTTAAACGTGTAACAATAAATTAAATTAATCCTTTTCAAACCAAAAGTAAAAGTGTATTTTAAGTGTGAAAAATTAAGTTAAAACCATTGATTATAAGAATACTATATTCATTGAAAAAACAAAAAGCTAAAACAATTATTTATTGATAATTAAATAGAATACGGCGGATGAGAGGCAAGTCCTTTCTGTTTTATTTTTGTTGTTTTTATTTTTTTAATTTTTACAATGTTACCCAACTGGAGCATTGTCCCGGTGGAAATGCCACTGACTTGATTTGAAAAGTGCTAGCCTCTCCCGACAGAATCTTTTCCTGAATTCCCTTAAAACCTCAAATTTTTCTTGACTGTCCAGTGAGAACTCAGTGCATGTAGATCATGCCCATGCTGTCAAAAACGGTTTTGGGTGATTTGCTCTGTCTTGGCTTCTTGGATCTGGTAGAGCCAACATACTCCCACTGGGAACTCGGTTTCTGGGTCATAACAGTAGATACAACTTTCATCGCAGGTCACCAGAGCATCAAGAACTGTAGGATCTGAATTAATCAGCTCGACCATCTCCCTGTTGTCATGACAACGTTTTTCTCCCTTATCTTCTCTGAGCACTCTTGGACAAACCTTATGCAAATCTTCTACATCTTCAGTTCCTTGCAAATAATTGTGTGCACAGTTCCCACACTGACATCAACCTTTGCACTTATTGTCTCTAAAGACACACGACGGTCTTTATGCATGAAATTCTTTATTTGGCCAATCAAATCTGCTGTTCTAACTTCTTTACGCCTCCCACATCTCTTATCATCCCTAACAGATTCTCTGCCTTCCTTAAATCTCTTATGCCGTTCAAAAACAAATGCTCGATTCATGCAAGATGGTCCAAAAGCAGACTGAAGAATCCCATACGTTTCTATGGCATTTTTTAAAGGTTAAAACAGAATTTTAGTGAATGTCGTTCTTCTAAAGTGTCCTCACGTCCAGTTTGCACTTTGGAAATTCACCAACTGTGACAATTAGTCTTTAGTAAGGTGCATCCCAATTCCTGTTGTAGGTGTTTATTTGAACTTGAAATAATAAAAATTGGTCAGTCAGCTGATAATATGTATAGAAATAAGATACTGAATTTTCAGAGTCCATGACAATTTTAAATACCCGTACAAAATGTCTGGAAACTTATTAAAGGCATCTTGTGAAGAGGATGTGAAACGCAGCTATCTTTACATCATATTCTGTTTGGCCGTCCTAAATTAACCAATGCTACAATGAACTGATCCCTTTTTAAATTATTTATACTTTATAATCGTCGCTTTTCCTGTATTTTACAGACTGATGTTCACAAAAATTAACTATAAAATTTAGTTAAAAGTTACACATGCCAGTACGCATTACTTTGATTAACATTATTTACATATTAACGTTCGACTAGATTGAACACATACTTTGTTATCGTCATCAAGAAAAATATTGCGACAATATTTTCCCGGTAATGGTCACAAAGTGGGTGTTCAATTCAGTAGAACATGAAAACTGATCCCCAATGATAAAAGTCATAAAAAAATTATTTTTTTCATCTGAAAGTTAAATTTGTTATTGAGTAGATTAATGTGAAAAACGAAAAAAAAAAATGTAAATTGTGAGATTTCCGGGGGTGGGGGTATTTACATAAACGTCCGCCGAATCTCTTAATAAAAGAGAGTTATAGTAGCCCCTTACATAAAACTGGCACCGAGCCTAATTTGGAGTTATTAAGCAAAAAAAATATTATTTTGCACTTTCGAAATCATAAAAATTATTTCTTTTTATATAAAATACATTTTCACACTCTAAGCCTGAATTACGTCCAGATAAATTATCATTTTTATTCATTTTCATTCAGTTTGTATTTGACTACATTTACGCCATTTTTCTCCCTTCCTTTGTCTGTGAAATAATTTATGTCGCTAAAGTACAACTTCTCCTTTACTACATTGCCTATGGATATACTTACTTGTCATATATTATACTTAATATAGTTGTTTTTTTATTTAGTTCTTTTTTCAGGACTTCTTTTCCACAATGCTCAGACATTAGCTTTTTTTAGATACGTTTTTTATTTTACCTTACCGCCAACTACACTATTTCCTTTAAACTGGCGACTTCTAAAGGTTTTAGACTATGCAGAATAAGACATTCTATTTTAACTAGTAGACAACTAATTTTCGAGATATAATAAAATGCATTATGCACTGTAATTCACTGTTCTATGCACGTGCGATAAAAAGTGTACTTCTCTCTGCATGACACAGCCACCCACCCCCAATTTTATTTTTGGTTTATACTCTTTGCGAGTGGATATGCTGATAACACATATCAAGGTTGAACTTGGGGCAAATACTTGGACAGTCCCCCGTCATAAAATGGGGTGTCTAATCTGAAAACCGTGTTTAACATGTCGAGGTTGGTTATGTCTATTCCATACGACGTTCTTAACATTAGGCGGTTAAGGGTGTCTAATCAGAAAACCGTTCTTAACATTAGGACGTTAGGGATTGGCAACCAACAAAACCGTAGTTTAATTTTTTGTAAGGAGAGGGCATGCTTCAAACGCCGGTAAATGGGTCTTGTTAGTTTAAATCTATTTTGGAGTCAAACTCCGTCCTCAGAGTTCAAAATAGACTTCGTAGCATAATGGGGGATGCTCTTTTCTCTTCACTGGAACCTCTTTCCCACAGAAGACACATCGCAAGTTTATCTCTGCTTTATCATTATTTTCATAGCAAGTGCTCGTTTAAGCTCCAATCTATGGTCAACCCTGGCCTAACTTTCACGAAAAACACTCGTCTAGCTGAAACCACTATCAATAATTTCCCCAATCTTTATCTGTGCCTAAACCTAAACAAAGCTTCTTTCTTAGAACTGCACGTCTGTAGAACTCTGTTCCATATTCCTGTTTTTCAACTGACTAAAATATGGTTGTCTTTGTGAACAAATTCTTGATGAGCCAAACCGTTAAGTTATTCAATTTACCAAATTTCCACTACTAACGATGGCTAACATGTTTCCCTTAACCACTGTAAACTTATTAACCTGTAGTACTTACCAACAAAACAAACGCCCACGTGTTTGTGCCTTGTGTAGGCATGCGCGACAACAAAACTTGGGTTTTTATAAGCGGAAGTCTCGAGGTTGTCAGGAATCTCCGGGCGCATGCGCAAGAGGAGGGATTGAGATAGTGGTATAAAAGGCAGGTCGAGTGAGAAGGTTGTTGCTGTTGTTGTCATTAGACGTTACAGCGACACGTGCGTTAGCAGGTGATTAAGAGGCTGGTTTTTTTGTGTCAAGTCGCGCACCTCGGTGAAGGTGAAGGTCATAAGCTATTTTGGCTATTTCGTTTTGTCTCTTTTCCTGGACAACTATGGCTGGGGCAAAGTTTGATTTAAAATTGATACCCGAATTCAACGGATCCACTTCTGTTGTCGACTGGATCGAAAGGGTTGAGCTGACCTGCAACCTCTGTGAAGTAAAGGGGGTGCATACCGTGATTCCCCTGAGATTGGCTGGAGGCGCCCTAAGTGTATATCAACAACTTAGTGCCATGGAGAAGGCTGATGTTACCTGTATAAAAAATGCTTTAGAAAAGACATTTGCCATGGATCCCTGCACGGCCTACGAAACATTTGCCTCTAGGGAGCTCATGCCAGGAGAAACCATGGACGTCTTCTTCGTGGAGCTGAAGAAACTTGCAGTTCTATTTGGCAATGGAGTGTCAGAGCAAACACTGGTGTATGCGTTTGTGGCCGACCTTCCCACTCATGTTAAGCAACTATTGAGGGCTTCCACCAGCCTATCTGTAAGGCCCATGGAACATTTGTTAGAACGCGCTCAAGCCATTATCAGAGATGAGGAGGCCATTTCGCAAGAAGTTGTACTAACAAGGGGCGGGGGCGCCCGCGCTGTTTCCAATGTGGTAGTTATGGACATTTATCCCAAAATTGTGCGGGAAATGCATCAGGGGGCAGGATGGCAGTGCCGCCCTGTTCCCCGGAAAGATTTAATTGAGGCGAAACCGACAATAAATGTGTATGTGGACCAAGTGCCTTGTTCAGCTCTTCTCAACTCCGGGTGCTCACACACCATCATGAGTGCCAAGTTGTGTCGAAACTGGACAAAGCAGAACATCAAAGTAACCACAATAGGTGGCAATACACAAGCTTGCTGTGGAGCCGGAACTGTCAAAGTCCACACAGAATCTGGTGTGGCCGCAGACATTAATGTGCTGGTGATGCGAAGGGATTTGCTGGGATTCGATGTACTGTTGGGATATGATGCTATTAAGGCACTGGGGGGAGTTGTTATCGGAAGAGATGGGACTGTGCGATTTTTTGGAAACCTTAGTGTGAGCTGCAGTTTACATTGCTCGGCCTGATTTTGAGGTGGACTACGACCCTCACCAAAAAGCATGGACTGCATCGTGGAAGTGGACAGAAGGAAGAGCACCAACCGAACTCAAGAATAGCATTGCAGAGTACTCGATACCCGACAAGGCCCGTAATGAATACGAGAAGGAACTTGAGGCATGGATCCAGGATGGATGGCTGATCCCCTACCCCAACAAGCTGGGACCACCCAAGGGTCTGATTCCCTTAATGGCTGTAGTCCAGCATAACAAATCAAAAGTTCGTCCGGTGCTGGACTATCGTGAACTCAATAGATACATTGAAATGTACACTGCCGATACTGACGTGTGCGCCCGCAAGCTGAGAGAATGGCGCCAGAAGAGCTCTAATGTGTCTATAGTAGACTTGCGGAAGGCTTATTTGCAAGTGCGAGTGAATGAGACATTGTGGCCGTTCCAGACAGTGTGGTTCCGGGTCAGAGATAGAGACTGGTAATTAACCAGTAATCATTATCACAACTTCAACTACTAAATGGATGTTTCTCCCCTCTCTCTCCGCCCGGCAGGCCTACTACGTCAATTTTTTATCTTTTTCTCTTCGCTGCTATTTATTTATTTTTACGGGTGGAGATTAATCAATAATCTCTCTACTTGTTTTGACATTCCGATAGCCGTTCTTACCATGACAAGTTGGGGGCTGTCTATTCTGAAAGCCGTTCGTAACATGAGGAGGTTAGGGGCTGGACAACAACAACAACAACAACAACAACAACAACAACCGTACTTGAACTTTTTCGGGAGAGGGCACACTTCCACCAACCAACACTGCATGATTATTAAAGAGTGCTCAATGGAGAACAGAGCTGTATATAGTCTGTTTATTATACAAACATTATTGGTTACATATGTGCATACCTGTCTCAGACAACTTTTACACACTAAAAAGGGGGCTATATTGAAACGAGTGTCAAGATTACATTCGTATTTTATAAAATATATTTGGGTGTGGTTTACGCTTTGAAAGAAAGTAGGGTGTATACTTCATAAATGTGAGCAGTAGACGTTTTGGAGGGAGGAGTGGTGAAGGAAGGGAGTAGGGTGAAAAAAGAGAGGGGGAGTACCATCCCACGTGATCAAGGGAAGTTCACATTTATTTATTTATTTTAACTTAAATAAATAACTTAAAAACAAGAAACAAGTGGAGGGATGAAAAAACAAGAAATAAAATAAATAAATAAATAAATGAATAGAGCTCATCAATAAAATAGATGGGGCAATAAAGTCACCATCAGAAAAGAAACAACAACCATAAAGACTTGAGATAGTGAAGTAACAGCGATTTGGGTATAGTATTACTTCAGATCAAAGCAGAATCTTAGGCCAATAAACAACCACCAAGTTAAAAACAATACCTTCCGCTGCAACAGCTAGACTGCATAGATCGTACTTCCACCTTCACCCCACGTCATATCCTCTTCCTTCACAACTAATGATGGGACGATCCCAATATTTTCCCGATTCCGATACAATTACCGATTCGGATATTTTTATAAATTTCTAAATATTTTACTATAAAGTTATTTTGATGCGATTACTTTTTTCTCAAACTTAAAAAGACACTAGTAAGGGTGGATGTACAGATTTTAGTCTTACTGGAAGTTAAAAAAATTGACCTCTGTATTCTCTACTAAATTAGTCAGGCAATTGCTGGTCTAAACATTTGAAATTTTACATAAAGGGTATTCAGAGAAAGGACAAGCTTTTTAATCGGTTTAGATCAAAAATTTGAACTGCCAAGGGGTCATAGTTTAAAAAAATATACATTTGTGGTGTTTGGCAAACTACTCAGCCAATTTGGGGTCTAAACTTTTGAAATTTATACATAAGTGGTATTCAGACATGCGGCAAGCATTTTAATCAGTTTTGGGGCAAAAATTTCGCAGCATAAAGGTCAAAGTTTAAAGAGTTGACCTTTAAAGATTCTACTAAATTTCTTCGCCAATTTTATGTCTAAATGAGTAAAACTTTGTATTTTGATTTGAGACCAAAATAATAAATGTTAAGGGGTCAAAATTGAGGTAAAAATTAAAAAAATATTACCTCTGCGGTCTCTACGAAATTACTCAGACATTTTGGTCTAAACATTTGAAATCTTACATAAAGTGTATTCACACATAGAGCAAGGCCGAGCTGAACTGCTAGTATATATATATATATATATATATATATATATATATAAGGGAAATGGTCCCAGTGTCTGTGTGTTTTTGTACATTTCCCTCCTAAATTCCTCTGTCAATTTTAGTCTGCAGACTCGAGATTTGACATAAGGGGTATTGAAATTTGGGAAAATCTTTTTCATCGGTTTTCGGCCAGAAATTTGGCTGACAAGGGATCAAAGTTCAACGATTTGATATTTAAAAACTCCACCAATTTTGGGACTAAACACTTAAAAATTTAGATGTAGGTTACTTGGGCATGAATCAAACGTTTCAATTTGATTTTGAGCCCAAAACAATAAATGTTAAGGGGTTAAAAATTGGGGTCAAAGTTTAAAAAAATTGACCTCTCAGCTAATTTTTGTCTAAACATTTGAAATTTTATATAAAGTGTATTTAATCATAAGGCAAGCTTTTTACTCGTTTTTTGGCTGAAACTTTGGCTGCCAAGGGGTCAAAGTGCGAAAGATTGGACCTTGGCGTCTCTGGCAAATTATTCAGCCAATTCTGGGTCTACACATTTGAAATTTTACATATGGGGTATTCAGACATGCATCAAGCTTTTAATCAGTGTTTAGGGAAACATTTGGCTGCCAAGAGGTCAAAGTTGAAAGAGTAAACCTTTGAAGACTCTACCAAACTCCTCTACCAATTTTGGGTTAAAACACTTGAATTTTTAGATGCAGGTTTTCTGGACATGAGTAAAACTTTTTAATATATATATATATATATATATATATATATATATATATATATATATATATAAATGAAATTGTCTGTCTGTGTCTCAGCCTGTGTACATTCCCTGCCAAATTACTTTATCAATTTTTAGTTTAGACTTCAGATTTTACATAAGGGGTATTAAGATTTAGAAAAATCTTGTTTATTGGTTTATGCGCAGAAATTTTGCTGTCAAGAGGTCAAAGTTCAACGATTTGACTTTTGAGAACTTCACCAAACTCCGCTGCCAATTTTGGGTTAAAACACTTGAAATTTTAGATGTAGGTTACTTGTACATGGAACAAGCTTTTTACTAAATTTTAGTCCAATATAATAAATTTTAAGACGTCAAAATTGGGGTCAAAGTTTTAAAAAATTTGCTCTCTGAGGTCTCTACAAAGTTACTCTGCCAATGTTTGGTATAAACATTTGAAATTTTATATAAAGTATAATCAGTCATAGGGCTAGCTTTTTAATCGGTTTTTGGCCGAAAATTTCGTTGCCAAGGTGTCAAAGTTCAAAAGATTTGACTTTTGCGGGCTCTAGCAAACTGTTCAGCCTATTTTTAGGTTTAAACATTTGAAATTTAATATTGGGGTACTCAGAGATGCAACAAGCTTTTCAAACTAGTTTTGAGCTAAAATTTGACTGCTAAAAGGTCAAAGCTGAAAGAGTTTAGCTTTGCAGACTCTACCAAACTCCTCCGCCAATTTTGGGCCTTAAACACTTGAAATTTTAGATGTAGGTTACTTGGACATGAGTCAATGTTTTTAATATATATATACATATGCACATAAAATTATGAACAGTTCATAAGGCCTGAGTAAAGCCGGACTTAACTACTAGTATATAGATAAAGGCACTTTGCGTCTCTCTCTCTCTCTCTCTCTCTCTCTCTCTCTCTCTCTCTCTGTGAGTTTGTTCTCTATGAACTTTAAATTTTACACAATTGCACTTTATGTGACCAGGAGTGTTCTTAGATAGGTTTTGCATCGAAATGACTTCAATAATATCAAAATCGATAATCGTAACAATCTGAATAAAGAAGGAACAGTCCAATTTTGATCAAAGTTAACACCCTTATACAGACTAACATCACAATGTGTTTGAAAAGCTTTATCACTGCACAAGCAGAAGGGTATTCCGTCTAAAATCAACAGTAGGTACCTTGATAAGCTAAGGGCGTGTCCATAATGAATTTTTCTATTTAAAGCACAAATGAAACATGATACTTGACTTTTGCATTATAAAAATAATTTTATAAAATCAACGGTAGCTTTTCTACAGTGCAACGTAGACTACAATGTATTGTGGACTTATTCACTTTGGGAGACATATAAAGCTTCCTCTTAGTACAATGCAGTGCGTCTCTTACTAGAGCCGACAATCAATCAATTTGATTAGAAAATGGGTGATGGGTGATTTCATCGAATTCAATAACAATAGAAGTGCTGAATATTTGTTGATCCTCATTCGATTCTGGACAACGTTGTGTCTTTCTGATTATATATATATAATAAGATATGAAAATATATATGGCAATTAAGCTACACAGAATATTTCACGTTTTATCCTCATGAGGATTCGTCAGGCTTATGCAAAATGTTGTGGTTATAGTGCATTTATATATACACACATAGTATTGAATTTTCTAGCTTCTTAGTTGAAATTGCGCCCATCCTAATCAGCCAATGGGCGGCCACTTACAGGATAAAGGTTCATTTTTTTTTAATTTCTACAAAAAAATCACCACTTAAAAGGGCGCAGAGGCCACTCGAGGATGAGGGTTAAAGAATGTACAGTGGTCAATAGGACAATATTATAGTAATCGTTAGACGTGTAAATTTGGTAAATTGGATTACTTAAGGGAAACGGCTAATCAAGAACTTGTTTACATTGGACTTGAAGACGACCATATTGTAGTCAGCTGGAAGCAGATAAACTGAAGGGAGTTCCACAGGTGTGCAGTTCTTAGAAGGAATCTTTGTTCATGGAATCTACATTTAGGTTTAGGCACAGATAAAGAGTGGGGCAAATTATTTATAGCGTTTACAGCCAAACGAGTGTTTATTGTGAATATTTGGCGAGTAGGGAACCCTAGATTGGAGCTCAGACGAACACTTGCCATGAAAATAACGATAAAACCGAGACAGGCTTGCAACGTCTCTTCTGTGAGAAAGAGGTTGCAGGGAAGAGAATAGAGCATCTCGCACTAGACTACCAAGTCTATTTGAACTCTGTCAAGGCAGGATAAGATGGTCCTAGCAGCTCATGCGCAGATATGACAGCAATACTCCATCCTTGGACGTACCTGGATCCCATCATTTTTCCAGCGACTTTGGAAACGGATTTGATGTACATATTCCATTTTAGACCAGGAGTAAAGCTCAAGACCAGAAGCTTGTCAAAACATTGAGCCTCCCTAAGGTGAGAGCCATTCATTTCAATTGATGCCAGATAGGAATAGAACGTTGATGATGTAAAGATAGAAGCTTGGTTTTAGATGCATTAAAAGTAACCAGCCACCTCTTTCCCCATTGTACCACTTGCTCAAGATCAGAGGAGAGAGAATCGGAGAGAACTTGGTCGTTTACGGTCTTAGATGTGCTACCATAGATAGTAGTGTCATCAGCATAAATGTCTATGAATGATGTAAAGATGTGATTTGAAAGATCATTAATGTAGATCACAAAGAGAGTTGGGCCTAGGATGAACCCCTGAGGGACTCCAGCATTAATACTGTGAGCTTCTGATTTCTGCCCATCAACCACTACTTTTATGAACCTATCAGAGAGAAATGATTTAATAATTGAAAAAACATTTTCAGCTATACCGTATCTGGAGATCTTGTGAAGTACACCTTTATGCCATACTCTATCAAGGGCCTTTGATATGTCAAGAGCAATTGTACTAGTACAGTTTTCCCTTTGTGTGTGTGTTTTTTTTTGGGGGGGGGGCGGTAGATGAGTTGACCTACTTTCAACCTAGGTGTAGTTTTAGATATATTATTTTATGTTTTGGTTTATACTTCGGATTTTATGTCAGTTGTTTTGAATATATAAAACAATTTATGAATATGTATTTTTTTAAAAATTTTTTTTAATTACATTTTCACCCCAAACAAGGCACATTGCCACTCAAGTGTAGGGGGCTACTATCAGGGTCAGCAACTACAGGGGCACTATGTAGGGATTTGGGCAGCAAGATGTCGGTTCACGTTGCACTTGAACTTCTGCATGTCAGTACAGTTAGGGAAGCATGATCCTGGAATGGAATTCCAGAGTCTAGCGGTTCTGGGGAAGAAACTACTGGAGTAGAAAGATCTTTTACATCTAGGGATCTCTACTGTGTGGGGGTGGGATTTAGCTGCCTGTCGGGTTTGTCGAGGGTGTCTGCGTCGTGGGGGCACAAGTGTCTGCAGTTCGTCAGAGCATTCACCATTAAAATACTTGTAGAACGAGCAGTGGGATGCAACGTTTCGTCGATGGGACAGGGGCTGAAGCTTAGATGCCAATTAAGGGCCTATTAGATTGGTGACTCTTTTTTGAACCTTGTCTAGGAGCGAGAGACTAGTAGTAGACGCACCAGCCCAGATGTGATAACAATACTCCATACATGGGCGAATGGTGGCCTTATAGAGATACAGGATACTTTCAGGTGTCAGTAGTTTTCTAGCACGGTAGAGAGAGCCTACCATTTTTGCAGCGGCCCTGGCAATGTTTTCAATATAATTGTTCCAGCTCATGTTTCCTGTGAACCTTAGGCCAAGCAGTTTGAAAGATGTACTCTCAGACAGGGAGTCACTGGCCATTGCTATTGGTGGCAGAGAAGGTTTCTTGTAGTTATTGAAGGAAACCAGTTTGGTTTTGGCAGCATTGAATGTGACCATCCATTTATGTCCCCATTCCACTACAGATTGTCATCAGCATATATACCCATCTCAGAGGCAGTTTTGTCGGGGAGGTCATTAATAAATATCAGCAACAATAGAGGTCCAAGAATAGACCCCTGAGGCACTCCCGCATTTATATCACACTGTTTAGATGTTCGACCGTCGAGGACAACCTGGATTTTTCTCTTTTCTAAGAAGGATTCAATTATGCTAAGTATTCTACCAGTGATACTGTATGATTTAATTTTCCTGAGGAGACCCTCATGCCATACCCTGTCAAAAGCCTTAGATATATCTAGAGCTACCGCTCTGCCCTCCCCCGCTTTGTCCAGTGAATGGTATATACGTTCAGAGATTACAGTGAGAATGTCAGCTGTGGAACGGGCTTGTCTAAATCCATATTGTTTGTCAGTCAGAAGTTTAGCGTCTGTAAGGTGCCGGACTAGAGGATGGTTAATTAAGGTCTCAAATATTTTGGCAAAAAGTGGGAGGAGGCTAATGGGGCGATAATTTGATGGGTCAGTTCTTTCGCCAGAATTCTTGAATATTGGTACCACTGAAGCGGTTTTCCAACAGCCCGGAAAGCATGATTCATTAAGGCATTTGTTGAAGAGTTTGGAGAGAACTGGAGCTACTTCGGCTGAGCACTTTTTTAATAGCACAGCTGGGATGAGATCAGGTCCGCATGCTTTGGAAGTGTCAAGATTTATTATATGTGTTTATTTTATTTTATTTTTATTATTTTATTTGTTTCTTTCTGTATTTATTTTTGTTATTGTTAATTTAAAATTATGTTGTATCGCTATCCTACAGTAAAGTTTATCCTGTGTACACAGTTGTTCACTATTTTTCTCCTACAGTTCAATAAATGTTGGGGTTCTTTAAAGAATAGGATAGCGAATTTTTCATTTAGGCATAATCTACATGGATCGTTTAGGTCCCTACATGTACTTGCTTGTCTTACTATTTTCCCTTCGACTATCGACGGACGGCCACTCTCTTTGTGTTCCCAGTATTGGTTTGCTAGTGCTGTTTTCATTCGGTGTCTTTCTTTGTTATTGAACGTACTTTTATGGTCATGATATCTGGTTTTAAAATCTAAGGAAGTCATATGTACGTAATACTTCTTGCTATTCGGGTTTTCTTTGGCAAATATTGTGGCCTGGTATACTATGCTTTTTGTTAGACATTTATTTTGAAGTGGGCAGAGTGTGCTGGATCTACAGTTGTCCATTATTACTATTTTTTTCTATTAGGGTTGATGTTCTGTGGATTTGGTTTATTATTATTATTATTATTATTATTATTATTATTATTATTATTACGCTTATCGCTCCGTCCGTTATCGTGCTGTGCATCCCTTAAAAAGGAAAGTGGAATATTCCAAAAAGTGGAATCCAAATAAACCTTGTCACCCTTGAAAATATTTTTAAAAAATTGGTGTCGCTGTTGAGGCAAAGCTAATAAAAATGATTGGTCTTTCTTGGCCTTTTGGCTAAGATCAAAGTGTAGTATCTTCTCTTAAGGTGCTACATTTCAATTTCTTTTCTCTCAGTGGAAGAGAAATCCTTTACAACTAAGACAATTTCTTTCTCCACGTTAAAAACGACCACGGTGTCTAAATCTGTCCCGTGGGGAGGCATGGTACTATGTTTAATGTAACAAAGTTTTAATATTAAAAAAGCAACTGGAAAAAGTTATTTCTGATTTAATTACAAAATGCCCTGGAAATGTCACTTCTGATTAATTATAAAATGCCCTCGAAAATGTCCATTCTGATTATTTTTTTTGTTTACTTGCCTCCCCACAAAGGCGGAATTGGACATGAGGTCGGTTATAAATTTAATGGGAAACCAGCTCCCCAAAAGGGTCTCTCTGGGCAATAACAAAAATAAAAATTGTGTCAGTAATGAAGGATTTCTCCTCCATTAACCAAGACCAAGAAAGGAGGGATTTAAGTCACTGGAATGCTGAAACTGATACTACACTCAGAAATTCATGTTGAAGTAATGGTTGCCTAATCTCTAACCGTGTTAATGTTTTTATGTATTACTTTTGAAAAGCTGCTGAAACAGTTTAAGATTTAAACATTACTTTATTTCAGGTATATTTTAAGCAGTGGGTTACGCGATATGAAGTCAGTCAAACCGTTTACAATTCAAACATTACTTTATTTCATGTATATTTTTAACAGTGGGGTGGGGGGATATTAAATCAGTCCCAAAAACGTGTGAAACCATTTACGCATTACACATTACTTTATTTAATGTATATTTTTAACATTGGGGTGGGAAATATGAAGTCGGTTCCGGAAATGGCTGTAACCATTTACGTTTTGAACATTACTTTATTTAATGTATATTTTTAACAGTAGGATGGGAGATAAGAAGTCGGTCCCGGAAATGGCTGAAAAAGTTTACGATTTATACATTACTTTATTTCATGTATATCTTCAACAGTGGGTTGGGGATTATAAGTCAGTTCCAGAAATGGCTGAAACAGTTTACTATTTAGACATTACATTATTTCATGTATATTTTTAGCAGTGGGTTGGGGATATAAAGTCAGTCCCGGAAATGGCTGAAACAGTTTACGATTAAAACATTACTTTATTTAATGTATATTTTCAACAGTGGGGTGGCGGATATGAAGTCAGTCCCGGGATTGAATGAGATATGCAAATATATACTATCAGAAAGCGTCGCCCAGTATTGAATGAGGTAAGTGGAAAACATATAGTAGCAAAATACCTAGTGTTGCGTGGGATCGAATGAGATAGGTGAATGATATATATTATAGCAGAATATGCGGCATCACCCGGGATTGGATAAGATAGGTGAAACATATATACTATGAGAATACCCAGAATTGATTGATTTGTTTGTAATTAAATAACCAACCCAGGCAATATATCAAAGTTATTATTTAAGTAAGGGGAAGTGACATAATGGGTTAAAGTTATGAAAATTATTGTCAAAGTTAGTAACATATACAAGAATTATGAAAAATGATTAAATGTGAGTTACTTGATTGGTGTGTTTGTAATGATATAATAAGCCCAGACAATATATCAAATATATTATACAAGTAGGAGGGAGAGGCATAATGTGGGTTTTTAATTATAAAAATTATTGTCGAAATTAGTAACATATCCAGGATTATGAACAACGATTAAATGTGAGTTAATCGATTGTGTGTATAATAAAATAATTGTTATATACTGGGTGATATGGTTATTATTAGTAGTATTAGACTATACCACTTGTGCACGTATGTTACGTGAGTTCTTATTAGTAATGATATGAGTCTTAGTGAGAGTTCTTGTCTTATTACATATGATGTTGTATCTTAGAGAGAGATGTGTATGTAATGACATTTTATAACACAGACATATAATAACAATACAATTTACCTTTTTGTAGAAATCACAAACACAAAGATGAGCTTTATCCAAAACACATGATGAATTTATTTTCTTACGACCGGTCGGGATTTCCTCATTAAGAACTCAAAGTTTCACATTTTAGTTTCTGAAGTGACGTCTCGCTTCAGACGTCCGCCTGTCTCTGAGTTTTCTCACTGACCGTCTCCCCTGATTGTCCCTCTGACTGTCTCTCTGACTGTATCTGACTCTCTTCACGACCAACTAACTCCCACCTCCTATATTGAGAAATCCATGCATCCCGGCCACGTGAGCAAAATTCACGTGTTTCAACATGCACGACTTTGCACGTTTCCGACATTGATTTCCCAATAAGCTATTTTTCTTGTGTTGTTTCCACAAAGGAATTTAACCTACATATCTAATTTATTTAACCATATTTTATTATCCACATTCTTTTAACAATTGAATAGTTTATTTATTATTTATTTCATCCGAATTAACAATTTACTAGACATTCCATTTAAACCTATTGTTCTTTAAAACTTATGTCCAGGGTTCGATTTCTGCTTTCTCTTATTTTCATTTTAACTAATCTCTCTATTTTTATACTTACATGAACAGGGACAGCCCTTATCATGTAACATAATCAGCCCAGGAAATATATCAAAGAAATTATTTTAGTAAGAGAGGGCGATAAGGATGGTTTAAATTATAAAAATAATTGCCGAAATTAGTAACATATCCAAGAATTATGAAAAATGTAATATGTTATTTGATGCATTAGTGTGTTTGCAATGAAATAATCAGACCAGACAATACAGCAAAGTTATTATTTTAGTAAGTGGGGCGATGATGTGGGTTAAAATGATGAAAAATGATTGTCGACATTAGTAATATATCCAAGAATTATGAAAAATGACAAAATGTGAGTTAATTGATTGGTGTGTTTGAAATGAAATAATCATCTCAGATAATATATCAAACTTATTTTAGTAGTAGGGGGTTGATAATGTGGGTTAAAAATATTAAGAATAATTGTGAAAATGAGTAACATATCCAAGAATTAAGAAAAATGATTAAGTGTGAATTAATTGATAATTGTGTTTTTTATGAAATAATCATCCCAGACAATATAGTAATTTTTTAGTAAAAGAGGGCGACAAGGATGGTTTAAATTACAAAAAAATTATTGTCTAAATTAGTAACTTATCCAAGAATTACGAAAAATGACAAAATGTTATTTAATTGATTGGTGTGTTTATAATAAAATAATCAGCCTAGATAATATATCAAAATTATTATATAAGTAAAAGGGAAGGAGATAAGGAGGACTTAAATTATGAAAAATTATTGTCGAAATTAGTAACATATCCAAGAAGAACGAAAAAATGATGAAAAATTAGATAATTGATTGGTGTGTTTGTAAGGAAATAATCAGCCAAGACAATATATCAAAGTTATTATTTAGTAAAGGGGAAAGGGCAAAAATGTGGGTTAAGATTATGAAAAATGAGTGTCGGAGATAACATATCCAAGAATTATGAAAAATGATTAAATGTGATTTCATGCATTAGTGTGGTTGTAATAAAATAATAAGCTCAGACAATATTTCAAAGTTATTATTTTATTAAGGAGGGGGCGATAATGTGAGTATAAATTATTAAAAATAATTGTCGAAATTATTAACATACCCAAGAATTATGAAAAATGATGAAATGGAGGTTAATTGATTAGTGTTTGTAATGAAATAATCAGCCCAGCAAATGTATCAAAGTTATTATTTTAGTAAAGTTGGGCGACAACGTTGGTTTAAATTATAAAAAAATATTGTCGAAATTAGTAACATATCCAAGAATGAAATATGAGTTGATTGATGTGTGTGTTTGTAATGAAATAATCAGCCTAGACAATATATACAAAGTTATTTTAGTAAGGTGTGCGATATGGTGAGTTTAAATTATGGAAAATTGTCAAAATTAGTACCATATCCAAGAATTATTAAAAATGATGAAATGTGAGTTAACTGATAGTTGTGTTTTATTTTATAAGATAATCAGCAAATACAATATATCAAAGTATATATTTTAGTAAAGGGAGGGGCGATAATGTGGGGTGAAATTATGAAAAATTATTTTCGAACATAGTAACATATTCAATAATTATGAAAAATGATAAACTGTGAGTTAATTGACCGGTGTGTTTGTAATGAAATAATCAGCCCAAGAAATATATCAAAGTTATTATTTTAGTAAGGGGGCGATACAATTTTAATAAAAAAGTAGAATAATATGATTGTGCCTTCATTCATGCTGAACTGAACGCTCACAGCATGCCCAGCAACAATATATTACATATGAAAAATGCTGCTGTGGAATTTCCACAGCTCCCGCTAGTTATTATTATTATTATTATTATTATTATTATTATTATTATTATTTCTAATAGTTACATTTTGGTTCTTTGTGTTCGTTTTATTTTTGTTATGTTCACTTTATTATTTATTTTGTTATTATTGTTTTCATTGCTCTTATTCATTATTTTGTTATTATGTGCTTTAATTATTATCTCTAAATTTTTGCAGCAGCTGTAGGATAACTGAAGATTTTGTGTAGTGAAAGTGCTTTTCGATGAGGTCTAGAAATTTCTTACCAAGTTTTGTTTTTAACATTTCATTGTATGGCACCGTATACCAGACGATATTTCTTTTTCTTCTATTTTTAATTTTATTTAGTTGTTGATGTTTTGTTGCTTATATTTAATACCAATACTTTTGTACCCACTATTTTTTAAAGCTGTGTCGTAGATGTTGAATGCGTTTTCATCACTTGAGTTATTGATCAGTCTACTTACAATATATATATATATATATATATATATATATATATATATATATATATATATATATATATATAGAGAGAGAGAGAGAGAGAGAGAGAGAGAGAGAGAGAGAAAGAGAGAGAGACAGACAGACAGATTTATAAATCATTGGTTCTTGCCAGTATCATACACAAAATAAAACAGTAAAACATGTGGAAAAATATAAATGCTATGAACTTTGATGTTATTGCTCGTAGTTTATAATATATGTTGAACGATATAAGAGACACCAAATTGTAAAAGGTCTATATTTTTGTTGTATTGTATTGAATAGTTCATTTAAATAAAGGGGCGATAGACAGAAAATTTGTCGAAAAGAAGGCCACATAACTGCGTGTATTCTCTCATTATAATTCGACATTATCTGAGAATTGAAATGAAATGCTTCACAATTGAAAACAGCCAAAGAAACCTAATTATGTACAAGCCAAGTACGTCCAAGGATGGAATACTGTTGCCATATCTGGGCAGGAGCGGCCAAAAACAGCCTATCATGCCTTGACAGAGTTCAAAATAGACTTCGTGGCTTAGTGGGGGATGCCCTTTTCTCTACCCTGCAACCTCTCTCACACAGAAGAGACGTTGCAAGCCTATCCTTGTTTTATCGTTATTTTCATGGCAGGTGCTCGTCTGAACTCCAATCTCTGGTCCCCCCCTCGTCAATCTTTCACGAAAAACACCCGTCTAGCTGAATCCACTGTGAAAAATTTCCCCCACTCTATATCTGTGCCTAAATCAAAACGCGGATTCCATGAACAAAGCTTCTTTCTTAGAACTGCACGCCTGTGGAACTCTGTTCCGTCTGCCTGCTTCCCTCCGGACTACAACTTGGATGTCTTCAAGTCCAATGTTAACAAATTCCTAATGAACCGCCCCCTTAATTAAACACTTCATCAAATCTCCACACTAACGTAATGTACTTGCAATAACCCTTATCCCTGAGTGGCCTCCGGGCCTTGATAAGTGGTGATCACTGTGTAAAAAAAAAGTCTATGGGGCAATTTTGAACTGTTTTGAATTGGAAACAATTACAATTCAAAGCAAAATAGTAGATAGTAAAGTATTATTGGAAATTTGATAAATGCCGAACATGTGTGAACAAGAGAGAGAAGAAGGCCTACAAATCGTGTGTATTCTCTTCTGATGACCCGACATTTTCTGGAAGCTGCAATGATATACGAATACTTCAAGTGTAAAAACAACCCGTAAAGATGATTATATATAAGCCTACAAGGTAAGCTGTTTCTTTCAAAACACAATATCTTCTGTTGTCCGCTTGTTTCATAACGAGTTTCTGATACTGTCCCGGTAGCAGCTTTCATTTCATGAACTTTGATGCTATTACTCGTTGTCTATAATAATGTTTGAGCGGAATACAGACATTGTTTTTTGTTTCTCTTTAAATACCAGGTGAGTGTCTCTCGACAGTAGACGATTGCAGTATATGTAGCACAGAAAACACTGTCGAATGTATTACCGTTTCATCGGAGGAATATAGATGCCGTTGCAATGAACTATACCAAAGTAAAAGCTGTAAGGTAAGAAGTGTTTTCTTTTACTGTAAAATATTCGCTTATGCTGGGGTATTGTTGCCACATCCGTGCTTGTGTATTTTCTACTAGTCCTTCACTCGCAGGAGCAAAAAGAGTCTCAAACCGAGTAGGTCCTCCTGCACTATCGCTCATGCTTCAACCTCTGTCTCATCGCCACGATAGTCACAAACCTATTCCTGTTTTACAAGTAACTGGTATGTGCTCTGATGAACTCATAGCACTTGTGACGCTATCGACGTACATACTTCCGACTAACCCAACGGGCAGCAAAATCCCACCTCTTCACTGTTGAGGTTTCTAGATATCAGAAAGCCTTCTACTCTAATAGTTTCTTCTCGTGAACTACAAGATTTTGTAATTCTTTGCATTTTCCTGCTTGACTGATTGTACTAACTAACGTTTCTTATCAATTTGTTTCTTTTCTGGGACTCTTAGAAACTAATTGATCCCTATAAATATATCTTTGTTCAATCTCAGGACTTTCTTTATTTGGAAAAACTTCTTCCGACAAAACAAAATAAAATTTAAATGAAATCGCTTTTGTGTTTGTGAATTTTTAGATGACAATTATTCGAATCATTTGGATTCTTAAGACTAGTTTTCATCTTGAGTATTATTTCGCAATGTTTCGGTTGATGTAATCTCCGGCTTTATAAAGAATATTTATATATATATATATATATATGTATATATATATATATATATATACATATATATATACATATATATGTATATATATATGTATATATATATATATATGTATATATATATGTATATGTATATATATATATATATATACATATATCTATATATATAAAAATGTAAAGTTGGTTCGTTCTAAACAAATAAAACCATGTTTATACGTTACCAATTTATTTGAAATTTTCAGACAACCCATTTTTAGAGTCGAGGTATGTTTTTATGTTATTAAAATAAATTTACCTAATTAAAATTAAAATATTAAATAAAATAAATATATTTATTTAATCGTTTCTGCGAATCTGTTCTGTTGATAAAACTGAACTTCCGGTTCGATTCATTTCACAGCCACGAATTGACGAAAGGTTTCATTTTCTGTTAACTCGATAAGTAAAAAAAAAACAAAAAAAAACATATTTTATTTTTTTATCTTCCAAAGTTTTTAATTTACACATCTTTTCTTTATTATATAAGGCCAAAAAAAAAAAAGTTTTTTGCTTGCTTTTGAGTTTTTTTTTTTTGGTTTTCTATATAAGATTACTCATGCAGAGAGTGATCCGTGCTGAAATAATGTTATTATTTAAAAAGTCATTCTTAACATGGGGAGGTAAGGATGTTTTGTACCTATTCTGTACTTTAACCTTACAATTGAATAAATAAAAAAAACATATCGTAAAACGTTATTTAAACGTGGAAATATGATTTAAAAAATAGCGTGGATCGCTCTCTGCATTAGCACCATTTTTATTTATTGTTGTTGTTGTTTCACGAATTTTCGGCCAACTATTCCTCTGGGCTTCATGCAAAGAAGTCCTTTTATAAATGTTCAGTAACTTTTTCCTTTTATTATTTTTAAAGAGTAAAACTTTTCTTATTCATGAAAGGAGTTAAGCCTACGTAAATAAATAAATGTTTGTACACGTGACAAATTATCAATAAATGGTTTGGTTACTTTTTTTTAAAAAATGTTTGTAAAAGTGCGAAAGGCGACGTTGTTGTATACTCCCATGCTTAATTTCTATACTTATAGGTTTTTGGAATTTTTTTTCACGTGATTATTATTGATTGGACACTAATTAAACAGATTATTAAAAAAAAAATGTAAAAAAGAAATCATTATTTCGACATTTGAAAGTGGTGCTCACTTTTTAGTTACAACGTTCTGATAAATCAGTCACCCATTTTGTAAGCAATAAAAACGCGGTATATCAAAACCATAGAAAGTAAAAATAATGAACCTCTACCGCATTTGTAAGTCAGAAATATATTTGTTTCTCAAAGAAAAAAAATAGAGAGAACAGGACTTTTTTTTATTGTTTTCATGAAAATAAAGTTTCGAGATTTTTAATTATTTTTTTTTTACTTATTTAGTCAGTTTGTGGTTGTTGTTTTTTTAAATTGTTTTTGTGAAAGGTGAGTTTTTTTTCAAAACTTTTGTTTTGTTTCTTTTTAATTTTTTTAAAGTATTATAAATTTCACTAACATGCTGGAGAAATGTTTAATAATTTGGTATTTTTTTAGATTAGGTCCATCTCCACAATTTTCCTTTCAATGACGACATTTATAGGTTTCCGAGTATGCTGAACACGCAAATTGCATTGAAATTTTGCGGAAATAAATAGTTGTATTATGCATTGTATTCTTCGGCGGCCATCTTTTTACGTGCACACGCGCCATAAACAAATACACACACGTAAAAAAGATGGCCGCCAAAGATTACAATGCATAATACAAGTTTTTATATCTTTATAACTACATATTTCTGCAAAATTTCGATGCGATTTTCGTATTCAGCATAGTCGAAAACCATTTCAAGTCGTAATTTAAAAGAAAATTGAGGAGGTGGACCTAATCTAAAAATTTACCAATAATTTTTAATCCCGTACGTCTCCCGATACATTGCTTCGTCAACATGCGACCATTTTATATCTCCCGAAGACACTTCCGTATTTAGAAAATAAATAAATAAATAAATAAATAAAAAGTGACCGATTTACCAGAACGTGGTAACTAAAAAGTGAGTATTCCTTTCAAATGTTAAAATGATTTTTTTTTTCAATTTTTTTTCATAATCTGGTTAGTGTTCAATCAATAATAATCCAGTGAAAAAATTTCAAAAAACCTATCAGTATAGAAACTCCACCACGTAAGTAAATAAATAAAAATATGCTACGTGCACATGCGTTAGCCTTGACTAGGGGGGGTACTAAGGCAACGACCATTAAATAATTATGCGGGTCGCCATGGAACTCAACGCCCAAGGAGTATCAAAATAGTTTTCATGATCTGAAGAAATTTTTTTTTCCGAAAAGTGGGTGATCACTTTTCCATCTAAATTTAACTTAAAATGAGCACCCACTTTCTGGCCACCTGAGGAAGGGGCATTTATTTTCGTGTTTATTGGCTTAAAGGTTTTTTTGACAAGGCAGTTTTGTACGCGAATGCATATTTAACAGTTTTCGTTTATGCTCACGCATAACATAAACAAAGGCTACGTCTGTGAAATGGAAAATAGTCCCAGAGTTCAGGGGTTAATACTTGCAAAAGAAATCAAACAAAAAGACTTTTTAGCCAAGAAACACACAGAAAGAAAAAAAAATAGCATCCATTTTTTTTCTATCGAATTCATTTGCTGTTTTTATTGAAAACTATTTTCCCCCGGATTTTTGATATAATTTTCCATTAAGGGCTGTGCGTCTCACGTTCGTAAATAACAAAACTTTTTTTGTAGATTTTGGTGTGCTAAAAACGAATCTGCAAACCGTTTCCGTCACAAAAAAAATAGTTTTTATGATATAAAGAAATTACTTTTTCGAAAAAGTGGCGATCACTTTTCCATGTAAATTTAACTTGAAATGAGCACCCACTTTCTAGCCACCTGAGAGAGGGGGGATTTTTTCCCATGTTTATTGGCTAAACAGCTTTCGTTTATGCTTAAGCATAGCGTAAACGTAGGCTACGGCTGTTAAATGGAAAATAGTCCCAGAGTTCAGGGGTTATTACCATGCAAAAGAAATCAAACAAAAAACTTTTTAGCCAAGAAACAGAAAAATGCCCCTCTCTCAGGTGGCCAGAAAGTGGGTGCTCATTCTAAGTTAAATTTACATTGAAAAGTGATCACCCACTTTTTGAAAAAGTAATTTCATGAATTTCATGAAAACTTTTTTTTTGCTACGTAAACGGTTTGCAGATTCGTTTTTAGCACACCGAAATCTACAATAAAATATTTCGTTATATATGAACATGAAACGGGCCTTAAAGTAAAATAATACCGGATTTTTTTGAGCAGATTTGCCGTTTAGTTGTACAAATATCCTCAAACCAGGTAATCACTAAAAGGGATTTTTAAAAGTCGTCACCTGTATCGAGCAAAAGTTTAAAACCACCGATTATATGCCAGCCTACATCATGGTAACATATATTGAGTGAGTTCCTAACAGTATTTTTAGTTTAAACTCATTTTCCCAAAATTTCCCCAAACTTAACGTGTTCGATACAGTCTGCCGCCATTTGTATTTTTCAGATATACCGATAAACATTGAATGTTTTTGAACCGATTATACATTACATAAAAACACTAAAATCTTATCCAGTTAGGTAGAACACTTACTTTTCTTGCCTTTGATAACATTTATTTGTTATATATTTATTTTTTGACAACTTCTTTGTATCTGTGTTTAGTAATATAAACCCTTTTCATTTAATGTAACGTTTAGTCGGCTCGAAAAACAGTGTTTATTGGTGTATTTGAAAGCTACAAATGGTGGTGGACACTGTTGATTACTTTAAGTTAGAGAAAGTGATTTAAAACTAAAAAAACTATACAAAATACTGTCAGAAACCTACCGATTATGCTAGCCTATGTCATGGTAACATATGTTCGGTGAGTTTCAGGCACTGTTTTGTATAGTTTTTAGTTTTCAACTTACTTTCCCAAACTTAACGTATTCAAAAGAATCCGCGACCATTTCTGTTTTTGGAGCCAATTAAACATTTTACATTACATAAAAACACTAAACAATTATCCAATTAGGTAGAAACGTAAATTACCTTACCTTTGCTTTCATTTCTTTGTTTTTGGACGACTTTTTTGAATCTGTGTATAGTAACCCCCCTCCCCCCACCATCAACCAAATATTAATTACTAACTCACATTTTTTAAACCAACAACAAAAAAAAAACATTTAGCGTTTCAACATTCTTGCTACGTTCGGCTTCATCCACTGATTGTTGGTCAAGTCCAAAACATGAATGATTGACAGAAACTCTCGAGGATCCAGATCAAATTCTGCAAGAGTACCATTTTTTTCAGTTTCGCCTTCTTTTTCACTTTTTGCAGTGGATTGCTGTACTAATATAAGAAACATGCATTTTCTCTTTTATTAAATTTTTCCATTACACCAAATTGATCCACTGCAACGCGTGGCAGGGTACAGCTAGTATATATATATATATGTAAATGTTGGTTCGTTCGGAATTAATTGTCTAAAAAACCACTGGACGGATGGCTTCCACGTTTTGGTATAATATGTTTACTATATCCATGTGTGTTTTTATATATTTCTTTTTAATTATAACATTATACTTAATTTTTCTATGATAAATAGATAGATTTCTTTGTATCGAGAGGCCATTTTTTTATTTAGGGAAAATTATTTATTACCGCTTCCTGTCACGTGACCAGTGTTACAATTTAGCGGTTTTCCTGCTATATCTGGAGATTTCGGTTACAATCAAGCGGGAAATTCTAGAAAATCTGGAGGTATTTGGCACCCACACACCCGCATTAAAGCGCTTGAAAATACTCAATGTAAGTAAAAACAAGTAGCATTTATTGTCTTTGGTAACAATTATTTATTGATTATTTGTTTTGTTTTTCACCTTTTTTTTCGACTAACCATTCTTAAATCTAACTATAAAAATCGATTTTTCCAAGTACATTTTAGGTGGGGAGGGGGGATTCCAACCTCCGAAGTTTGGGTTTGTATTACTGTACACATAGATTCGAAAAAGTTGTCAAAAAACAAATATATAACAAATAAATGTTATCAAAGGCAAGATAAGTTACTTTTCTGCCAAACTGGATATTTAAATTAACCACAGGTGGTCTCAAAATGAATGACGACGCTCAAAGTGTATACACATTTTGACTCCTCCCTTTACTTAAAAATTCACCAAAAATCAGGAAATTAACGAATTTTAATGAAAATTGCAGTATTTTTCAAATAATGATCGCAGAATATAATGAACAAATTATTTTTACTTAACTCTTAGTGAAAATCTTTTATTTTGCTTAAACAAAAAATACCTTTACTAAAGTTATGGTTTTCAGTAGTGTCAGAAATTATCTTACCCGTTTTTGCCTATGGCAGAATGAAAGAGACTCAGAAAAAGCAACAAAGGCTCACCTTAAATCCAAGAATAATTTTATTTACAAAAGGGTAAAAAGGAGTCCATATTGCAAAAGAGTGCCCTCTTTAGCTTCTACCAAATGGCGGGTAGTTCTTGCCTAGAAAGGCGATGGTAGTTGAGTTCTTACCTTGAAAGGCGATGGTAGTTTTCTTCTTGTGAAGATGCTGGTAGACTCGGCCGCTCGTAGAATTGGTTGAGGGTTCGCGAAATCCTTCCAGACTGTCGATATGAACAACGCACTTTGCAACCGATGTTCATAAATAATATGCCCTTTTGTGGGCAATGAAAATGGAGTAATTAATCCGTTGAACAATTTAGCCTCTGGCTAGTATCCACATTTAAATGAGCGGAGAAATAAATGGGGTAGAACCATGTCTTAGTTCATTAGGCATTGAGCGAGATTACACGCGTCTGCTTTGCTTGACGCTGAGTTGAATCTTGTTTTAGAACCGTGCCTTAGTTCAATAGGCACGGAGCGAGATTACATGTCCGTCTTATTCGGCGTCCTGTCGAAATCTGTTTTTGAAACACAAAATTCCCGCCACTTCTGCATCCTTCGCAGCAACTGAATCAACGCAATACCATTGGTCGAAATAATCGTGTGATTGCAAATCACGCGGTTATCGCCCTTGCATTCTGAAATTTCTAACACACTGCCAAAGGAAGGAAGAGAAAGAAATGGATTCTCATTTCTTTCTTTTTTATCGGGAAAATTAAGGATTGTCGCCTATTTGGACAAGTTATTACAATGAAATTCTGTCCCAAAGGACTTAATATTAACACAATAATAGCAATTAAAATCAATGTGTGTCTGTTGTCAATCTGAACTTATAACGATCTCTCTATGGTAAACAGAGAATTTATTAGTAATAAAAGGTATGACTCTACTGATGAGTCTATAAAAGGAATATACAATTATTAACTTGGTGTTTGATCCGCACAATCCGGACACACCCAATCTTCAACGGTGACTTGTTGGTCGACCCCGACACAACTAAAATGGTACCACTCATTGCACGAGTCGCAACACACCATAGGTGTTGTTCCGTCGTTGGCGACTGAACATGTGGGGCAAAAGAAGGGGTCTCCTTCTTCCGCAAATTCTGCTAATGCAGGTTCAGGATTATGTTTTATCTCTAAAGGATAAAAATTTTTTAAAGAATGAATTTGTACACACCCGTCTTTCAGCACTGAGGCCGAACGAACCTTGTTGTCCTTTCAAACCAATAATTTTACTACCTTACCCAACCCCCAGAAGGGCCGGGACTTATTAGGAACTTTGATAAGAACAATTTCACCCTCTGATATTTTAGAGGTTTCATTTTCTGTAATGTGGGTGTCTACTTCTCTAATCGAGAGCAAGTAGTCATTATGCCAAATACGTTTGAATTTACTGACAAATTCATCCCTCATTTCAAGGGAATGTAAGAGCGAATTTCTATTTGGAGGTTCTGGACAAGGGTCCTCTGAACCGCTAAGATTGATAAGCAGGCGGGGATGATATCCTGTCTGCAAAAAATGGTTGGGAGTCAACCCATCAAGGCCTCTATCAGAAGCTGAAATAAATGTTAGTGGCCTATCATTTATGGCCTTTTGAACATCTGAAAGGGCGGTTAGGAGCTCGAAATAACCGACCCTCCTCCTACCCAACAACTTGGAAAGACACTGTTTCACAGTTTTAATTAATCTCTCCCATACTCCACCCTGCCATGCAGAGTACAGGGGAATTGTATAATGAACAATAGTAGTGGATTTGAAATATTCTCTAAATTCATCAGACACAAATATGTCTGATAATATAATACCCGACGCTATGAAAGATTTAGCATTGTCGGAATACATATGAGTTGGTACACCAAATAAGTTGGTGAACCTAATGAACGCTAACAAGAAGGATCTTGCGCTCATGTCCGGTACCAATTCCAAGTGTATGGCACGTAAACTCATGCAAGTAAACAGTAGGATGTACATTTTGACATCCTCATTATTGTTTTTGACAAAAAAATGTCCAGTAAAATCCACCCCTACACATTTGAAGGGCCGGACAAAATTTACTCTCTCAGAAGGCAGTTGAGACCCAGAGGGTGCTTTGTACGGTAGAGAATTAATTCTCTTACATATAACACAGTCACGGAGAACCGACTTCACCGCCTGTCTTCCTTGGGGAATCCAAAAACCCGATAGCCTCACTTTGCTAAGGGTTGAATTTGCTCCCATATGACAACAATTCTGGTGAGCTTCAATAATGACCAATTTGGTCAGGTGGGTATTTTTTCCTAATAATATAGGAAATTTCACTTCATATGGAAAAACCTCGGAGTTCTGAATAGGTCCTTGAGTCCGTATCAGTCCCTCCCTATCTAGGAATAACCCAAGGGCCGTAACTCTTGGTGGAGCAGCCCTATTAGAGGGTTGTTGCAAATAAGCAAGTTCTGTGGGAAACGCTTCCCTTTGTAAATGAGAGAAGAGCAACAATTTAGCTCTCTTGACGGTGTCAGTCTTTCGGTGACGTAATTTATCACCGAATCTCACAACTTTTTCTAAGACATTAATAGCCTTAGTTAATGAGGAAAAATCAGATATTTTAATTGGCAAGTGATTCTCGTTAGAAGCAGTTTCATCCGAGAACATACATGTTACCATCTTTTTGTTAACATTGTTAAGACAAGGCAAGGGGGACGTGGGCCAGCTGATTTCAACTTGATTAAGCCAGTCTGGTCCGCAGGTCCAAAATTTTAAAAATTGGTTGAACTTAGAGGCAGTAAAAGATCAGCCGGATTATCCGACGAAAGAACATATCTAAATTTGGGGTTTATCCCATATTTAAGTTTAATGTTTTCAATGAACTTATTAATGTCTGACACGCGATTTTCAATGAATATATTTCTTTTCGCAGCCTTCCCATTCCAAATCCATGACAGGGCTACTTGTGCATCAGACACGACGAAAAAGGATTTGATATTGATGGGCGCTAGAGCACCCAAAACTTGTGGAATAACTTTAAACGCTAGAAATATAACTAATAATTCCAAAACAGGTAGTGATTTTCCCTTGATGGGTGCCACTTTTGCCTTGGCGAATATCAAGGAACACTGAGCACCTTGTTTCGCATACACGGAAAACCCATAAGCATGCTTAGAAGCATCGCTAAAGCAAATAATTTCAACAGGGGATTCTGCTAGGAGAGTACATCTAGGAAATTCAAAGTTCCCTATACAATTCAGCTCGTTGGCATGTGTTTGCCACATGGCCTTAACTTCTTCAGGGATTTGTTGATCCCAAGACAACTTCTTTTTCCACAGTTGACTAATAATAATCTTCCCCTGCACGGTGATAGGAAGAAGTAAAGATAATGGATCATATAGACTTGAGACTTGAGATAATATCTTGCGTTTGGTATTGGCATTGCCATCTATTACAGATGGAGCGAGTTTAAGGGTATCCCTTTCAACAGAATATTGATACCCCAGCACCTTTTCAAAGTTGAGGAAAGAAGACGAGATAGTATCGTCTTCCATCATTTTATTTTGTATGCCCGTGCAATTGGAGTTGCAGGATTGTAGTTCAAACCCCGCTTCTCCGAGTCTGTCGTGGACTTTATTATACACATGGGTTAGAGTATCTCGGTCACTATTAGTAGTAACTAAGTTGTCAACATAAAATTTATTGGAAATCGAATGTGAAGCCAAATCGGCTTCATATTTTTTGGCATGATGCTTAAGTATAAAGCTTAATATAAAAGGGCTGGCATTGAACCCAAATATAATAGTATTAAAACGGTAGACGCACAATTTGCCATCTACCTTGAGGAAAAAACAAAATCTGTTTTTATCTTCAATAGATTTTAACCTGATCTGTAAAAAAGCTTTGCGCCAATCGCCCAAAAGCACATATTTTTCTTTTCGGAAGGCTAGTAGAATATCTAGCAACAATGCAGTCATGTTAACACCCGAATAAGCAGCGTCGTTAATCGAAACGCTACCTTTACGTTTCAACGAACAATTGAAAACAGGGCGGATTTTTGTAGTTATTCGCAGACCTTCTTTAATTACTGGCCGATGGGGAATCCATTTATAATTCTCATAAGTTCCATGGGGAACAGAGAAAGGTTCGATAATTCCACAGTCTTCGTATTCTTTGAAGACCTGCATATAATCGTTATACAGTCCTTTTCCTTCCAAGGACTGGGCCACCCTATGCATGATTCGCAGTGAAGGCACATAATTGGACTCCACCTTGAGAAGCTTGTCATGCTCCCAAGGCAGCTTGACGTAATATTTTCCTTCCTTGAGAACTATAGCCTCTTCGAAGGCATTTAGTTTTTCTTTATCAATTGAAGACAACTGGTTGGCATCCTCGATACCTATGGAATCCAGAGAAAAAAACTTTTCTACTCCACGTTCAACAGCAGGACCGTCAAAAAAAGGTTGCAGCACATCCTCGTAAGATGCTACTGGCTTTAATACACTATCAATTAAATATGACTGACACATAGGGAGTGTTTTAATAACTTGATCGAAGGCTGGCAATTTTTCCACAACCTTATCATTTTTGTTTAAAAAATTTGACCCCTCACCGAAGGGAATGATATAATTGGGGAGTTTCCAAGCGGAACCTCCCAAGCACTTAATTAAACTGAGATTATGGATTCTAGGAATAAGATCCAGGCCAATGATACCGAGAATGTTAGAACCGTTTAGTTCAGAATAACCAGGACAAAACTTATACCCCTTTTTAGTTAAATTCGACGTAATCTCATCGAATCTGTTTACGTTAAATTTCAATTTCAAATTTTCAGCAAACAATGCAGAATGATATAAAGGACGCTGTTATCCCAATTTAATAGACACTTCCAGCTCTGAAAGACGTAAGGACTTATTCCCCACGAGGGTATTGACGGACATTTGTACCGTCTCAGGATTTAGATTACGGTTTTGAATCAACCGGTCCAGAATTGTTTTAAAGAAAAAGGAGTTTTGGCTACCCGTATCTATCAGACAGAAAAAATAAACCGGGTGCCCTTTAACCTTCATAGATATCTTGAGTACAGGACTAATACTCTTGTCCTGATCCGCCACGAAAGTACGTCCCACAAAGGACTTAGATTCTTTTGGACACATTAAGGAATAATGGTTTTTTAGACCACAATTACTGCAAGGGAAGGGGAACCCTTTAACCCCCCTGCAACTGGACTCTGAGTGCTTACCGAGGCACCGGAGACATAATTTTAATTCTTTCGCTCGAATAATTTTAGATTCCGAATTTGGAAATTTAGAACAAACTTTTGTCAGGTGACCATCAACCTGACACAATTTACAAAATTTATTTTCGCCATTTTTGACGAAAGACTTAGAGTTATTATTACTCTGAAAGTACTTGATTTGTTTTGGCTCCGAATTCTTCGCCACGAGGGTTCCAGCATTCAACGAACCCGACATTTATGGCGGGAATTTTTCCCGCCTTGACGCATTCAGAGGCGACGCCATTATTATGTCTATAACGTCAAACGTATATGTTAAATAGACTTTATGGAAGGAAACCGTTCACAGGATTTATTCATTATTTCTCTGCGAACACTGTTCGGAAATTTAGCGAACAGAATATGAGCTATTAATTTTCCTGAGGTGGATTTATCTGTAAGAAAATCCGTGCCAAAGAAATTATCCATTTCCGTCAGTTCAAGTTTGACTCGCTGTACGAGGATTCTGATATCTCTCAAAGACGCAAAATGGTCTGGTTGTGGAATAATGTCATCGAATATTTTGTTCAAAATTGCTGAAGGATTTAAATATTTTTCCTTCAGACACTCCAAAGCGGCTTCATAATTTCCGGGAATCACATCAACCCCAGAAACAATATTAAACGCCTCTCCTGATAATTTGGATTTTAGCAATAATAATTTATCTGCATTTTTCATGTTCGCAGTACAGAATTCAAATTTCCTTAGGAACCCACGGAACTCAAACTTATTAGGAGTTGGATCCCCACTAAAGGGGGGGCAATCCAACTCCATTTTCATGGGAACAATATCCCTTGATTTCTCAATCTCTGGCTGGAGCTCAGCCAACCTGTCGTGGACTCCCGCTTTAAATATTTCGAAATCCCGACATATATTTAGTCTTTCCTCATCTGGGGACTTGAAAATTAACTGATCTAATAAATCATCTATTTCAGACAATCGTTTCTCGATGTCGGAAGAAAATTTATTTATACAATGCCCACCTCCTCTTTCGTTCATCCAATCCAAAGAAGCCGTTATACGAAACTTTTTAGCTTCTATTCGACCAACAAGATTTGAATTTGCCATGTTCGAAGGACACGACACGAGAAAACAAAATGGCCGTTCCCACGTGGGGAAATAAATCAAAGGGCGCGAAAAAGATTCTCCGACGAGAACCGCTATCTGAAGGGGGTTACGTCAACAAAATTCGAAACTCTCAATGAACAAGGAATTTAAACCTATAAGAACAGTTCAGACTGACATTCGACAACACATTTCAACAATAAATCAATTATAAATTCAAGAATCAATATATAATTTTTTTTTCCAAACGATTACAATTATCGTAAATATTTGAAAGGTATATTTTTTTTTTTACGAATTAAAACTTCAGTTTACAATTTACATGAAATAATTTTTTTTTTTCCAATGAACTTCAGTTACAATTTATTGAAGGAATATTTATTTTCAATGAATAAGTTCCTTTATGGATCATTACAATTTAATATAAGAATGAATATTCAATATATTTTTTTTCGAAGCACATGGTCTTTTAAGGACCATTACAAATTAATATAAAAATGAATATTAAATATATTATTTTTTTTTAAAGGCGACACAATGAAAGGAAAAAATCCACAATAATGTGGGGGGGGGGAATCGAAATCTTATGCAATAAAACGTTATTACTCATAAGAAACAAAAATTGAGGAGGGGGGGAAAGGAATATCTTTTGCAATAAAAACGGTGTAAGAAATTATCTTACCCGTTTTTGCCTATGGCAGAATGAAAGAGACTCAGAAAAAGCAACAAAGGCTCACCTTAAATCCAAGAATAATTTTATTTACAAAAGGGTAAAAAGGAGTCCATATTGCAAAAGAGTGCCCTCTTTAGCTTCTGCCAAATGGCGGGTAGTTCTTGCCTAGAAAGGCGATGGTAGTTTTCTTCTTGTGAAGATGCTAGTAGACTCGGCCGCTCGTAGAATTGGTTGTGTTGGAAAAAAAAATGTCATATAATTAAGAGTAGCTAACCTGAAGTGAGGTTGCGAAAAAAATACAATCTTCTTCGCGACCTTCTTCTCAGGTCCTTTAACCATAGTAACATAAAAAAAAATATTTATGACTCTTCACAAAGGAGGAAGGTTTTTATAACAATTTACCTTACTCTATTAGCATAAATAACCACAATGCTATTGTTCTTCTTGATTGTTGGAAGACCATCCTCACCCCCGGCAGCTACACTCAGGAAAGCTATGTATTATTCACCACACTCTCCCAACAAAAGAAAAAAAAAAAGAAGAAAAGTGCATTTTATTTATATATATATATATATATATATATATATATATCTTCATAAAAAAAACTAAGTTGGCATGACCCTGCAGGGGGACTAACAGGTGCTAGGCCTCAGTCAAGGGCCACCTGGAGGTAACAGTGGTTCAGGGTACCCTCATTCTGTCCCTTAGCCTAGGCCCCGCTGTCGGTTGTAGTTTATAGTCCTACCCAAGACTACTTCTATTGAGCGGGTAACAGACTAGGTCTACCCCTTCGTCTCGATCAACCTTCTCCGGCTGGGAGGAACCATGGTGGAGAGATCATCTCTTCCCAACGGTATCAATAGACCAGGGCTTTTATTGGGTCTAATAAACATATTGGGTGTGATAATCATTGGTTGCCTGTCAGCGGACTCTTGATAAGTAAGGGGCCTGTTGTTTACAGCCCGCTGAATATCTGAGACAATAGTTAGGAAGGTATAATAATCTACCTTACCCTTACCAATAACCTTGTATAGGCAAGATTTTTAAGTCTTGATGCTATGCTCCCATACACCTCCAACCCAGGGGGAAAATAGAGGAATTGTCTCCCACTTAATGTTACATGACCCAAATTTGGCCTGGTAGTCCTGGAGAAGACAAAGGCGCTTAAACAGTCTTCCACTACCCAGAAAGGTTTTTGCGTTGTCGCTGAGAATTGACTCTGGAACACCATGTGCATTAGTAAATCTGACTAGAGCCTGAAAAAAGGACAATATACTCATGTCTGGCACCACCTCTATATGCACTGCTCTTACACTCAAACAAGTGAACAACAACAGATACATTTTTTCTCACTGTTACCCTCCTTCACCCAAAAATGTCCTGTGAAGTCCACTCCAGTATTCCTATAAGGAACCTCAAATTCGACACGAGAAGTTGGTAGATTGGCCATGTTCTCAGGCAGTACCGGCCTAGAATTGTATCTTTTACACCTTGTGCAGGAATTCAGGGCATTTTTGACTGCCTGCCTCCCTTGAGGCACCCAGTATCCTCGACATCTCAATTCCGTTAAGGTTGATCCTGTACTCAGATGGGAACATTTAAGATGGCAGTCTAATATTACAAGTCGGGTCAGGTGATGATTCTTGCCCAGCAACAAGGGATTCTTAACTTCATAAGAAAACTGAGAAGACCTGTCCAGCCGTCCATGCGAGCGGATCAACCCTTCCTCATCCAGAAAAAGATCTAGTGCTCGAACACGATTAGGTGCAGGCTTTACCATAGGATTCCGCAGGTAATTCAATTCAGCCACAAATTCCTGCTGTTGAGAACATTTTATTAAGTAAATTGCGGCTTTCTTGTTGTAGTTGTCTTTCCTTTTCCTCATCAAGCCGATGAATCGGAAGACTAAAGAAGTTACCCTCAACAAACGGGTAAACGTAGAGAACCACCGCATGGAGATCACCGAAGCACACTCCTCATCCACAATCACCGCAAAATTTGTTGATGAACGAACAATCTGCTGGCACCTATCATCAAGACAGGGCAACTCCTGCTCCGGCCAAGTCAAGACCCCACCGCGCAACCAAGAAGGGCCATGGTACCAAAAGTCAAAGTTGTCTCGGAACTTCCTTATCGTTAATCCACGAGTGATCAAGTCAGCCGGGTTTTCGGTGGTAGAAACATACCTAAATGTCGGCCTGATGCCGTAATTCGTTTCCAAATCCAAGCTCATTAGCAGCACATCCTTTAACCTGTTTCTAGCAAAGATGCTTTTACTAGTCATCGTTTCTGATAAAATCCATGGCAATACTACTTGTGCATCTGTTACCACACACAACCTAGAAGGGCGGACACCCTTGCATCCTACCAAGATAGTGGGCAAACACTTCAGAGCAAGAAATACCGCCATTAGTTCTAAAGTTGGTAATGTCTTATCCTTCACTGGAGCCACTCGTGCTTTGGCAAAGATCAATGCAGAATTGTTGTCCTGAACATAGTAGGCTGCAAATCCATATGCTTCTTTAGAAGCGTCACAAAACAGGTATAACTCTCCAGTTCCGTTCCCGTCATGGGCCTGTCTGCAGAAATGCATGTCACTCAATTTAGATAAGTCTTCTGCCAGGTTCCTCCAAGAAGACTGAAACTCTGGAGAGACTTCCTCATCCCATTGCACGCCTCGCTTCCATAATTCTCCCACCAAAATCCTACTCCTTATAGTCACAGGCAGGCAAAGAGATAAGGGATCAAATACCTTTGCCGATTCCGAAAGGATTCGCCTCTTAGTAGATGCACTCGGATCACACTTAACAGGAGCAGTGCGGAGCTTTTCTGAAATAGGATCATACCGGTACCCGAGCACCATCCCCCATCCGGCCTCATGAGTACTCAATGTACCATCTTTCCTCATCTCCTCCCTAAGGCTGTCGCAGTTTGAGTTACAGGACTGCACCACAAATCCACCTTCCTGCAACCGCCTCCTAACCTGGGAATACAGCCTTACACGCTTTGCTGGGTCTGACTCAGTAACCACCAGGTTGTCGACATAGAATTGGTTCTCCATCGCAACTCGACATTCATTAAAGGGATATTGGGCTGCATGAAACTTCAAGATACTTCCCAATATAAAGGGACTCGAGGTGAACCCGAAAATCAACGTGGCATAGCGGAAACATCGAAGGCGATCACCATCCTTCACAAAAAAACAGAACCTGTTCTTGTCTGCCTCCAGTGCAAGGCGAACCATCAAGAAAGCTTTCCTGATGTCTGCAATCAAGACAAACTTATTCGATCTAAAAGACATCAACAGGTCCAACATATCTCCTATCATATTCACACCAGAGTATGCAGCCTCGTTAAGAGAGGCAGAGTTACCGACCTTCAAGCTACAGTTAAATACAGGCCTGATTTTAGTAGTAGCTGCCGGATCCGTCTTGAAAACTGGCCGATGAGGCACCCATACATAGTCCACAAAATTTTGAGGATCCACCTGTATTTCCTCTATGATGCCCTCTTGTAGCTGCTGAAGGAATACATCTACATACTCCTGGTACAGCCCCTTCTTCTCCAGGCTCCTGACCACACGATTCAAAACGTGCAAAGCAATAGCATGATTGGAAGGAACCAGAGCCAGCTTATCTGCATGCCAGGGTAATTGCACATGATATTTACCATCCCTGAATATTATAGATTCCTGGAACTGCCGAATCATACCCTGATCATATCCTAAAATCTCTTCTCCGTCCTGAATGCCCAATGACTCAATGCTGAACATTTTCTCTAATCCTCCTTCCACATCGCTAGAGGGAAAGACATCCACCCAGGGGTCCGCATAGGTAGGGTCGGCTTCCAGGATGAAGCAAACATGCGATGATTCCACTTGGGGAGTATTCTCCATCACTGCACTGAACAAAGTATAATCTCTTGAAATAGGGGCAGGATTTGTAGAGAAAAAAGTGTCCACCTCACCAAAGGGAATCAAACCCAGCAGGAACAGAGAAGGCCCGACCCCCCAAACAAGGCACCAACTGTAAGGGGCCCAAATGTTGCACCAGATCCAGACCCATAATTCCACTTATAGCCACCGCATCAGTGCCAGATTCAAATTGTCCAGCCATAGAACATCCAGTTCGCTTGAACTCCTCCAACAGCAAATGCCAATTTTTTAGATATAAGGAAAGGTCCAATGAGTTGGCAATCAGTACCGGAAAGTGCCCCACATGACCAGACCCCAAGTCCACATCCAATTTCACCTCTCTGTATACTTGCTCACATTCTCCGAGAAGTGTAGTCAGCCTCAAATGACAATCCAAACCGCCAGAACTAAAGGAACCTAAGGAGTGCAAGACATCACCAGACAAATACGTTCTGCCACTGCCAGTATCCGATAGGCAGTTTACAGAGATGGTTCTTCCTCCTCGACCGAAGGTAACACAAATCAGAGGAGGTAGTTTACTCGAGTAACCAGAAGGAGCCTGACAGTCTGAATCTATGCGGAAAGAAACATCTCTGGTTGTAGTGGCTCTAGATTTTGAAACGGTTACCCGAGAATTGTTTCGATGGATATCCGAAGAACCAGGCAACCCGCCGCCTTTAATTAGCAAGCGTTTAATAGCCTCACTGGTGTCTCGCATTAAAACTGACAGAGAAGGAATTCTAGAGCCACATAACTGAATAAGCTCTCCCTTCAATGCTCTCGGAAATTTAAAAAAAAGTATTTTGGCCATTAATCGGGCCCCTGCAGAACCATCCTCAGAGAAATCACAATCGAGAGAGCTGGCCAGTTCTTCCAGAATGGAAGCTGTTCTGCAGATGAAACTACCAAGATCCTCATAAGAATTTTCCCCCTTGGGGGAAAAATCGATAATATCTTGGAATATCTTATCAATGATATCACTCACATCTAAATATTCTCGTTTTAATACTGCCAGTGCTTGCTGATAATTTGTATTGATGCAACTTAAGTGATTAATCAGCAGCAGAGGTCTCCCAGACAGAGAGCATTTTAAAAAGTTTAACTTTTCTGCGTCATTTGCCATGCCTGCTGCACAATTTTCAAATCGAGATAAGAAATTGTAAAAACTCATTCTATCGTTTTCCATTTCACGACCACTGAACGTTGGTCCAGTGATTTGAACTTGAGGAAGTCTAACAGTGAATGATGAATTAGCTCTATCCGTAGAAGGTCCAGGCGTATATGGAAGGGAAGGTCGCTCCGAATAGCCACTAGCCTCTGGAGGATGTAACAAGAGTGAGAGATCTTCTAATTCCTTCCGTAAATTCAGCTGGTAACTTAGCCAATCGGACTCCATAAGTTCTCTTTCCTCTTCAGAGACACAGGAAAGTTGCAACTTGCAGATGGAGATTTCAACTTCGTTGATATATTCCAAAATTTCCCTGTGGAATACAGAAAATACAGCAGGAGTGATCTCTGGGCCACGGGACAAACGAAGCCTACCCTTGATTTTCATTTTCAGAATGGAAATCTGGTTACGGTGTCGCTCCCTGGAATCTGCCACAGTTGAAGTATCAGAGGTCTCCATATCCTTGTACGGGTAATCGAACAATTTCCAGAGTTGTCACTAATTGCTGTTACTAATGACTCAAAGTTCTGTAAGAAATTGTGTTGAACTATTGTATTTTTTTCGCAAATTGTTGGAAAAAAAAAGTCATATAACTAAGAGTAGCTAACCTGAAGTGAGGTTGCGAAAAAAATACAATCTTCTTCGCGACCTTCTTCTCAGGTCCTGTAACCACAGTAACATAAAAAAAAAATAATGATGACTCTTCACAAAGGAGGAAGGTTTTTATAACAATTTACCTTACTCTATTAGCATAAATAACCACAATGCTATTGTTCTTCTTGATTGTTGGAAGACCATCCTCACCCCCGGCAGCTACACTCAGGTAAGCTATGTATTATTCACTACAGTTGAGGGTTCGCGAAATCCTTCCAGACTGTCGATATGAACAACGCACTTTGCGACCGATGTTCATAAATAATATGCCCTTTTGCGGGCAATGAAAATGGAGTAATTAATCCGTTGAACAATTTAGCATCTGGCTCGTATCCGCATTTAAATGAGCGGAGAAATAAATGGGGTAGAACCATGTCTTAGTTCATTAGGTATTGAACGAGATTACACGCGTCTGCTTTGCTTGACGCTGAGTTGAATCTTGTTTTAGAACCGTGCCTTAGTTCAATAGGCACGGAGCGAGATTACATGTCCGTCTTATTCGGCGTCCTGTCGAAATCTGTTTTTTGAAACACAAAATTCCCGCCACTTCTGCATCCTTCGCAGCAACTGAATCAACGCAATTCCATTGGTCGAAATAATCGCGTGATTCCAAATCACGCGGTTATCGCCCTTGCATTCTGAAATTTCTAACAGTAGTAAATAAAAAACACAAGAATTTATTTTTGCTTTTTTTAAAGCATCGTAATTTGTAACAATAAAAAATAATTTTTACAGTAACATTACGAAAAAAGCCCCTAAAGTCCGTATTAATGTATTCGATATAACTCGAAGAAAAATGAATTATCGGATACTATTCAGGAAATTAAAGATTCAATTAGATTCCTATTTCAGTAACCTAAATTATTTAAGGTGAAATGAGTTTAGGAATTTATAGCCAAACCTAAATATTTTTTTTTTTTTTAGTAAATATCCAGATACGCTACTACAGAACACCGGCCACTCTAATTTGTTGGGGGGGGGGACAAATATATAACAAATAAATGTTATCAAAGGCAAGATAAGTTACTTTTCTGCCAAACTGGATATATTTTTCGTGGTTTTATTCAATGTAACATATTTATTCAGCTCGAAAAACATACAGTGTTTACCGATGTATTTGAAAATTTAAGATGGCGTCTCACACCCTCTTTAACACCGTAAGTGTGGAAAAAGGTGTTATAAATAAAAAACTATACAAAATACGGGTTTGTATTACTGTACACATAGATTCGAAAAAGCTGTCAAAAAACAAATATATAACAAATAAATGTTATCAAAGGCAAGATAAATTACTTTTCTACCTAACTGGATATATTTTTCGTGTTTTTATTCAATGTAACATATTTATTCAGCTCGAAAAACATACAGTGTTTACCGATGTATTGGAAAATTCAAGATGGCGTCTCACATCCTCTTTAACTCTGTAAGTTTGGAAAAAGGTGTTATAAATAAAAAACTATACAAAATACTATTAAAAACCCGCCGAATATATGTCAACCTATGTCACAGTAACATGTATTGAGCGAGTTTTTAACAGTATTTTATCCGTTTTTTATTTATAACATCTTTTCCCAAACTTACCGTGTTAAAGAGAGAATCAGACTCCATCTTGAATGTTCCAATACATCGGTAAACACTGTATGGTTTTCGAGCTGAATAAAAATGTTACATTGAATAAAAACACGAAAAATATATCCAGTTAGGTAGAAAAGTAACTTATCTTGCCTTTGACAACATTTATTTGTTATATATTTGTTTTTTGACAACTTCTTCGAATCTATGTGTACAGTAATACAAACCCAACATTCAGCTCAAAAAACATACAGTGTTTACCGATGACTTGGAAAATTCAAGATGGCGTCTGATTCTCTCTTTAACACGGTAAGTTTGGGAAAAGGTGTTATAAATAAAAAACTATACAAAATACTATTAAAAAACCGCCGAATATATGTCAACCTATGTCACGGTAACATATATTGAGCGAGTTTTTAACAGTATTATATCTGGGTTTTTATTTATAACACCTTTTCCCAAACTTACCGTGTTAAAGAGAGAATCAGACGCCATCTTGAATTTTCCAATACATCGGTAAACACTGTATGTTTTTCGAGCTGAATAAACATGTTACATTGAATAAAAACACGAAAAATATATCCAGTTAGATAGAAAAGTAACTTATCTTGCTTTTGATAACATTTATTTGTTATGTATTTGTTTTTTGACAACGTTTTCGAATCTATGTGTACAGTAATACAAACCCAATATGTTACATTGAATAAAAACACGAAAAATATATCCAGTTTGGCAGAAAAGTAACTTATCTTGCCTTTAATAACATCTATTTGTTATATATTTGTTGTTTGACAACTTTTTCGAATCTATGTGTACAGTAATACAAACCCCACCGACCACTCTAATTTGTTTGGGGGGGGGGAATCTGATGTTGGGGCGCGCGCGCGCCCCAACATCACATCCGCCCCCCAACCCAATGTACAAAGTAAAATCTTCGGAAAATGTTAAATGGTGTTCTAATTGGTACATGTCGGTGCGTTACTTACGGAAAATTTGAAAATTCGATGTTCCAGGTAAAAAAACCCAAAAAAACAGATAAATTAACCCCCCCCCTACTCCAACTTGGTGTGCTTTCCTTTTCTTATTTTATTTCTTTTTCAGCTAATTTTAAATTTTCCACCCAAAAAGCGCTATAATGTATTTTTGAAAATTAGAAAATTCTATGTCCTGGAAAAAAAAATCTCCTCCCCCCAACGTAGTTTGCTTGGTGAAGCCGTCGTTTATGCTACAGCGTGCATGCGCGTAGCATAAACAGAAGCTGCAAAATGGTGGAAAGAAGTTCGTGGGTTCAGGGGTAAATACCATGCAAACGGTAAATTTGCCCCAAGTTTGACTATCAGATTCGTTGTCAGCGACCTCAATTACCTATACAAAAACAAATTAGAGTGGTCGGTGTTCTGTAGTAGCGTATCTGGATATTTACCTTTTTTTTTTCTTGCTTAAAAAATAGCATTAATACAGTAAGTTTGGTAAACTGACTTTTTCGTTTAAAAAATGGAATTATTTCCCTTTCGTTATTAACTTTTTTCTTTTAATTTTTTTTTTAATAAATATTTTGTGTTTTATATACATAAAGTACAATTGTTGAATGTTACTGTTTTGATTATATTCGTTTGGGGGGCACAATTAAAAAATTAAGAAAAATTAAACTGAAGCGAAATTTAAGTTTCCGTTCCATTTTTACAACAACCGTAAAACAGTGCATACTCAGCAAGTTTTATCGTAATTTATAAGCATATTAAAACACTAAATCAACATTTTATTTATTTTTTTGCATAATTAATGATGGCAGTATTTTTCTGTTTAAAAAAATAATTTGTACATTCTCTTGAAAAAAAGAATCAAACTTTTCTCTACTTTCACATGTGTTCCATTTTAACAAACTGAGCCACAGCAACGCGTGGCCGGGTACAGCTAGTGTATATATATATATATATATATATATATATATATATATACATATATATATATATATATACATATATATATATATATATACATATATATATATATATACATATATATATATATATACATATATATATATATATACATATATATATATATATACATATATATATATATATACATATATATATATATATATATATATATATATATATATATATATACAAGGATCATTCAAAAGTAATGTCTCCTATTTTTATTCTGCCTGAATAGATCAGAGGGGATTTTACATTGCATTATTGTAATGACTGAACTCATGCATACTTAACCGGAATTTTTTATCTCTCTATTATAGATATTGAAGGTGTGAGACTTTAAGAAAGCAACATCCGTCATGAATAGCATTAGAAAGATGCGTCATTGAATTCCTGCCATAGTGCATTGAGAATGGCCGTGACTATGTAGAAAAATAAATTCTGGAGCACAAAACGTTGCTCGTTTTAATATTATCACTCATGTCTTCGTAGTTCTTAAACATTTTAATTTAAAAATAGGAGCTTTATTTTAGAAATACTCTTTATGTATGTATATATTTATATATATATATATATATATATATATATATATATATATATATATACATATGCATATATAATGTTTAGATTGCAGAAATTCTCCTCAGGACTAAAGTACTGTAGGTTTGCAACAATATGCCACATGTGGCCTGACTCCCGTGCTGAGGTCAAGCAACTGACCTCTGATCTTCTTTGAAAACTATGGCTCGTGATGTCTAGTCTGCCGAGAGCTCTCCACATGAATTCTAAACGCCGCTGTGTCGGATACCTCTGAAAGAAAACCGCGAAAGTCGCATAGGACAGAAAGAAAGAAGACAAACAATTTGGGTTCTATCTACTAAAAATTAATTTCACAAACATTACAGTCTTTTTACATATATATACACGTTCAGTTCTTAAACATTTTAAATTCACAAATCTCTCTAGGCGGATGGAGAGGGGGGGTCAGGCTTTGGAGTTGGTTCCTCTCAAGGTTGGCGCAAATCTCTCTCCAATCTGGCTAAAAAAAACTTTGGCGCTTGGTTTTATATTCAGGGACGGGTTGGGGCGCGGTGGTTCATTCAACTAATCGGAGCTAGCCACATATCTGGGGAAGCCCTAGATACATTTGCGTGTGTGCACTTCACCAATATTACCTGTTTTGTAATCTGGGACCAAAAATGACATCTGTTCACATGACCTCAGGTGTCAATCTCTGTCATTCAGAATGCCATAGTCTGAAGGTGTTCTATAGGCCAAGTACAATCTCGTTTCTACATTATTCTGACGTTTCCTGTTATTGGATTTTTTAAACAACAAAATATATATCTGGCTTTTCAAACAATAAAATATATATCTGACTTTGACAATAAAACAATATATATATATATATATATATATATATATATATATATATATATATCTTCTAATTCAAGTATCAGGGATTAATTTAAACAATTTTAGCAACTTTACCCGGTCTTTCTCAGGTTCCAGGGGGGTCAACCTCCCCAATAGGGGGGGGGGTCAAATCGCCCCCTCAAGTCAATTATATCACAACATACAAATTTATTATGTCTAGACTGTTAGTCACTATCTTATGTAACTTTAGAACGGTATTTTAGACACATTTAGTCGTTCTAATAAGATGCTACATTGCATCTTAGAAGCAACATCATTACAATCGCACCATTTTTAGATAAAGTAGTTCCTTTTCTCATTCTAAATATCAAGTTTTCCTCCCGCCACCAGTCAACACCGGGAGGAAATATACACTTTATACATATATGGTGATTTTACCCTTCGTAACTGGATCCTAAACTCGTAGACACGCCATAATCTTCCTCATTTCTTAATTCATGAATAATGGCTCCCTAGAAAAAATCCTTACCTTATGATTGGCTGACCGCTGAATATCCTCATATTCAGAAATCCAATTCTCTTGAATAAACGAACACGGACTAACATTCAGACATGACGTCCCTTCGCGTCATGTTAATAATCCAAAAATTCTTTTTTCCTTTCATTAAATACATCGTAGACGTTAATTGTTCTCATTCACTCACGTTACTGTAGTGTTTCTTTCAGCGTCATATATACTATTATTTACAGTTGTGTTTCGGTTTTCGTGTGTGTGTTTGTGTGTGTGTGTGTGCGTCTTTGCGCGTTTTGGTACCCTTGATTAAAATTCGTTTTTCTATGCTAAATAAATCGGTTTTGTTTACATAACTATAGCCGCATCCCAGAAATTGACGAAACAATTTATGAAAAGGACACAAGTTTGCGAAACAACTTGATTAAATTACTAATAATAAAACAATAGAACAATGAAAAAAATGTTACTGTGTGTGCATGCGTGTATGCGTTTCGGTACACGTGACTAAAATTCTTTTTTTTTTACGATAAATAAATCTTTATTGTTTACATAACTATAGCGGTGTACCGGAAATTGCCGAAGCAATTTATGAAAAAGAAACAAATTAATTAAATAACTAATAAAAATCAATGGAACAGTTAATGTTAAATGAAAAAAATAATAACACAAATACTGTAGTCGAGTCTCGGAAAATTCCCGAAATATTTCAAAGCTCAAAATGCTTTACTCTAACTCTTACTCAAAACCAAAAATTGAGAGTTTAAATACCTCCTAATCTCCTAATCAATCTCCTATCAATTTCTGAGTATTATCAAAGTGTGTGTGCATGTATATATATATATTAGACATTAAGAGGAGATTATAGATAAATGCCCGTTCACATACACTTTTTAATGATAAAGCTAGAACCCAGAATTGGACGGAATCGAGCAATTGCATCGACAACGGAAAACACCAGACCCAAAGCGGGTTTTGATGTACTGAATCTGATCAGTGACGTGCTCCGACATAAGCGCGAACCCAGGTCGTCGCACGCATGAAGTGTGCAATACTGACGAGCTAACCGTATGGGCCACGGCGCAATTTATTGGCTATGCCTCGATTTTAATTTTTATATGTTATCTAGATCTACATTCTATGTAACATGTCACGCGCCCTGTACAACTAAGATAGTTACTGCAGGTATGCAGGCGCCAGATATAACATCTACAAAAATTAACTTAAATCAGCTGACCCTCAGACACGATTTCGGAACAACCTATTTGTTGAGAGACATCGCGTCTCTACGAAGGATGAACCGCTTTTCTATATATATAAGACATTAAGAGGAGTTTATAGATAGGTACACACACACACACACACACACACACACACACACACACACACACACACACATATATATATATATATATATATATATATATACATATATACCCGTTCACATACACTTTTTCATGATAGAGCTAGAACCTAGATTTGGACGGAGTTGAGCAATTGCATCGATAACGGACAACGCCAATTACATCGACAACGGACAACGCAGAGTATTTTTATATATATTTATAATGTAATTGCCTGTGTGCGTACATTTCCTACCAAGTAGCTCTGTCACTTTTCAGTCTATAGACTGGAGATTTAATGTGAAAGTATTGAGATTTGGAAATTTTTTTTATCTGTTTTCGGCCAAAAATTTTGCTGTCAATGGGTCAAAGTTCACAGATTAATTTGAATACTCTACCCAACTCCTCTGTTAAAGCCAATTGTAAGTTACACGCTACAGCTATTTCACGAGCGACATTGAACCTAAAAATGTAAGCTACACGCTTCTGCAATTTGACGAGCGACACTCAAACTAAAATCGTAAGTAACATGCTTCTGCAATATTACGAGCGACGCTGTAACGAAAATTATAAGTTACCCGCTTCTGCACGTTGACAAGCGACACAAACTAAAATTGTAAGTTACACCCTGCTGCAATTTTGACGAGCGACACTCAAATTAATATCGTAAGTAACATGTTTCTGCAATTTTACGAGCGATGCTACAACAAAAATTGTAAGTTAAATGCTTCTACCATTTACTAGCTACTCACAAACTAAAATGTAAGTTACACGCTTCTAAAATTTTACGAGCGACACTCAAACTAACCTTGAAAGATACACGCTTCCGCAATTTGACGAGCGACACTAAAACTAAAATTATTAGTTAGATCCTGCTGCAGTTTTTTGAGCGAAACTCAAACTAAAATTGTAAGTTACACGAATCTGCAATTTGACGAGCGACACTCAAAGTAAAAGAGTAAATTACAGGCTTTGCAATTTAAAAAGCGACACTCAAACTAAAAGTAAGTTACATGGTTCTGTAATTTGACGTGGGACACCCAAACTAAAATCGTAAATTACAGCTTCCGCAATTTGAGGAGATACACTCAAACTAAAATTGTAAGTTACACCCTTTTTCAATTTGATAAGAGACGCTCACACAAAATTTTTAAGTTACACGCATCTGCAAATATACGAGCGACACTAAAACTAAAATTGTAAGTTAAACGCTTCAGCACTTTGACGAGCCACACTCAAACTAAAATTGTGAGTTACACGCTTCTGCAATATTATCAGCGCTACTCACCATAAAATTACACGCTTCTGCAATTCAAACAAAAACTGTAAGTTGCACGCTTCTGCAATTCACGAGCGACACTCAAAGAAAAATTGTAAGTTCGACGCTTCTGCAATTTGACGAGCGACACACAAACTAAAATTGTAAGTTACATGTTTCTGCACCTTGACGTTGGACACTCAAACTAAAATCTTCAATTACAGGCTTCCGCAATTTAAGGAGCGACACTCAAACTAAAATTGTAAGTTAAAACCTTCTGCAATTTGATGAGAGAATTTCACACTAAATTCGTAAATTATGCACATTTGACAAATATACGAGCCACACTAAAACTAAGATTGTCAGATACACCATTCTGCAATTTGACGAGCGACACTCAAACATACATTGTAAATTACAGGCTTCCGCAATTTAAAATGCGACACTCAAACTAATATTGTAAGTTACACACTTCTGCAACTTGATGAGCAACACTCAAACTAAAATTGTAAGGTAAACGCTTCTGCAATTTACGAGCGACACTAAAACTAAAATTGTAAGTTACATGCTTCTGCAATGTACGAGCGACACTAAAACTAAAATTGTAAGTTACACACTTATCCAGTTTTACGGACGAAACTAAAACTAAAATTGTAAGTTACATGCTTCTCCAGTTTTACGAACGAGACTAAAACTAAAATTGTAAGTTACACACTTCTCCAGTTTTACGGACGACACTAAAACTAAAATTGTAAGTTACAGACTTCTCCAGTTTTACGAACGACACTAAAACTAAAATTGTAAGTTACACACTTCTCCAGTTTTACGAACGACACTAAAACTAAAATTGTAAGTTACACACTTCTCCAGTTTTACGGACGAAACTAAAACTAAAATTGTAAGTTACACACTTCTCCAGTTTTACGAGCGACACTAAAACTAAAATTGTAAGTTACACACTTCTCCAGTTTTACGGACGACACTAAAACTAAAATTGTAAGTTACACACTTCTCCAGTTTTACGAACGAGACTAAAACTAAAATTGTAAGTTACAGACTTATCCAGTTTTACGGACGACACTAAAACTAAAATTGTAAGTTACAGACTTATCCAGTTTTACGAACGAGACTAAAACTAAAATTGTAAGTTACAGACTTATCCAGTTTTACGGACGAAACTAAAACTAAAATTGTAAGTTACATGCTTCTGCAATGTACGAGCGACACTAAAACTAAAATTGTAAGTTACACACTTCTCCAGTTTTACGAACGAGACTAAAACTAAAATTGTAAGTTACACACTTCTCCAGTTTTACGAACGAGACTAAAACTAAAATTGTAAGTTACAGACTTATCCAGTTTTACGGACGAAACTAAAACTAAAATTGTAAGTTACAGACTTATCCAGTTTTACGGACGAGACTAAAACTAAAATTGTAAGTTACAGACTTATCCAGTTTTACGGACGAAACTAAAACTAAAATTGTAAGTTACACACTTCTCCAGTTTTACGAACGAGACTAAAACTAAAATTGTAAGTTACAGACTTATCCAGTTTTACGGACGAAACTAAAACTAAAATTGTAAGTTACATGCTTCTGCAATGTACGAGCGACACTAAAACTAAAATTGTAAGTTACACACTTCTCCAGTTTTACGAACGAGACTAAAACTAAAATTGTAAGTTACAGACTTATCCAGTTTTACGGACGAAACTAAAACTAAAATTGTAAGTTACAGACTTATCCAGTTTTACGGACGAGACTAAAACTAAAATTGTAAGTTACAGACTTATCCAGTTTTACGGACGAAACTAAAACTAAAATTGTAAGTTAAACGCTTCAGCACTTTGACGAGCCACACTCAAACTAAAATTGTGAGTTACACGCTTCTGCAATATTATCAGCGCTACTCACCATAAAATTACACGCTTCTGCAATTCAAACAAAAACTGTAAGTTGCACGCTTCTGCAATTCACGAGCGACACTCAAAGAAAAATTGTAAGTTCGACGCTTCTGACATTTGACGAGCGACACACAAACTAAAATTGTAAGTTACATGTTTCTGCACCTTGACGTTGGACACTCAAACTAAAATCTTCAATTACAGACTTCCGCAATTTAAGGAGCGACACTCAAACTAAAATTGTAAGTTAAAACCTTCTGCAATTTGATGAGAGAATTTCACACTAAATTCGTAAATTATGCGCATTTGACAAATATACGAGCCACACTAAAACTAAGATTGTCGGATACACCATTCTGCAATTTGACGAGCGACACTCTAACATACATTGTAAATTACAGGCTTCCGCAATTTAAAATGCGACACTCAAACTAATATTGTAAGTTACACACTTCTGCAACTTGATGAGCAACACTCAAACTAAAATTGTAAGGTAAACGCTTCTGCAATTTACGAGCGACACTAAAACTAAAATTGTAAGTTACATGCTTCTGCAATGTACGAGCGACACTAAAACTAAAATTGTAAGTTACACACTTATCCAGTTTTACGGACGAAACTAAAACTAAAATTGTAAGTTACATGCTTCTCCAGTTTTACGAACGAGACTAAAACTAAAATTGTAAGTTACACACTTCTCCAGTTTTACGGACGACACTAAAACTAAAATTGTAAGTTACAGACTTCTCCAGTTTTACGGACGACACTAAAACTAAAATTGTAAGTTACATACTACTCCAGTTTTACGAACGACACTAAAACTAAAATTGTAAGTTACACACTTCTCCAGTTTTACGAACGACACTAAAACTAAAATTGTAAGTTACACACTTCTCCAGTTTTACGGACGACACTAAAACTAAAATTGTAAGTTACACACTTCTCCAGTTTTACGAACGAGACTAAAACTAAAATTGTAAGTTACAGACTTATCCAGTTTTACGGACGAAACTAAAACTAAAATTGTAAGTTACATGCTTCTGCAATGTACGAGCGACACTAAAACTAAAATTGTAAGTTACACACTTCTCCAGTTTTACGAACGAGACTAAAACTAAAATTGTAAGTTACAGACTTATCCAGTTTTACGGACGAAACTAAAACTAAAATTGTAAGTTACAGACTTATCCAGTTTTACGGACGAGACTAAAACTAAAATTGTAAGTTACAGACTTATCCAGTTTTACGGACGAAACTAAAACTAAAATTGTAAGTTACACACTTCTCCAGTTTTACGAACGAGACTAAAACTAAAATTGTAAGTTACAGACTTATCCAGTTTTACGGACGAAACTAAAACTAAAATTGTAAGTTACAGACTTATCCAGTTTTACGAACGAGACTAAAACTAAAATTGTAAGTTACAGACTTATCCAGTTTTACGGACGAAACTAAAACTAAAATTGTAAGTTACATGCTTCTGCAATGTACGAGCGACACTAAAACTAAAATTGTAAGTTACACACTTCTCCAGTTTTACGAACGAGACTAAAACTAAAATTGTAAGTTACACACTTATCCAGTTTTACGAACGAGACTAAAACTAAAATTGTAAGTTACAGACTTATCCAGTTTTACGGACGAAACTAAAACTAAAATTGTAAGTTACAGACTTATCCAGTTTTACGGACGAGACTAAAACTAAAATTGTAAGTTACAGACTTATCCAGTTTTACGGACGACACTAAAACTAAAATTGTAAGTTACATGCTTCTGCAATGTACGAGCGACACTAAAACTAAAATTGTAAGTTACACACTTCTCCAGTTTTACGAACGAGACTAAAACTAAAATTGTAAGTTACAGACTTATCCAGTTTTACGGACGAAACTAAAACTAAAATTGTAAGTTACAGACTTATCCAGTTTTACGGACGAGACTAAAACTAAAATTGTAAGTTACAGACTTATCCAGTTTTACGGACGAAACTAAAACTAAAATTGTAAGTTAAACGCTTCAGCACTTTGACGAGCCACACTCAAACTAAAATTGTGAGTTACACGCTTCTGCAATATTATCAGCGCTACTCACCATAAAATTACACGCTTCTGCAATTCAAACAAAAACTGTAAGTTGCACGCTTCTGCAATTCACGAGCGACACTCAAAGAAAAATTGTAAGTTCGACGCTTCTGACATTTGACGAGCGACACACAAACTAAAATTGTAAGTTACATGTTTCTGCACCTTGACGTTGGACACTCAAACTAAAATCTTCAATTACAGACTTCCGCAATTTAAGGAGCGACACTCAAACTAAAATTGTAAGTTAAAACCTTCTGCAATTTGATGAGAGAATTTCACACTAAATTCGTAAATTATGCGCATTTGACAAATATACGAGCCACACTAAAACTAAGATTGTCGGATACACCATTCTGCAATTTGACGAGCGACACTCTAACATACATTGTAAATTACAGGCTTCCGCAATTTAAAATGCGACACTCAAACTAATATTGTAAGTTACACACTTCTGCAACTTGATGAGCAACACTCAAACTAAAATTGTAAGGTAAACGCTTCTGCAATTTACGAGCGACACTAAAACTAAAATTGTAAGTTACATGCTTCTGCAATGTACGAGCGACACTAAAACTAAAATTGTAAGTTACACACTTATCCAGTTTTACGGACGAAACTAAAACTAAAATTGTAAGTTACATGCTTCTCCAGTTTTACGAACGAGACTAAAACTAAAATTGTAAGTTACACACTTCTCCAGTTTTACGGACGACACTAAAACTAAAATTGTAAGTTACAGACTTCTCCAGTTTTACGGACGACACTAAAACTAAAATTGTAAGTTACATACTACTCCAGTTTTACGAACGACACTAAAACTAAAATTGTAAGTTACACACTTCTCCAGTTTTACGAACGACACTAAAACTAAAATTGTAAGTTACACACTTCTCCAGTTTTACGGACGACACTAAAACTAAAATTGTAAGTTACACACTTCTCCAGTTTTACGAGCGACACTAAAACTAAAATTGTAAGTTACACACTTCTCCAGTTTTACGGACGACACTAAAACTAAAATTGTAAGTTACACACTTCTCCAGTTTTACGAACGAGACTAAAACTAAAATTGTAAGTTACAGACTTATCCAGTTTTACGGACGACACTAAAACTAAAATTGTAAGTTACACACTTCTCCAGTTTTACGAACGAGACTAAAACTAAAATTGTAAGTTACAGACTTATCCAGTTTTACGGACGAAACTAAAACTAAAATTGTAAGTTACATGCTTCTGCAATGTACGAGCGACACTAAAACTAAAATTGTAAGTTACACACTTCTCCAGTTTTACGAACGAGACTAAAACTAAAATTGTAAGTTACAGACTTATCCAGTTTTACGGACGAAACTAAAACTAAAATTGTAAGTTACAGACTTATCCAGTTTTACGGACGAGACTAAAACTAAAATTGTAAGTTACAGACTTATCCAGTTTTACGGACGAAACTAAAACTAAAATTGTAAGTTACACACTTCTCCAGTTTTACGAACGAGACTAAAACTAAAATTGTAAGTTACAGACTTATCCAGTTTTACGGACGAAACTAAAACTAAAATTGTAAGTTACAGACTTATCCAGTTTTACGAACGAGACTAAAACTAAAATTGTAAGTTACAGACTTATCCAGTTTTACGGACGAAGCTAAAACTAAAATTGTAAGTTACAGACTTATCCAGTTTTACGGACGAAACTAAAACTAAAATTGTAAGTTACATGCTTCTGCAATGTACGAGCGACACTAAAACTAAAATTGTAAGTTACACACTTCTCCAGTTTTACGAACGAGACTAAAACTAAAATTGTAAGTTACAGACTTATCCAGTTTTACGGACGAAACTAAAACTAAAATTGTAAGTTACAGACTTATCCAGTTTTACGGACGAGACTAAAACTAAAATTGTAAGTTACAGACTTATCCAGTTTTACGGACGACACTAAAACTAAAATTGTAAGTTACACACTTCTCCAGTTTTACGAACGAGACTAAAACTAAAATTGTAAGTTACAGACTTATCCAGTTTTACGGACGAAACTAAAACTAAAATTGTAAGTTACATGCTTCTGCAATGTACGAGCGACACTAAAACTAAAATTGTAAGTTACACACTTCTCCAGTTTTACGAACGAGACTAAAACTAAAATTGTAAGTTACAGACTTATCCAGTTTTACGGACGAAACTAAAACTAAAATTGTAAGTTACAGACTTATCCAGTTTTACGGACGAGACTAAAACTAAAATTGTAAGTTACAGACTTATCCAGTTTTACGGACGAAACTAAAACTAAAATTGTAAGTTACACACTTCTCCAGTTTTACGAACGAGACTAAAACTAAAATTGTAAGTTACAGACTTATCCAGTTTTACGGACGAAACTAAAACTAAAATTGTAAGTTACAGACTTATCCAGTTTTACGGACGAGACTAAAACTAAAATTGTAAGTTACAGACTTATCCAGTTTTACGGACGAAACTAAAACTAAAATTGTAAGTTAAACGCTTCAGCACTTTGACGAGCCACACTCAAACTAAAATTGTGAGTTACACGCTTCTGCAATATTATCAGCGCTACTCACCATAAAATTACACGCTTCTGCAATTCAAACAAAAACTGTAAGTTGCACGCTTCTGCAATTCACGAGCGACACTCAAAGAAAAATTGTAAGTTCGACGCTTCTGACATTTGACGAGCGACACACAAACTAAAATTGTAAGTTACATGTTTCTGCACCTTGACGTTGGACACTCAAACTAAAATCTTCAATTACAGACTTCCGCAATTTAAGGAGCGACACTCAAACTAAAATTGTAAGTTAAAACCTTCTGCAATTTGATGAGAGAATTTCACACTAAATTCGTAAATTATGCGCATTTGACAAATATACGAGCCACACTAAAACTAAGATTGTCGGATACACCATTCTGCAATTTGACGAGCGACACTCTAACATACATTGTAAATTACAGGCTTCCGCAATTTAAAATGCGACACTCAAACTAATATTGTAAGTTACACACTTCTGCAACTTGATGAGCAACACTCAAACTAAAATTGTAAGGTAAACGCTTCTGCAATTTACGAGCGACACTAAAACTAAAATTGTAAGTTACATGCTTCTGCAATGTACGAGCGACACTAAAACTAAAATTGTAAGTTACACACTTATCCAGTTTTACGGACGAAACTAAAACTAAAATTGTAAGTTACATGCTTCTCCAGTTTTACGAACGAGACTAAAACTAAAATTGTAAGTTACACACTTCTCCAGTTTTACGGACGACACTAAAACTAAAATTGTAAGTTACAGACTTCTCCAGTTTTACGGACGACACTAAAACTAAAATTGTAAGTTACATACTACTCCAGTTTTACGAACGACACTAAAACTAAAATTGTAAGTTACACACTTCTCCAGTTTTACGAACGACACTAAAACTAAAATTGTAAGTTACACACTTCTCCAGTTTTACGGACGACACTAAAACTAAAATTGTAAGTTACACACTTCTCCAGTTTTACGAGCGACACTAAAACTAAAATTGTAAGTTACACACTTCTCCAGTTTTACGGACGACACTAAAACTAAAATTGTAAGTTACACACTTCTCCAGTTTTACGAACGAGACTAAAACTAAAATTGTAAGTTACAGACTTATCCAGTTTTACGGACGACACTAAAACTAAAATTGTAAGTTACACACTTCTCCAGTTTTACGAACGAGACTAAAACTAAAATTGTAAGTTACAGACTTATCCAGTTTTACGGACGAAACTAAAACTAAAATTGTAAGTTACATGCTTCTGCAATGTACGAGCGACACTAAAACTAAAATTGTAAGTTACACACTTCTCCAGTTTTACGAACGAGACTAAAACTAAAATTGTAAGTTACAGACTTATCCAGTTTTACGGACGAAACTAAAACTAAAATTGTAAGTTACAGACTTATCCAGTTTTACGGACGAGACTAAAACTAAAATTGTAAGTTACAGACTTATCCAGTTTTACGGACGAAACTAAAACTAAAATTGTAAGTTACACACTTCTCCAGTTTTACGAACGAGACTAAAACTAAAATTGTAAGTTACAGACTTATCCAGTTTTACGGACGAAACTAAAACTAAAATTGTAAGTTACAGACTTATCCAGTTTTACGAACGAGACTAAAACTAAAATTGTAAGTTACAGACTTATCCAGTTTTACGGACGAAGCTAAAACTAAAATTGTAAGTTACAGACTTATCCAGTTTTACGGACGAAACTAAAACTAAAATTGTAAGTTACATGCTTCTGCAATGTACGAGCGACACTAAAACTAAAATTGTAAGTTACACACTTCTCCAGTTTTACGAACGAGACTAAAACTAAAATTGTAAGTTACAGACTTATCCAGTTTTACGGACGAAACTAAAACTAAAATTGTAAGTTACACACTTATCCAGTTTTACGGACGAGACTAAAACTAAAATTGTAAGTTACAGACTTATCCAGTTTTACGGACGACACTAAAACTAAAATTGTAAGTTACACACTTCTCCAGTTTTACGAACGAGACTAAAACTAAAATTGTAAGTTACAGACTTATCCAGTTTTACGGACGAAACTAAAACTAAAATTGTAAGTTACACACTTCTCCAGTTTTACGAACGAGACTAAAACTAAAATTGTAAGTTACAGACTTATCCAGTTTTACGGACGAAACTAAAACTAAAATTGTAAGTTACATGCTTCTGCAATGTACGAGCGACACTAAAACTAAAATTGTAAGTTACACACTTCTCCAGTTTTACGAACGAGACTAAAACTAAAATTGTAAGTTACAGACTTATCCAGTTTTACGGACGAAACTAAAACTAAAATTGTAAGTTACAGACTTATCCAGTTTTACGGACGAGACTAAAACTAAAATTGTAAGTTACAGACTTATCCAGTTTTACGGACGAAACTAAAACTAAAATTGTAAGTTACACACTTCTCCAGTTTTACGAACGAGACTAAAACTAAAATTGTAAGTTACAGACTTATCCAGTTTTACGGACGAAACTAAAACTAAAATTGTAAGTTACAGACTTATCCAGTTTTACGAACGAGACTAAAACTAAAATTGTAAGTTACAGACTTATCCAGTTTTACGGACGAAACTAAAACTAAAATTGTAAGTTACAGACTTATCCAGTTTTACGGACGAGACTAAAACTAAAATTGTAAGTTACAGACTTATCCAGTTTTACGGACGAAACTAAAACTAAAATTGTAAGTTACACACTTCTCCAGTTTTACGAACGAGACTAAAACTAAAATTGTAAGTTACAGACTTATCCAGTTTTACGGACGAAACTAAAACTAAAATTGTAAGTTACAGACTTATCCAGTTTTACGGACGAGACTAAAACTAAAATTGTAAGTTACAGACTTATCTAGTTTTACGGACGAAACTAAAACTAAAATTGTAAGTTACACACTTCTCCAGTTTTACGAACGAGACTAAAACTAAAATTGTTAGTTACAGACTTATCCAGTTTTACGGACGAAACTAAAACTAAAATTGTAAGTTACATGCTTCTGCAATGTACGAGCGACACTAAAACTAAAATTGTAAGTTACACACTTCTCCAGTTTTACGAACGAGACTAAAACTAAAATTGTAAGTTACAGACTTATCCAGTTTTACGGACGAAACTAAAACAAAAATTGTAAGTTACAGACTTATCCAGTTTTACGGACGAGACTAAAACTAAAATTGTAAGTTACAGACTTCTCCAGTTTTACGGACGACACTAAAACTAAAATTTCTGTAATTTTACGAGCGACTCTCAAACTAAAATTGTCAGTTACACACTTCTGCAATTTAACGAGCGACTCTCAAACTAAAATTTTCAGTTACACACTTCTGCAATTTAACGAGCGACTCAAACTAAAATTGTCAGTTACACACTTCTGCAATTTTACGAGCGACACTCAAAATAAAAATTGTCAGTTACACACTTCTGCAATTTAACGAGCTACTCTCAAACTAAAATTGTCAGTTACACGCTTCTGCAATTTAACGAGCGACACTCAAAATAAATAGTAAGTTTCAATCTTTCTGCAAGTTGACGAGTGACACTTAAACTAGAATTGAACGTTACACTGTTCTGAAATTGTTTGTCACACGCTTCTGCAAGTTGACGAGCAGCACTCAAACTAAAACTTCTGCAATTTAACTAGCAAAACTCAAACACAAAATTGTAAGTTACATGCTCCCGCATTTTGACGAGGTGCTCTCAAACTAAAATTATACGTTACGCACTTCTGCAATATGACGAGCGATACGAAAACTAAAATTGTAAGTTACACGCTTCTGCAATTTGACGAGCGACCGTTAAACTAAAATTGTAAGTTTCACGCTACTGCAATTATACCCGCGACACTCATACTAAAATTGTAAGTTACACGCTTCTGCAATTTAACTAGCAAAACTCAAACACAAATTGTAAGTTATATGCGCTTGCATTTTGACGAGCAGCTTTCAAACTAAAATTGAAAGTTACACGCTTCTGCAATTTGACTAGCGACACTCAAACAAAATTTAATTTACACGCTTCTGCAATTTGATGAGCGACACTCAAACTAAAATTGAAAGTTACACGCTTCTCCAGTTTTACGAGCGGCAGTCACACTAAAATTGTAAGTTATACGCTTCTTAAATTTGACGAGCGACACTCAAACTATAATTGTAAGTTCCACGTTTTGTTTTCCCAAATGCTACACAGTAATTATCAATGTAGAAATATGCATGAATATAATTGGGCGTAATAGTAAAATGAAACCAATGATCCAATAAAAAAAATAAAAAGTTAAAGACTATTTAATTTTAGTTAGTTTTACAAAGAATATGCAAATTAGTTTACTTTCATTTAGTCTTTCGCATATCAATTATGTAGTATATTAAGAAGCTCGTTTTTATAATTTGAATTAAGAAAACTAGGCTTTTCATATCAATGTCAAAGCGAGAAAAACTCACCTATATATATATATATATATATATATATATATATATATATATAGTAATCCACATACAGTACTGTTTCTTTGGTTCATAGCCCATCAGTGCGGCCAGACAGGCAACTACCTCAAGCCAAGATTGAAACCCGACCGGCAGTACGACAGTCAAGGCTCCTAAAAATAGTGATATTGCAATGAGATTGTATATCAAAGAACAAAAATTGGTTTAAGCTTCCTAAAATTCATGATACAATTTTTCGCAAGGACCCATGACATAGTGGATAATGTACTTGGTAAAATTCAGTTGTAAGTTACACGCTTCTGCAAGTTGACGAGCGACACTCAAATTTAAATTGCAAATTACTTAAGCTTCTACTCAATTATGGCTGGTGAAATAAGAGCATGCTAACCTCGAAGATAAAATAAAGCATTCCGTTGGTATTTCGTGCTGATTTCTGATTGCAACAGAAAGCTTGTCGACTTCAACAACATACACCTAAAGAAGGTCGATATATTGTGAAGTTAACACTCAAGATTAAAGCAGTAGTTTTCGTAGCATCCAAATGAAATTAAAACTTTTTGTTTAGTATTGTTGAACTTTTATTTACATAAATTGAAATATACATTCATAGGACACCAAGTAAACAAAATTCCATGAACTTAAATTTATTCTAAAGACCCCTAAATCTTAAGCATTCGATTTTTGACATTTTCTAGAATCAAGATCATGTAATGAATTTTGACCAGAATTGTCTGTGCTAGTCTAGTCTCTATTTATATGAAGTTATGTATGTGTATATATTTATATATCTGTATGTACAGTATTCATGCCCAAACTAATTAACCAATCAATCTATTTTTTGGAATTGATGAAAGGGGTCGTAAAGTGAGTCGTGTTTAGTTTTATGCAAAGAGGGCAAAGCATGAGAAGTTATTCGTGAAAAGTCATATACCTTCGAATTTTTTTAAAATTCTAATAATAGGTATTACGTGACCTCTGACCCCTTCCAAGTCACAATGGTCGTTATCGTCTTCTCTCCGGAGTTTTCTACAGGATTCTTCCGCGCTGCAAGCCTCGTCTATCGGGTTGATATGCCGGTTTCTAGCTTTCAAAAATGACATCACTTGTCATTTTTCCCAAACAATAAAAAGTATATGTCTGTTTTACAAAACACAATAAATTCTTCCTTTCAGCAAGGTTACCCGCCGCTGTCCAGCACTCAATTATGCTTATCAGTTAATACCAGCATAGTTGCCGGCCTTACTCAGTGTTTCCGGGATCCTAATCTCTCCCCAATGGGGAGCGCTACCGCTCCCAGAGGCGGTCACGCCACAATTAGATATCAATTAATTAATATTCTAACAATTTCTGTTCCTTGGGAATATTTTAAAATGCTTTTTAGGGGAATAATACCGTCACAACTGCTCAACTGACGATTCAAATATTTCAGATTTGTATCAAATTTAATCTCTGGTCATTATACACAAATTAAGTAAAAGTCCCCGAATTTCCATTTCATTTTAAGAGCCTTTAAATAAGCTTTAGAATCAAAATTATGCGATGGATTTTCATCAAAATTGGAATGGTTCTAGATATAATGTTTAGTTTCATTATATTTTGATTATAATCTTTATAAAGGAACATAAAAGTGGTGCAAACTAGTTCTGTCCTAAGAATTAATGTTACTCATCATGGATCAAGTATTCTTGTAGTTGTTAAATAATTAGAAATAAGTACAAAACGGAATCTGCTTCTATCATATATTTTGTCTTATCGAATTTTCAACGCTGAATCCCAAAACAATTCAGTCAGCTTATATTGGATCTGTTAAATCTGCTCGATCTGCTCCAAGCAACAAACTGTTGTCAACTGCTGCAAACTAAAACTATCGTAAACAAACTCAAAACTTGTAAATATATTCGCTACAGGATCGGAAATCCCATGTCCGGTCTTTTGTCTTTGTCACTGCCACGCCTAATTAATAGAAACTGACTACTTCTGTACTTGTTTAATCAGCCACTCCTCATGCCTTTGTGCGCATTAATTATTATAACCATTGTCATAACTTTTTTTATAAATCACTTCCTGTCGCTCCTCGATATCCTGACTCTGTGGGAAGGAGTTGCCCATAGTATCACATAATTTTTATATGAAATACGCTCTAGACAAGGTGTGAAGCCATTTAATATAAAGAGCTTATAAGAACGAAAAAGATTATCGAAAAGATAGAAGATATCTATTCACTTTAATCTTAAATGTCAAGCTGCATTACAACGAAGTATCAAAACAGCGAATTGATGAAATCAACTAAACGAACAATCAAACGAGCTGGAACAAAAGAAGCAGAGAATAGATCAGACAATTCTGAATAACACATTACATCACATCTGTAGGAGAAAGAGAGAGAGAGAGAGAGAGAGATCTGGCAGAGGAAAAGAAAGGCCAATCAAATTACAGATACGTTTCTGCGCTTTTATTTATAACCTTTAAATGGGACAGAGATTCACCAGCTCAAATATAACAACAGTACTCTATACATTGTCTGATCGTAAATTTGAAGAGATAAGGAAGGTTTGAGAAAATGTTTAGAGCGATAAAGGAATTAAATTTATGGGAAGCGGAAAGAGCAATGGATCTAATATATGAACTCCAAGAAAGATTTGATGTCAAAGAATGACCAAAAAGTTTTAGAGTGGATTTCTCTTCAAAGGCAGAGCCATCCACGAGAATCTCAGGAAGAAAAACGGACACGTCTACGATTGACAGACACATGTTGAGTCGTAATAAGAGTAAACAAAACTAGACATTTTTGACCCCAATCCACAAATTTCTTATCGATTTTCAGTGAAATGAGAATATTTGATGTCTTTTTTATTGTCTTATAAATTGATTGATTATCGGAATTATTTGGATTGTTCGTACTAATGTCCACAAGGAACAGTGGAGTAATGGATAAAGTACATGGTATGTTCAGTTAAAAATGTATACTCTCCTGGGGGTTGGAGGTTCAATCCTTAGTGGGGCAACACTCAAAACACAATTGTAAATTACTTGTGATTTCTACCCAGTCATGACTGCCGGAACGAGCATAATACCTCTGTGAATTAAATAAAGGATTTCATTTTAACAAAATCTGTGAAAATAACACCCAAGATGAGAACAGTAGTCCAACAAATCCAAATAATACAAATACTCAATAACAATTCCCAAATTATTACTAAACTTAAAAGGAGCATCATATTTCAAATTAGGGAAATGCCAATGGAGGCAGAGTGTGTCAGAGTTATCGACAATTTTCTGCCATTCCAGTAGTGCTTATCATTGAATGACAATAAAATTACGTTGATGGACATGTAAGGCATTGATGAACTTCCATTTGTTCTAGATATGGTTGCATTCTTGAAAAGATTGTGAATCTTATGAACGATTTCATGACGAGTATTTTAAGGAGTCATCTTACATAAAATCAGGCAGTTAACAGGCATAATTTTAAAACAAATGTCTCTGTGTTTTAAACCGAGGTTGGGTTCATCTATGAATAAACATAATAAAAAACCATAAAAATGTGTTTCATTTTTTTTATTTGCAGGAGGATGTTGATGAATGTGACTGGGTTAACTGTCAGAATGGTGGTACATGCGTTAATCGGCGAGGATCTTTTAAGTGTGACTGTACTCAATGGGGAGGGGACTTTTGTGAGCTGAAAAAAACGCCGTGCATGTCTTCGCCTTGTAAAAATGGTGCGGAATGTTACAATGATGCAAGTTCCTACACATGCAGGTTGGTTTAATTTATTTCTGATTAAATACTTAATCAATCTCTGAATTAAGTGGTGAGAATACTATTTCAAACTATATATATACAGGATGTCTCAAAACAACCTGATGGTTAAAAAAATTCATAAATTTCTTAATTTTCTATATTTTTATTTTATTTTTTCAGATCATCTAGAGTAACCCTTCCAGGGTCATCATGAGTCGTTACACTACCGAGAAGCAGTATTTATTGTAAAGTCGTATTTTCGGTTTAATGAGTCAATATCAGAAACTCAAAGAGAATTTCAATGAAACTTCAACACAAGAAATTCCCTTACTCCCAATGCAATAAAAACTATGGTGGCTCGATTTCATGAGCAAGGGTCTGTATATGACTTCCCTAGATCTGGTAGACCCCGTACGGTAAAAAGTGATGAGAATCGTCAGAGATTAGCAAAGAGTGTGGCCGAGGATCCATCCACATCAGTAAAAAGGAGATCAAGTCAAATTGGGGTCCCTCGATCATCTCTTCAGAGAATGCTTCATAAAGAGGGCAAATTTCCGTATAAAATTCAATTGGTGCAAGAGCTTCAGCCAAATGAGTTTAAAGTCTCCCATAGAACTGAACATTTCCCAAATTATATTTGCATATTACCTGAACTAAAAAACACACGGCTTTCTTGTATTTTTATTTATTTTTTCTTAAGTATGCATTACTTCTAGCTAAAGTTAATACAAAATCCTAAAGGTATTACTTCCTAACCAGCGTTTTAAACGAGCTAAAAATAACCAGACTTTTTCAATTTGATAAGTTTCATTATAGCATATTTATTATGGGGTGGTCGAACATTCTGGCATCAGATAGATAATTCAATGTTGAATTTAAAAGAAATAAATAAAAATACAAAACTTGACATATCTAAGGCCTTTGATAGGGTATGGCATAAAGGTTTACTTCATAAGATCTCTAGCTATGGTATTGCTGGAAATGTCTTCTCAATTATTAAATCATTTCTTTCTGATAGGTTCATAAGAGTAGTAGTTGAGGGGCAAAAATCAGAAGCTCACAGTATTAATGCCGGTGTCCCTCAGGGGTCCATCCTGGACCCAACTCTTTTCCTGATCTACATTAATGATCTTCCAAATCACATCCTTACATCATTTGTAGACATCTATGCTGACGACACTACCATTTATGGTAGCACATCTAAGACAGTAAACGACCAAGTTCTCTCCAATTCTCTCTCCTCTGATCTTGAGCACGTAGTACAATGGGGTAAGGAGTGGCTGGTTACTTTTAATGCATCTAAAACCAAACTTTTCTCTTTACATCATCAACATTCTGATCCACATCTGGCATCAATTGAAATGAATGGCTCTCGTCTTCAGGAGGCCTCAAGTTTTGACAAGCTTCTTGGCTTGACCATTACTCCTGATCTCAAATGGAACACGTACATCAAATCTGTTGCCAAGGCCGCTGGAAAAATGGTGGGATCTTTCTATCGATCCGGTAGATATCTCACTGCTGATGCTATTCTCTATCTATATAAGAGCCAGGTACGTCCAAGGATGGAATACTGTTGCCACATCTGGGCAGGAGCTGCTTTAAAGGACTTGGCCTGCCTTGATAGAGTTCAAAATAGAATTCGTAGCCTCATAGGAGATGTCCTTTTCTCTTCCTTGCAACCTCTATCTCACCGAAGAGATGTTGCGAGTTTGTCTCTGATGTATCGTTATTTTCATGGAAAGTGTTCGACTGAGCTTCAATCAATGGTCCCCCCTCGCCAAATTTTCACAAGAAACACTCGTCTAGCTGTAAACACTATCAATAATTCCCCCCACTCTTTATCTGTGCCTAAACCTAAACGTAGATTCCATGAGCAAAGCTTCTTTCTTAGAACTGCACGCCTGTGGAATTGTCTTCCGTTTTCCTGCTTTCCGGCTGACTACAATATGGTTGTTTTCAAGTCTAACGTAAATAAGTTCTTGATGAGCCGTTCCATATAAGTTATCAAATTTACCAAATTTTCATTACTAATGATTACTATATTGTCCAGTTTCTACTGTACACTCTTTAACCCTTATCCTTGAGTGGCCTCTTGGCCTTGATAATGTGGTGATGCCTATGTAAAAAAAAAAAAAAAATATCGACATAAAAGCAGACTGACCGACTGGCTGGCACTCGTCCTCTTTAAGCTATCGCCTCCAAGCCAAGTCGAACGCTATGGTTCCCAAAAGCTAAGAAACTTTTCTGTCCGTAACTTTTGCAGCCTATTAATCTAAAAACACATGTCTAGTTTTTTTTTATTTTTCCTTATTACAGGTTTGACTCTAATCCTGAATATTTGTCTTGTTTTCTTATCTTTCTCCTAAATGTTTTTGTCAAAAATACTATTATTAACCAATATTTTTTTCTTATATTTAAAACGAAAAAAAAAAAAGTCTCCCATGGAACTGAACATTTCCCAAATTATATTTGCATATTATCTGAACTCAAAAACACGCAGCTTTCTTGTATTTATATTTTTTTTTCTTAAGTATGCATTACTTCTAGCTAAAGTTAATACAAAATCCTAAAGGTATTACTTCCTAACCAGCGTTTTAAACGAGCTAAAAATAACCAGACTTTTTCAATTTGATAAAAGTTCCATTATAGCATATTTATTATGGGGTGGAGCTGGAACGGTTTAACATCCCAGCTCGACCTAGATAAAGACAAAGTATCCATGCATTAACATGGAGGGGAGACTATCTTCAAGTACTATCCTAAGCCGGGAATGTGGACAACGGACTTATACTAAGTAGATATTAATAAGTCCTTCTCACATTTTTTTTTATTTTTTATTTTAGTTTATTTATTTATTTATTTTCAATGGAGAGTAGATAATGCATGTGGATATGTTATCGGCAGCTCCAGTAACTCTCGCTTCTCCTTTTTTGTCCTTCAGTCCCCATTTCCAATAAGTGATTTTTCTGACAAAGGGTGAAGAAAAGCTGCTTTCTAGGTCGGTAGTACGTTGTAAAGAGTAGCCTGAGATGTCGGAAAATTTCTGTTTCTATGTCTATCCTTGTGGTCATGTCACTAGTAAGGGTTCTGGAGGTAAACGTTTCATCTGGGCTGACATTACGCGCCTGATAGTCAGGGACCCGAACCTTGGATTAATCACTAAGGAGGCTGTCCTATCAGCAGGTGCAAAGTACCGGGGCTGCTGTATTGTCATTTGGGTGAATGGATTCTGGACCATACAGTAGCTTCTGGTTGGGCTTCTCGATATGGGCATGGAATATGTGCTTACATCAAAGATGGCTTTCCATGTGGTAGGGATATCTCCAGAGAAGACCCTAATTTACCTTATATGTGCTTTCAGGTTGTACTAGCTTACACCACTACATTTATATTTGCCCTCTATCGCCCACACAACAGTGGATTTACTATCTTTAAGAGCATATCTGAGAAAATTGACCACATCCTGTTTGCGCATACTTCGGCTCACATTCATATTTGCGGTGACTTCAATGTCCATAATGGGGAATGGCTGACCCACTCAAATAAAACCGATGACGAGGGGAGGTTTTGTCACGATTTTGCCATTGCCTATGACCTCACTCAGATTGTTCATGAAGCCACCCGTGTGCTCGATACACCCGGTCAATATGCAAGCCTTCTAGACCTTTTCCTCACAACTTCTCCTGAGCTGTGTTTATGTTCTGTTCTATCTCCTCTGGGATCCTCTGACCACTCTGTTGTAGAAGTTAAGATAAAAATGAAAGACGTACCTCTCCACCGTACTGTATATCGATACTCTATGGCTGACTGGGATAGCTTCTGTACATTCATATCTGACCTACCTCTGCATTCCATGTTTAAAAAGGATGTGTCCTCTATAGTATGAGACCTGACCGAATGATTAATTATAGGCATAAACCGATTCATACCATCAAAAATTCCAACAAAAACCTAACAGCCAGCCATGGTTCTTCCCAAAATGTGCTGCTGCCATCGCGCACAGAAATCACTTTTTCCATAGTTACCAACATGATAGATGTACTAGGACTAAAGCTGCTTTCAGTACTGCCAGCAACCACTGTAAAAGAGTAATAAAACATGCAAGAGAGGTATATGCTCAGTCCGTTAAATCCAAAGTAGCTGAGCAGCGGCTTGGTTCCCACCAGTTCTGGCAAATAGCAAACAGGATCTTGAACAGAAGTGTGCGTTCTATCCCAACTATCATCAATGGACCTGAGGTCATCTCGTCAGCATCAGACAAGGCCAGACTATTTACCAAGAACTTTGCAGCTAATTCTACCCTATGCGACAATGACAATCAACTCCCTGTATTTCCTCCTATAACAGACAACACGCTATGCAACATACAAATATCTGTGCGTGAGGTCGCCAAGCTAATCAAGAAACTTGATTACAGTAAAGCAACTGGTCCTGATGGCATTCCAGTTATAGTGTTGAAAAAGCTCCAACCAGAACTTGCCCCCATACTTACAAAACTGTTTAAGCGTTGCCTTAAAGAGAATTGCTTTCCAACACCCTGGAAAACCTCATCAGTATGCTCTGTATTTAAGAATTCAGGTGAAAAGTCATCTCCCTCTCAGTACAGCCCAATAAGTCTCCTCTGTGTCATAAGTAAGTTGTTGGAATCCATATTAAATAAAGAAGTAGTCAACCACCTCAACAGAAACAACCTTCTTAGTGACATGCAATATGGTTTCCGCTCTGCAAGATCTACCGCAGATGTGCTGATGGTTATATCCCACAGGATTAGTGAATCTCTTGGCAAAGGTTTCCTTTCCAGAGCAATTGCTCTTGACATATCAAAGGCCTTCAATAAGGTATGGCATAAGATTTCAAACTATGGTATTACTGGAAATGTTTTCTCAATAATTAAATCATTTCTCTCCGATAGGTTCATAAGAGTAGTGGATGATGGGCAGAAATCAGAGGCCCACAGTATTAATGCTGGAGTTCCCCAGGGGTCCATTCTGGGCCCAACTCTCTTCCTGATCTACATCAATGATCTCCCGAAACACATACTTAAATCATTTGTTGACATCTATGCTGATGACACGACCATTTATGGCAACACATCAAAGACCGTAAATGACAAAGTTCTCTCTAATTCTCTCTCCTCTGATCTTGAGCGCGTGGTACAATGGGGGAAGAGGTGGCTGGTCACTTTTAATGCATCCAAAACCAAGCTTCTATCTTTACATCATCAACGCTCTGATCCCCATCTGGCATCAATTGAAATGGATGGCTCTCGTCTTGGAGAGGCTCCATGTTTTGACAAGCTTCTGGGTTTGACCTTTACTCCTGATCTGAAGTGGAACACATACATCAAATCTGTTGCCAGGGACGCTTGGAAAATGGTGGGATCCTTCTACCACTCCAGATGATATCTCACTACTGATGCAATTCTCTATCTGTATAAAAGCCAAGTACGTCCAAGGATGGAGTACTGCTACCACATCTGAGCAGGAGCTGCTAAAAACAGCCTATCCTGCCTTGACAGAGTACAAAATAGACTTCGTGTTTTAGTGATGGATGCCCTTTTCTCTTCCCTAAAACCTCTCTCCCACAGAAGAGACGTTGCCAGCCTGTCTTTGTTTTATCGCTATTTCCATGGCAGGTGCTCGTCTGACCTCCAATCCCTCGTCCCCCCCTCGCCAATCTTTCACAAGAAACACCCGTTTGGCTGAATCTACTGTCAATAATTTTCCCCACTCTTTATCTGTGCCTAAATCCAAATGTAGATTCCATGAGCAAAGCTTCTTTCTTAGAACTGCACGCCAGTGGGACTCTCTGCCGCTTGCCTGTTTCCCACCTGACTACAACTTGGACATCTTCAAGTCCAACATAAACAAACTCCTGACAAACCGCCCCATTAAGTAAGACACTTTATCAAAACCCCCAATACTAATGATTACTACAATACTATCTCATTGATTACTATACACACAATAACCATTATCCCTGAGTGGCCTTCGGACCTTTATAAGTGGTGACCCCCATGTAAAAAAAAAACGATCCGGAAAAAAGGATGGAATACGGCATGCAATTCCAAGATTTGGCTAATGGGGATCCAAATTTTCTCAAAAACCTCATTATATCCGAGTATACGCAAACAAACCAGCCACAATAAATGCCCTTAAAAACAATATAGAGGAGGAAATTAGGGGCATAAGCCCTGAAATATTAAGTGATGTGCTAGATAATGCTCTGCAGAGAGCACAAGAGTGTGAAAATGAAAATGATGGACATTCGAGTAACATAATTTTTCATAACTAAAATTAGACCTCGTGAAAAACATACCCTAGATTAAGTTGTGTAAATAAAATTAGAATAGGTAGACTATGATATAGTGGCTAATGTGCCCCACTCGTCCACATCGGTAGCAGGTGACCCCCCAGTCTCGGTTCTTTGCAGTCCTTGAGCAGGTGAGGATCCTGGCACCAGAAGCACTTGATGGCAGGTCTCCCTTCCTGTCGCCTCGTGCCTGTCTCTCGTCATTCAAGTGGGGCCTCATGCACTTATTTCCACTCCCAGCTGCAGCCACGATTGGGCCCTTGACATTCTTGACTAGGACTTTGGCGTGGATCAAGAGATCGTCCACTTCCATTGTATTGATCTCAGTGATTCTCTGCATGTTCGTGGAGATTTCTTCTGGGAAGCCGTTCACTAGGTATAGCTTTACCGTCATCTCCAGGCTCCTTTCCACATAACCAGCCAATCCTGCCAGTCTCCGGATCTCCGCAGCAAAGAGGTCCACAGACTCGCCAGTCCACCTCAAACTGGCAAGCTTGCCGAGTGCTTCAAATGGACTCTCAGCAAAAGCCAATTTCAGTCTTTGCTCCATTGAGGCGAGGTCTCTCTTATCTTCATCACGCATCTGCTGGTAAATAATGAGGGCTTCCCCCTCTAAGTATAGTGGCAGTAGGGTGATCACGTCTTCAATATTTTGCAACTTTGCCACCATCTTTAATTTTTCCAGCCATTTAATTAGGTCACCCTCCCAATTGAAGGGTTTAACCATCTGAGTGTTCAGTCTCCAGTCAGCCATGTTAATGTGCTTGACACGCTGAAATAGCTTCTAAGGTTACAATCAGGATTCGGTTCTGGGGTTCAAGAAAGAGTCACTCGCTCGACAACAGCACGTTTCTACCTTCTTCTTTTCCAATCGACCACACCTGGCCTCTCGCCACCAATGTAATACCGCGCAATCTGAACGTCAGCAACACAAAATCCTTTTCAATTAGAAGATGTTAACGACTCTTTTCTTTTTTCGCCTTCAGGGAATTTTTCCTAGCTTTTATATCCTCCTATCTAGAAAAAAAAGGAAGAGATAGGGGAAAAAAGCTTCTCCCATCATGCCCTGCCTTCCCAAGATGCCCTTCGTGTATATAAATGAGCTAGCCATCCTTTCCTTCTTCTTTCCCAAAGAGCGATGCAGATACGCCCGGTACGTTTTTTTTTTTCTTTTCTAACCATATACCCCACAGAAGTTAATAAAATTTAAAATCGGCCAGCTTCTTTTTGGACACCCTGTATATATATATATATATATATATATATATATATATATATATATATATATATATATATATAGAGAGAGAGAGAGAGAGAGAGAGAAAATTATATAAACATAGCAAAAGGTCTACGCATATGTGTATCGATCAACGTTTCAATATTTTCATGCCGTCGTCAAGACTCCAAATGAATCTCGCTGTCAGAAAATAACTTTCTCGTTTTTCTTGAGAAAAGATTTTCTGCCAGCTATTCTAATGCTATTAACATCAAAACCGATTTGCATTATTTAATTCTAATGATACAGAAACAAATGCCGAATATATAGCAATCTCCAAATTCCCTGAAACAAATCTGAATATTGCTCATGTGCATACTCATTTTTTAAAAAGCATAGAATGAATTAATATTCTGTAACATCATTTTTAATTTGCATTGTGAAATTTTAGTTTATAAACAAATGGTTTTATTGATCGTACTTTTATTATAATTATGGTGCTAGTGAACGAAAAGGATTCCAAATTTCTAGTCTCAGAAAATTGTGGTCACGTTGTATTAACTAATCTGTGTGACATCAAATGGCACAGGATTGAATTAGCATTGAATTAATATCGAATTAATATTGAATTAATATTGAATTAATCAGCATGAGCCAGGTTTGGGAAATACATAATGATGCAAAAACCTTTTTATGAAAAATATACGAAGAAGTTATAGAGCATCGTTATTTCACAAACAGATTTGCTGAATGCGTTTGTAGTTGAGCAATATTTTTGCTTCAGGATTTCAATTCTCTAGGGAAATGCATGACTTGCCTAACTAGCACATGTGCATAATTCAACGGGTCGGTTGTGGAACGAAATGAATGAAGAAACAAAAATGGCTGCCTTATCTCTTTATATGCCTGCAATGTGACCACCTGATATGCAGATGAGATGCTCCTGGTTGGAAATAAAAGAAGGTTGATTTTTTAGAGGGAGGTTCATTTTGAAGTTGGATTTCGAAGAAATAAGTTGAATTAGCAGAAGTGCGTTTGGAGTTGAGAGAAGGTGCGTTATGTATACAGAAGTTTGGAAGTTAGAAGTTTGGACAACAGTGTCAAACTTACCCAGGAAATTATTTGTGTGAAGGGCAGAAAAAATAACACTCAAGTTATTGAATTATAAATTCCATGGGCGAGAACCAAAGAAGGCTAAAAAAAAGCACTTTAAGCTGGATATGAATAGTCGCACTGAAACAGTATCGGTGGACAGACTAAAGAAATCCCCATGGCGCACTAGTAGCGCTTCAGACTCCAGATCAGAAGGTTGCATGTTCGAATTACGTTGGGGTCACCATTGTAATAATATTGTAGTTGTTTCTTGTGTAATGTCGACTGTGTGTTTGCTGGTTGTAGCATCGAGAGATTCATTCGTCGCGAAGACTCACAAACATACTCTCAACCTGCAAGCACACAGAGAGGTATATTGCTAGTAGCTCTGAGTTGAATGTGCTGTAGCAACGTTCAGTGGATTTGAGCTGGCAATGAGAAGAATGCCAGTGATCGGGTTACTCCATTTACAGTATGCTGAAGAACTAATCCAACGTCAGAATCAGAAGCATCTCCTGTACCAGATGTCCCTTTATTATTGACAGTAGATGGTTTCCGATTCTGCTGTTGGATTAGTTCTCCAGCGCAATGTAAATAGAATAACCCCATCATTGTCATTCTTCTCTAGGTCGAAATTTTGTCATTTTTGCCGATCACAAGCCACTCACTTTTACTTTGTCATTTAGATCTGATAAGCACTTGCCTCACACTTTCCGTCATCTGGACTATACATCTCAGTTTATCAGTGACATTAAACATATTCCTGAAACTAAAAACGTACCAGCCGATGTACTCTCCCGACTTTTAGTTGGTGCCATCACAACATCTGCCTCTATTAACTTAAAAGACGTAACACAGAGCAAGCCAGCCCTGGAAAATTTAGATTTAATGCTCGCAAAAATTTCCTGCTTCAATTTCTTTTTTTGAGACACTGCATGCACTATTGCACCCGGGCATTGTTCCATCAGTAAAACTTGTCATTGCCCATTATTTTTCGCCGAACATGCGATGAAATATAACTAGTTGGGTCCGTGTTTGTTGTTAGTGTCAGTGCTTTAAAGTTCACTGACATGTCCGATCTCCCCCGAATGTTTCTCCTCTCCTGTAGCACATTTCCAACATGTTCATATAAGTATCCTTGTACAGTGACCTATGAGTTCTGGTTATTCTTTAATATTATTATGTATTGACCGTTTCTCCTAGTTGCTCAGAGCCACACTGATAACCAATATTTCTGTGGAGACCGTTGCAAAAGCGTTTGTTTCTTCTTGTATTGATCATTTCAGAGTACCTGAATGAATTACTACTGATAGTGGTTGGCCGTTGGAAGCTTCTCTTTTTCACGAGTTATCACAAATCTTAGTTACTTAATGCATTCACATAGCTAATTATCACCTAGCTTCCAATGGGATAGTGGAGCGATTTCATAGGTAACTCAAGGCAGCATTGTGTGCATCTCCAGATCCGTAGTTTTAATCTGAAATGCTACCTTATATTCCACTCGGCTGCCATACTGCCATTAAATCAGATTTTGGTTACTCATTCTCGCAACTGTTTTATGGGACTAATCTCATATTGAGTGTAGCACTGCCATGTTAGACGCACCCGAGACACTCAGTTTCAACTTCTTACACTCACCGACACATATATCTGTGGGATTAAAATACCGACACCAAATGAGAGCTCAAAAAAAACACTTTAAGCTGAATATGAATAGTTGCACCAAAAGTGTCAGTAGACAGACTAAAGAAAGGCCTGTGTTGCAATGGTACCGCTTCAGACTCCAGATCAGAAGGTTGCATGTTTGAATCATGTCAGCGCCACCATTGTAATAGTAATTGTTTATTCTGTCTCTTTGTGAGTCGTCGAGTTGAGTGTGTTGTATCAATTATGTGCTTGCTGATTATAGCATCGAGAGACTCATTCGTCGTAAAAACTCACAAACATACTGTCGATTTCTAACCATGCAAGAACACAGTCACACAACGCGCACAACTTGCGACTTGCAAAGAGACGCAAAGAACAACTACAATCTTATTGCACGCTCAAAGGGAAATAACTCAATCGAAATTATTTTAATTTTTAAAATAGACACTAGATCTAAACGAACAAGCAAACAGATACCAGAATATTCACTGCGTGTTTCGTCTTAATGTCAAGTAAATTTTACATAAACTGATTTTTGTATTTTCACGTATGGTTGCAGTAAACAGGCTGGGAACGTTGCAATTTCGATTATAAATACAGGACGCGGGAAAAATTGAATCAGTTTAATGAGGAACTAGTCGTCCTAATTCCACCATTGCAAAAAAAATATTTACCAGGAAATATGCACGCTGAGTGTTTCCACTAAAGGATTTCTATTTACACAAGTAGCAATGAATTACTTTTCTTTAAATCTTTTCTTTTTATCAAGACACATGCATTTATATATAGCTGTCTACATCAAAACACTTCTGAGCTTGTTCTAATAAAAAATATAATGGATTTTAAGTCCATATTGATGAGTATCAACCTTTTTAATTTCATAACGGATTACCAGATAAGAGATAGTTAATATCCCACAATACAAGTAAAAATATCTACTATGTATATATAAATAACTACTATTTAATATATATAAATGCCGTGTTCGAGTTAATTGCTATTTGTATATGTTGTTCTTAAGTGTTGCATTTTGTGTAATTTTTTTTATTATAAACGAGACTGTTATGTTTGAATGAATATTCAAATGCAATCGATAATAATATCAATCTTTATAAAGCGAAATTCCTCTGTGTTCTATTTGTCGCCAGTTTGTACTCATTCTAACTTTGGAACTCGGTATGAATTTCAATTATGAGTTTCAAACTTACAAAAACGCCTAAATTTTAAACACTAAAACATCATCCAAGCAGGTAGAAGAGTAACTCATCTTACCTTTGGTAACATTTATTTGTTATGTATTTGTTTCTTTACCACATTTTCTGTTTGATGTATACAGTAATAAATTCCCCCGAATTCTTTAAATTTTTTTAATCTTTCGGTTGGGGAAGGGTGATTGAAAGACAGCATTGATCAAAAAAGAAAAGCGCAAATCATTTAATGTTTACCGGTCAGCTAATACCACGTAACCTAAATTTTTTGGTGCCAAAAAGAGACCAGAAATTTGAGCCATTTTCATATACTAGTACCATCATTATTAATAAAGTTCATTAGATAACTTTTATTAAAAAAAGGGATAGCGTCTTAAAAACTATTTTAGAATTGCATATTCAAGGGAGATGATTTTCATCCAATATTAGTAAAATGTTAAATAATACTGTGATATGGAGAACAGATCTTTACTTTGAAAAATGTATTTATTTCGGAAGGAATAATACAGTCAAAATACATTAGGCACACGTCTATTCAAAAGTGTGGGGAGTGGGATATAAGGTCATCCTTGCCACTTCACTTAACTATGCTAGTCGTAGCTAGAATCCTTAATCACCATAATACCACATTCACTTAAGAGGTTGTCCTACTTTAAATTCCAAAATCGATTAAAAACATTGTTTTATTAAAATAAATATATTTACATAAACTAGTAGGACCCATGTACCGGCGTTGTCAAGTGGAAATATGACCCAATACCAAAAGAGATTATCAACCTATGATTATCTAGTGCATTACCATATGCGAATAACATAAATTACTGACTATGGATGAATAGGAAAAAAATATTAACACAGAAAGATGATGGCGGTTCCTAGTGGTAGCCACTGTCAGCTCTTGAAAATTCCAGACACTAACACCAGTCTGTCGTACATTGTCCGGCAGTGACAGCTAGCAGAATTCACAGGTTGTCATTAACCAACATCGGCTTAAGTCAAACTAATTCAAGATAGAATTGGCTGTCACTGGATGACAGTTGCGAGCACTGGAGGTCACTGGCGTGCAGTAGTAGTTTGAGGCATTTTGTGGGCACAGGATCGTTACAATAATTAGTCATTGTCGGTCACAACTATTGTCGGCATTCAAGATGAAATCGTCTATTTTCACTTGTTGGGCACTATGATCCAGTGACGGGCACTTCCATCAAAAGGCGATTATGACTGTTGTCGGCGCTAATTGGGTGATAATGCTCTTTTAAGATGGTCACTTTCACTTGATGACATTTGCAGTCACTTTGGGGCATTTTGAGGCATTAGCAGGTACTTTTGAACAATGCTGTATTCCAAGATGAATACAATTTGATGGAGGGCAGGGGCAAAAAGAAAAAAAACGGAGTGTGGGCATCTTGGAGGTTTCCTTTTGGAAAAAGGAGAGCCATTTACTCGAGTAGCTAAAAAACTAAAAAAGCTTACCTTAAGGGGTTGGGGTCCGACATGGTCAGGAACTGCATGTACTATGCTCAAGACAGGAACATGTAATCATACTTAATTTCTCTGTGTACACAGAAGCTTGCTACTTTTATCCATCTGCTTTCAAAAACCGTGGAATGTAATCTCTTCTTTCACATTTGATCGTGACTTTCAATTGGTGCTTGAAAAATGCGATCAGATCCTTATTATCAAAAGACTCAAAACTTTTGTTTTCATTCAGATGCAACGTCCACACACCCATTCATGCTACGGCCAGGATCACGAGAAACACCCACGCTGTCTTGATGTTGTTGTGGATGGCATAGGATATATGTGCAAAAAATAATCTGGAACTGTGTTGTATGACATTAAGGAGCAATGCGTTTTGGGACAATCGTCAGATCAGAGAAAACTAAGAGTTGTTGAGATGACTCAAACCTGGCGCCCAACTCAACTGGGAGCGAATCTTGTCTTCTAACCACTGTAACCGCTCGACGTGGGTCGTCAGCGTCTCTCCTCTCACCAATCCCCTATGGAGTTCCTTTTTTGAAGTCAAAGTAAGGTTGCTGGACCTTGAAAGCTTCTTTAGCATGGCTCAGCAGTCTCTAAGAAACTGCATATAACTCTTCGACCTATGAAGACCCCCCGACTGAATGACCGAGAATGAGGTTGAGAAAGGCACTATCAACCGTGGAGTTTCATGCAAATTTTTCCATTGAAGTTCGACCCAAGCCTCCCTCAAACAGACATTGAACACAGACCTGTCTGAAAGCCTAATACTTCTTTCTGTCCCAAAGCAAGAACAGGATATGTTGGAGAGCCTTCAGGTATTTCTCAGTCGGTTCAGGATTCTTTAAGGGGAATTTCCTTTAAAGCCAAGAGTTGATTGACACTTCGATCTTACATTATACCTTTTTTGGAGCTGGAGGCCTGGTCTAAACCATACGCCAAGGATTCAAACTGGGGCATCTATTTAGCTAAGAGGAGTTTAAAAAGTGTTGACACCACTCCGTGCATTCAACTGCAGACTGACTGACTTGATATGGTTAATTTTGACCTCTGTAATCATTTTGTAACAACTGTCACCATATTAGATTTCTCAGAAGCACGTCACAAAGACGGTGATGTCATTAGAGGTATAGTCAAAGATCGAAGCATCAGGCAACTTCAAAGATTTTGGGCATTTTCCGTTAACCTGTAACTCTGCTTCTGGTGTGCAATACAGCATGAAGATCCATTTGCAGAAATTCACTTTAAAACCGGCAGTCTCTAAAACAGATGTCAAGAAGCAATGATCGATCCTGCCAAAAGCTTTGAACTGATACAAGTTGATCAGCTCGGCTTCCATGTTGCTTTTACCACCCTTTAGGATCATACAGATCCGGTGCAAATTGTTTTAAGTCGATTTTCCCTTCACTGTGTATTCCTTCTCAGGTTCAATCAACTTCCCAATAACACTCTGCAGCTGATTCAGTAAGATCCAAAATCTTGAACTCTGTGTTAAGCGGAGTTATGGGTTTGTTGTTATCTTGTTCTTCCCCACCTGTCTCTCTTTCTCAGCAATGTGATCACTACTTTGGGAACTTAACCGGGATGGAACCGTCATCAAACCAATGATTGAACACATCCGTCATGAATTCATATAAACATGTACAACAGCCTAAAATACAGTTTGTAAGGTAGACTATCGAGGTTTTACATTTGCAGACACGTCTGTGTTCAATGTTGTGTGAAGGAGGTTTGGGAATACCCAATTTGGCATGTTATTGAAATATTGTAGCAGACTTACTTTAGTGCAGTCAAGACCTTTCACTCTGTCACTTTATTTTTGCAACATGTCGCTCTATCTGCATCGAGGTGAGGAGATTTAGCCAAATAGTTGCTGAAATCTTTTACAGAGAGACTTGGTTGTTGAGTACATCGCCCTCAACATGCTCCCGAAATAGTTCCAGTTGATCCCAAGATACGTCCATCTAGGTGCTTGCTTCCATATGTTCATCCGTGTTGGAGTTCACTGCTGCATCAGAAACTTTCTTAGACTAACCTTAACTACTTGACCCTTATAACGCTCGCTAGCCTCATGTCAAAAGTTATGCTGAGTTAGTTCTTGTCTATCATTATCCCCTTCACCCACCAGCCTGGCTAATTTCTCTTCTAAATGCTTTTTACCTTGGCTTTATCTAGTATGAGGTGCTGAGCATATTTGACGAAGAAGTTCCTGATCTTAGTTTTCAGACTAACCCACTATTTACTCCCAATAACTGCTCTGATTAAAGCGTCTTGGATAAATAGCTCTAGCTTTTCCTAGAAGGCTTGTATATCAAGCAAAGAGGTCTTCCAATTTCAGTATTCAGCTAGTTTAGGCCTATTCTCTAAATTCAAACAGGTCATAACTAGTTTATAGTCCGTTTGATCTAACCAAGTGAATGTGGGCATGATAAACAATCTATGTCGTCTTTTCTAATTAGCATCCTATCCAAATAAGTATTCAGGTAGGAAGGAATGCTATTAATCGATGTCCATATCTCCCACCTTAGGTGCTCGACACAAAACCTGCCAACCAAACCACATATAGCTTTCAACACAGCCAGGTTGGTCTCGCAACTCTCCATCCTTCTAGCTCCTTCTCCTCCTCTGTCTATCCTGAAGTCAAGGATGGCATTCCAATCCTCCATTAAAAGTATGCATCAAGATCCCGAAAACAGAAGACTCTCTCGAGTGGTGTTAGTGTGACAGGCCTTTCGTGCTCAGGTCAGCAACTGTCCTCTAATCTCATCAGAAACTGTGGCCCGTGATCATCTTCTTCTGAAAGATCTTTACATAAATTCTCAGCGTCTCAGCTCTGTGTTGATTTCTGCTGAAAAGCAAAAAGTAAAGCTTTGCCTGCGCGCCGGAAAAGAAAGACAGAGTCAGATTTTCTACAAAAAAAGTTAATTTCACAAAAGTTACAGGTTTATACATATGTACATTGTCAGTTCGCACGAAACATTTTCAGTCTCACAAAATCTTATTCTTTGTCCACTGGATAGCCGTCAGGTTAGATGGAGGGGGTCTGTGCGTTCTGGGAGCATGTATCCTTCTCGAGAATTGGCTTCAATCTGTCTCTTCCGACCCGAGTATGTGCTCTTATACTAAGGTAATGGGTTGGGGTCTGGCGATCTGCTGAACCAACCAAAGCCAGCCACATCTCTGGGGAAACCCCAGATACATTTGTGTGTGTGTACTTCCACAAATCGTCTGCTGTTTTGTAAATCTGAGACCAAGTCTCGACTGTGCGTTCACACGAGCCCAAGAGGTCAAATCCTGTCAATTTTCTCTACTCATAAACCCAGAACGTCTGAGCCGGGTTCTTAGGCCAACAAGTACAAAATCTCGTTTCTACATTATTCTGAGATTTCCTGTCATTGAGTTTTTTTAAACAATAAAATTTATGTGGTTTCTTCAAATACAATACTAATCCCTTTTGACAGGCACCTGCCGCTGTCCGGGATTCAATTAACGTTCAACAGACAATCTCAGCATATTTACCCAGCCTCACTCAGGGTTTAGGGGGATCTCAATCTCCCCAATGGGGAGCAACATCCTCTCTCAAACGGTCCCATTACACTAGATGATTGACTCATGATGACGTGAAACATGTACTGTTTAACAGCAATATCAGTCATAATCAGCCTATCCACCTTGTACTTATGGGCAACACTGATCGTCGTGAATAGGGTGCATTTCACAAGCAATGAGACGCCCTTCCTCCAATAGACAATACAAAGAGCATTTTCTGGATTGCAGCAACCTCACCCCAAATGTGAGCCACCCAGTTTGAAGATTTCAAGCCCCTAGCAATCAGACTAGCTAAATTAAGAGACATGAACTTACCTTATGTAGTGTCGCACTCGGTTCCAAAGTTCACTAGTGAAAAGACACTGATGCTATGCGCCATATCTCTAAGTCACCAGTTCCTTCGTGTCCTGGCAACTGCACACAATGCCACTGATGTCCAAGGAAAAGATTCATTTTAGAGCCCTGCAAAGTGTCGGATGGACCGGGGACCCTTCCCTTACATTCTGGTAAAAGTTTGTCAACAGAAGAATTTTCATTTGTAAATAGCTTCATTCAAAAGATAGCCTCCTCCATATCCTTCAACAGCTGCCAGACAGAGTTTTTGCAGTTGAATGGAATCCTATTGCAACAAAAGAGGCATCCAGGTAGTTAGTGGAGTCTCCAATGTCTTTTCTCCCTATCTGACAAGTTCTGACAGAGGTTTTAGGTTTCTCCTCTGCCAAAGTGACAGGTCTGTGCCTACAGACATATGATCAATTTTGCAGGTATCTATACTATAAAATTACATACATTGCACGTACCTTTGGAGAAGGGTTTAGCTCTTGGACCCCGATTTTAGCAGGCTAACCGCTTAAAAATCGATAAACACTAAACATTTATAAATCTTTATTACTAAGGTTTGCACTAACATATATTCTTATGGCTTAATCATAGCTTTTGTACTTATATTTAAAGAGATCTATATTAAATAGCAACTCTATATCTCTTTCTTTAAAATGGATGAAAGTAAAATAAAAAAAAACTGAGCCTAAACTCTGTTATACAAAATACAATTCCGAATTTTAAACAAAAGACGAAGTTATCTTTCATGTTAGAAATCAGGAAACCTTTATTAAAAAATATATATCTACAATGTTTATATGTTCATATTCTACTGTAAATATGCCCATATCTCTATTTATACTTAATTACTGAATGCACTTCCTCTGATGTCACTACTTCAATCTATATTAAATAGATAAATTTTAGTATTCCTCCTATCTTCTTAATGTCCAGAGTTCGGGCTTGAAATAAGATTTTATTTTAATTCCTAATACCACTTTAATCATAATCTAACAGGTTATCCTATTCCTAAACCAACATATGAACAATACCATAACCAAATATTAACTCCTCCCTCTCAAACCCACCAGTTGCAAATTTAGTGGCTTCCACTGCATGAATTTTTAATTTATCCCCTCTTCCAGTAACAATGAAATGGCAAGCATAGTAACGTCCTTTCTAATTATTTTGAGGAGTATCATTTTTCAGTAGATATATAGCCTTTAATAACTAACCTATTAACATTAACTATCCATGTGAGGCCGTAGAAATACCTGGTTTAAGGCCCAGACACTGGGCTAACCCTCTCGGTGCTGATCTTAGGTCATCCATCTAGGAGAAGGAAAACTCTGAAGGTAAACCTTGGGGAGAGAGGCCTCTTCAGTCCTGGACGACGACCTTCCTAGAGCTGGTGACTCGAACAAATTATCGGTTTGCAAGCCTAAACTGCTTGAGGAGTAGATAGGCTGTCTAATGCCCGACTTTTATACTCCTTATTTGCCTATTAGCCAGATGCAGAGGTACGACTATAGAGACGAGAGAAACACCCAGTAGTGGACCATGTTTCCTGACTAGGGCAATGAACGCCGTTCCCTGCTCCCATCACATCCCATCCCTTAAAACTGGGCACTTTTTGGGTGCTGAGTGACGGATATGCCAATGCAAATTGGACTTATTTTTGTCTGATGGGTTGAGGGTAACGGTTTGAGTTCCTGGCTGCTGATAGTACAGAAGCCCTAACTCTTTTGTAGCATTTAGAACAGCTGCTCCTCTAAGAGTTATGTAATATCAGGATGGTTGTAGTGACATGTCGTGTATGGAAAGGACCCCTGCACCCATCTCCAGTGGGATTTTCAGAGGCCACAATCCTGTAGATGAGAAGTTGGCTGATCATCTACTTGTGTTGCATGTTTGGTATTCTGCTCAATCCACTTTGTCCAGCTCCTCTCACCTTAAAACTGAAACTTCTAAATAAGATAAAATAAAATGGCAGCTCATTCAAAAATTACGATTAAACCAAGCTTAAACTCAAACAAAACAAATTTGCCTACTCCCTTGAGGCTTGCATTCATGAATATCCACAGGCTTAGAACTAATTTAGATAATGTAGAATCATTTCTCCTAGCAAACACCCCGGGTATCTTAGCGTTAAGTGAAACTAATCTACACTTCTCCATCTCCTCAAACCACTTTAACATGCCTGGTTATCTCCTACTTTGCCGTAAGGACTCAGACAGACATATGCACGGGCTTGGCACCGATATTCGTAACTCTCCCTTTGACTAGAGAAATAAAACTAGAATCAGACGACCAGGCCTTTATGTGTCTTAACATGCAAAATAACATTAGCTACTTATATTTTCTCTACACCTGTCCTTCAACCCAGGACTGTACCCTAATCAACCAAGTCTCTGACAGCATAGATACAGTACTCTCCCTCGATACTAGCGCACAAGTCCATGTATTTGGTGACTTCAATGTCTTGAATTCTCTTACAAAGACACAGCTGGTAGCATAATGCATAGCTTCTCTATATCATATTCCCTATCAAAGGCGGTTACGTTTCTCACACGTTTCCCAGATCAGTGTTATATAATAACACGAGCGTATGGAAGCAAGGAGAACAAATAAAGTAATTCAGTTCAAACCTTTATTTAGGGTCAAGGTGAATTGATATACACAGTCTACTAGGCGTCAGGAAGGCCGGAGTAGGGATCCAAGTGTTATGGTAGGTTGGAGTCCTCTGGTGGTAGGCCTCAGGGAACGAACAGTGATAGGTGACTAAGCACCTTTGAATCAACTGCTGTCGCCGAGAGGGGAGCTGCCGCTGCTGCTGCTGGAAGTAGCTGAGGGGAACGGCTGTGGCTGCTGCTGCAAAGAGTTGAGAGGATCAGCTGTGGCTGCTGCTGCTGCTGCTGCTGCTGCTGGGGAGAGCTGAGGAGAACTGGCGTGGCTGCTGCTGCTGGGAAGAGCTGGGGAGAACTGGCGTGGCTGTTGCTGCTGCTGATACTGGAAAGAGCTGAAGAGAACTGGCGTGGCTGCTGCTGCTGGGAAGAGCTGGGGAGAACTGGCGTGGCTGCTGCTGCTGCTGGGAAGAGCTGAGGAGAACTGGCGTGGCCGCTGCTGCTGCTGATACTGGAGAGAGCTGAAGAGAACTGGCGTAGCTGCTGCTGCTGGGAAGAGCTGAGGAGAACTGGCGTGGCTGCTGCTGCTGATACCGTCTGCCGGTAACTGGCTTTTTTCTCTGACGGTCGGCTTATTTATACTGCGAGCGCGGACGTAGTAGAGGACATAGCGGCTCCGAGGCAAAAATGGCTGTCACATTTTTTATTTGTGTTAGTTTTCCGTAATCAACCACACATCAGGGATTCGCTTATTTGGAGGTATATTCAGTTGTATATATCCCATCAAAGTTGTAAACATTGCGAATCAGCTTATGTAGGAAATACATCGCGACCGTATTCCATGACCTAACTATTTATGTTTGAAGTGCATGTGAGAGGGGTTGTCAGGTGTATTATTAATATTTCTACTCCTAATTTAGTTGATGCCGTTAATGTGTTTTCCCCTGGATGATTTGCGGGTTATGCTGTTGATGTGGGTGTGGGAGTGGATGTGTTTTGACACCCCGATGTGTGTTTAATACGGCTCTGAACATTTTGCCGACAAAAAATATCTGTCTCCGCGCCGCCATTGTTGTTCCCTAGTTCCTCCTCGTCCCGTGCTTCGTTTATGTAACTGTGTGGAGATCTTGCGATATAACATCAGCAAAATCAACATGCCTCACTCCTAGATCTATTTCTGACTACAGTTCCCAATGATTGTGTAACGAATGCCCATAGCCAACTTGGGAATGGTGATCACACTGTGATATAATGGAAGAAATTGCCCTAAATTTTCGACCCAAAACTGAATAGTCATTGCTCAAAGCAACAAGGTATTATAAGAAAGCTGACTGGGAAGCCATCAGGGATCTCATGGGGAAACATTTTTTTCTTCCTGCTGAACAGTGCGCTAATGAGACCACTGAATGGTTCAAAACGACAATTAAAGCACATGTTCCCACTCTCCCCCTCTCCCCAATGGTTTAGAAACTTGTGCAGCTGCCATTGCCCAAAAGCAGTATGCATACCTCAAATTTAACAGACGTAAGTCTAGTACAAACAGACAAAAGTTTATAGAATCTAGAAATGATTGTAAGAAAGAAATCATGACAACTAAGAGAGAATATACTGAAATCACTAGAAAACGTATTGAAGCACAGAAAGTAGAAACTCGTGATTTCTGGAAAATCTACAACAGTGTAGTAAATAATGGAAAATCGACAATTCCCCCAAATATCCAATAATTATGAGGTTGTTTGCACGGCTACCGAGAAGGCTAGCGTAGTTGCCAGTCGTTTTGTTTCAAACTTGGACCCAGCAAACCATTCCCTCCCTGACTTTCTTTTGCGCACAGATGCCACACTAGATGATCTGAAAATCTTTCCTTCTCAAGTACATGTTATCATAAAAAACCTAGGCATCTCAAAAGCATGTGAATACGATCTCATCCTATTAAAAAGATGCTCCACTGAGGTTGTTCCAGTCCTCTTCAAAGTATACAACAATGAATCTTGCTTTTCTGACTGCTGGAAAACTGGTTCAATAATACCAGATTTCAAGAACTCTAGGGAAAGAACTAACCCATTAAATTATCGGCCAATTAGCCTCCTCCTGCTTTTCACCAAAATATTGGAGTCCATAATCAACCAAGCTCAAGCTCATCATCTTACAGCTGCTAAACTTCTGATTGAATAAAAATATGGATTTAGACTAGCTCGTTCTACAGCAGATATCCTTACTGTAATCTCTGAATGTATATACCATGCACTGGACAAAGCAGGTAATGGTAGAGCGGTAGCCCTTGATATATCTAAAGATTTTGACAGGGTTTGGCAGGATGTCTTCTTAGGAAAATCAGATCTTATAGTATCACTGGAAGAATACATAACGTAATGAAATCCTTCTTAAGTAAGAGAAGAATCCAGGTTGTTCTCGACGGTCGTACATCTAAATAATATAATATAAATGTGAGAGTACTTCAGGGGTCTATTCTAAGACCTTTATTATTCCTAATATTCATAAATGACCTCCCTGATAAAATTGTCTCTGAGATGGGTACATTTGCTGATGACACCACACTCTATAACAGGCAACAGGGAAAAACAAATGAACACATATCTAAGGAAATGGCCGAAACACTATAGGAAGACTCCAATCTGTAGCTGTTTAAGGACAAAAATGGGTTGGCACATTCAATGCTGCCAAGACTAATTTTCTATCTGCATCGAGGTGAGGAGATATAGCCAAATAGTTGCTGAAATCTTTTACAGGGACTTGGTTGTTGAGTACATTGCCCTCAACATGCTCCCGAAATAGTTCGCAGATCTTTCCAGTTGATCCCAAGATACGTCCATCTGGGTGCTTGCTTCCATATGTTCCTCCGTGTTGGAGTTCACTGCTGCATCAGAAACTTTCTTAGACTAACCTTAACTACTTGACCCTTATAACGCTCGCTAGCCTCATGTCAAAAGTTATGCTGAGCTAGTTCTTGTTTATCATTATCCCCTTCCTCTGCAGTGAACAAAATCTTGTTATCACCAACACTTTTCTCAACAGAAAAACAAGGAGACCTGGTTCCATCCCCAGTCTAAACATGACCATTTACTTGATTACATACTGTGTAGACGTGGTGATCTTGGAAATTTTTGCAAAGTTAGAGCACTGCGTGGTGCCGACTGTTGTACTGATCATTTAGTGGTCAGAGCTAAACTCAAAATTATAATTCATAAGAAAAGCCATTTCAATGGAGTTAAAGTGGCTAAGCATATTGATGTCTCTAAATTGAAGGATCCAGTCGTACGAAGATGCTTGAAATCTGCTTTTAACCAGGTGAATTTCTCAGAATGTGGTTGGGAGACAGTAAGAGATACAATATACCAAAAAGGCGTTGAATCTCTTGGATTGAATGTTTCCAGATATCAGGATTGGTTCGCTAATAACGCCAATCTAATTAACTTTCAAATTGATACGAAGTGGAAAGCTCATTTAAAACTTCTCTACTCTTCATCTCTGAACAAGCCAGCTCTTGCTTCTCACTTATCTTCTATGCAGAGTGAGGTTCAGTGTTGTGTGCACCAAATAAAAACAAATGGCGGTCTGACCTCTTCAGGGAGATGCAGACTGCCTACAATCATAGAGATGTCAAGACATTCTACCTTTGCTTTATCAGGTTTATGGTCCGAAATCCTCTTCAACTACACTACTCCAAGTGAAGGATGAGAGAACCTTGCTAAAAACCTCAGATGAAATTATGTATCGATGACATGAACACTTTCGTGATCTTTTTCACAACCCATCCAATGTTGATGTTGCTGCAATAGAAAGTATCCCTCGGTGTTCCTTTCATCTGGAACTTAATGCTGAACCGATTCTCGTGGAAACAGTTTGCATAAAACAGATAAACTCGAACAAAGCCCATGGGCTGGATGGTATCCCTGTTGAGCTGCTGAAACATGGTGGTGTCAATGTACAATGTGCGGTCCACTCTTTGATACTGTCTGTATGGCAGGGTAACCTGGTTGCCTTAGACTGGATAGTTGCCATTCTGATTGTCTTGTACAAAGGAAAGAGTGCAAGGTCTGATTGTGGAAATTATGGCGGTATCTTGCTGCTGACTGCAGTTTGAAAGGTATTTGCATGGCTCTTACTAAGCCGATTGGGAAGTATGCATGTCCTGATATCCTTCCGGAGTCCCAGTATGGTTTTAGAGGTGGATGAGGGACCGTTGATATAGTATTTTCTGCTAGACAACTTTTGGAAAAGTGTATTGAGTAGCCTTTGTCTCTTTGCCAGGTGTTTGTGGACTAAACTAAGGCATTTGACACAGTCAACCGTGAGGCTCTCTGGAAAGTGTTGGGAAAATTTGGCTGTGCATCTGCTTTGATGGAAAAGTTCAAGCAACTGCATCATAATATGAACGGTCGCATCGACTTTAATAGTCGGCTATCAGAAGAAGTCTCTATTGATAATAGAGTGATTTAGCTGCACCATTGTTTGATGGAAAAGTTCAAGCAACTGCATCATAATATGAACGGTCGCATCGACTTTAATAGTCGGCTATCAGAAGAAGTCTCTATTGATAATAGAGTGATTTAGCTGCACCATTGTTTTCGCTTTATCTGACTGCTGTGCTCTGGTATGGTTTCCATGATTGCGATATGGGGGTTTATATTAGATTCTGAATGACTGGAAAGGTGTTCAACTTCAGCAAATTCCAAACCAAAACACTTGTTAGTGATGGACTTGTTAGGAAGCTGTTTTATCCTGATGATGCTGACCTGATAACACACTCCTCAGTTGATATGCAGTGATTGATCTCTTCACAAATGCTTTTATCTGCTTTGGACTGACAGCATTAAGAAAACTAAGGTCATGTGCACTCCCACTCATGGTGATCTGTATGTGGAACCTGATATCTTTGTCTATGGAAAGCCCTTTGAAGTCATAAAAAATTTTGCCTACCATTGTAATACCTTATCAAATGATGGCACTCTTAGTGTGTAAATAAGACAGAGAATGTAAAGGCATCAGACACATTTGAAAGGTTACAAGATAGAGTCTGGTCTGATGGTGATCTAACTCTGACAACTAAAATGTCAGTGTATCAAACATGTGTATTGCCATCCCTACTCTATGGCTCTGAAACATGGACCGGTCACATGTAGAAAAACTCGAGAGGTTTCATCAGCATTACTTTAGACACATTCTTGGTTTAAAGTGGGATAGTTTTGTCCCTGATACATATGTCTTAAATAAGGCCAACAAAACTAATATTGCTACCATTGTTATTAAGAAACAGAGGCGTTGGCGAGTTATCTTGTCCGGCTTGATGACTCTCAACTCCCAAAACTGTTGTTTTGTGATGAGCTCCTTCTTGGAAAAAAAAACAGCAGAAGCCCAAAAAACGTTTTCGTGATAGCATCACAGAGAGTCTGGTGAGCTTTCATGTTCCTGTTGACAGTTGGGAGTACCAGTGGCAGGTACTGATATACAAGGGCAAGAACACTTTGAAGCAGTTAAGATATACCGAGTGAAACTCAAGAGAGCATGTTAGAAATACCAAAGCTTGCTGCCCAATCATAGAGATCTTTAGATCTATAAGGTGTGTGATCGGGCTCTGTTGTCCAAGGTAGGTCTCGTTAATCACACGAAAGTGCATGCTGATGCAGGTTCCGTTACTGTTGCTTTCATTGAAACCAATGATCGTCTTCAGTGTCATGTCTGCTTGAGGATGTGCAAGTCACTGGTAGGACTGAAAAGTCATCTTCGGACACATGGACGTTCAATGACTGAGGGAGTGGCACTTGTCTGATCAGACGTGTCAATCATCATATATATATATATATATATATATATATCGGTCGTAAAATACAATTATATATGATATTTTGATTAATGCAGATTTCGTATTTATTATTGTATTATATTGGACCCAATATATAGTAATGATTTAAAAAGTAAAAAAACTCAGTCATGCGCCATCACCAAAAAGCGAAACCAAAACATTTAGCTTACAATTTACTTTTCCTTTAACGTTAATGACTTCACTATGAAGACATGTTTACTAAAAAGCTAAAAATTAAAGCATGAACCAATAGCTATTATGTCACGCATGCATATTCGTAATGCCATCATTCGACCTTCACATTTTTCCTTTAATTTTTACATTGTTGCACTGATTTGCCCTGGATAAAACCCAAATATAAAGTTCGAATACCCTATATTGTAAGTTTCATGTCTGTAGACCAAAAACTAACGGAGGAGTTTGTTAGGCAAATTTTTTAAACAAAAATATATACACATACATGAATATATATAGAAAGAATTTTGTGTTTACTATACGCTTTTTATGCAACTATTACACAAGTATAAATCATGTAGAATATCTGCATGAATATAATTATACGAAACAATTGATTAAAGATGATCATTTCATAAGAAACCGAAAAATCTAATAAGGAATTAATTAAAATGAATCTTTAAAAGAATATGCAAATTAGCTAGATGTTTTGCAGATGAATGCAATTCAATGAAATATATATATATAACAAAGTTGTATTTTCTTTTTAAATAAATAGAATAAGTATTTTTAATATGAATATCAATACACAAAAAATTCATAAGAATATAGATATAAATATTGGGAATATTTAGGCAGCATGTTCTCGTTGAGGCAAATGTTATTAAAAATCACGTAATCTTTTGTTTGCTTGACTCTTTGTTTTTTATCTCTTCCAATCACCGAATCATTCCTTTTATATTATTATCAAAGTTGTACAAGTTGGATCCATATGTTTGTTTTTGTACTAGCAGTTCAGTCGGGCCCTATGTACTGTTCCTAACTTGTGAATACACTTTATGTAAGATTTCAAATGTTTAGACGAAAATTTGTTTGAGTAATTTCGTAGAGACCGTAGAGGTAATTTTTAAAAAAACTTTGACCCCAATTTTAACCCCTTCACATTTATTATTCCGGTCTCAAATCAAAATACAAAGTTTGACCCATGTCCAAGTTACCTGCATCTAAAATTTCAAATCTTTAGACCCAAAATGGTGGATCTGCAAAGGTCAACTTTTTCAACTTTGACCTATTGGCAGCCCCACAACTGATTATAATGCTTTCCGCATGTCTGAAGACCCGTTAAATATAAATTTGGCTGAGTAGTTTGTTAGATACTGTAATGGTCAAATCTTTTGAATTTTGACCCCTTGACAGCTCAAATTTTCGACCCAAGCCAATTAAAAAGCTGGCTTTATCTCTGGATGCTCTTTATGTAAAATCTCAAACGTTTAGATCAGAAACTGGCTGAGTAATTTGATAGAAACCGAAGAGGTCATTTTTTTAAAGTTTGGCCCCAATAGTAAGCCCTTGACATTTTTGGGGGTAGGTGGGGCTCAAATTAAATTATTAAGTTTGATTCATGTCTAAGTAACCTACATTTAAAATTTCAAATCTTTAGACAAAAAATTGTCGGAGAAGTTTTGTAAAGTTTTCAAAGAACAAATTGTTGAACTTTGACCCCTTGACAGCCAAATTTTTGGCCAAAAACTGATTAAAATTTTTTTTATCAAATCTCAATACTCCTTATCTCAAATCTCGAGTCTCTAGACCGAGAAGTTATTTGGTAGGGAAATGCACACACGCACACACACACACACACACACACACACACACACACACACACACACACACACACACATTTTCACTTTTATAGATATCCTAGCAGTCCAGCCCGGCTTTGCTTATGCCCTATGTACAGTTCATAACTTGCCATATGTGTGAATACACTTTATGTAAGATTTCAAATGTTTAGACAAACAATTATCTGAGTACTGTCGTAGAGACCGCAGAGGTCAATTACTTTTTAAACTTTGATCCCAACTTTGCCCCTTTAACATTTATTATTCCGGTCTCAAATCAAAATACAAAGTTTTACCCATATCCAAGCTACGTACATCTAAAATTTCAAGTTTATATGCAAAATTGGCGGATAAATTTGGTAGAATCTACAAAGGTAAACTCTTTCAACTTTGATGTTTTGGCAGCCAAATTTTCATCCAAACACTGGTTTCAATGCTTGCCGCATGTCTGAATACCCACTATGTATAAGTTTTAAATGTTTAGACCCAAAATTGGCTAAATAGTTTGCTAGACACCGCAATGGTGAAATCTTTCGAATTTTGACCCCTTGGAAGCTCAAATTTTCGACCCAAATTGATTAAAACGCTTGCCCTATCTCTGAATACCCTTTATGTAAAATTTCAAATGTTCAGACCATAAATTGGCTGAGTAATTTGGTAGAGTCTGCAGACGTAATTTGTTTTAAAATTTGACCCCAATATTGACCCCTTCACATTTTTGGGGGAGAGGGGAGGGAGCTCTAATCAAATTATAAAGTTTGATTCATGTCCAAGTAACCTACATTTAAAATTTCAAGTGTTTAAACAAAAAGGAGTTTGATAGTTTTCAAAGGTCAAATCGTTGAATTTTTACCTCTTTACAGCTAAATTTCTGTCCGAAAACCGATTAAAACTGTTTTCTCAAATCTCAGTAATTCTTATGTCAAATCTCAAGTCTCTAGACTGAAAATTAACAGAGTTATTTAGTATGGAAATGTACACAAACACACACACACGCACAGACATATTCACTTTTATAGATATACTTATCCCGCCTGCCTTTGCTCGGGCTCTGTGTACTGTTCATAATATTATGTGCATATGTATATATGGCAAATTGTGAATATATACGGTAAAACCTTTCCATATAATAGGCTTCCTTAACTAGCATTGACAAAATATGATAGAGACCGCGGACGTCAATGTTTTTAAAATTTGACCCCAATTTTCACCCCTTAACATTTATTGCTTTGGCGTCAACTTGAATTAAAATGTTTGACCCATGTCCAAGTGACCTACATCTAAAATTTCAAGTGTTTAAGCCCAAAATTGGCGGAGGAGTTTGGTAGAGTCTGCAAAGGTCAACTTTGTAAAATTTGACCTCTTGCCAACCAAAGTTTTGCCCCAAAACAGATTTAAAAGCTTGCTGCAGGTCTGAATACCCTTTATGAAAATTTCAAATGTTTAGACTCAAAAATGGCTGAATAGTTTGCTAGAGACCGCAAAGATAAAATCTTTTGAACGTTTACAGCTTGAAAGCCAAATTTTCAGCAAACAAAAAAAAAAAAAACGATTAAAAAGCTTGCCACATGTCTGAATACACTTTATGTCAAATTTAAAATGTTTAGACCAAAAATTGGCTGAGTAATTTGGTAAAGACCGCAGAGATCAATTTTTTAAACCTTTGACCTCAATTATGAATCCTTAACATTTATTGTTTTGAGCTCAAATCAAATTAAAAAGTTAAATCCATGTTCAAAGGACTTATATAAAAAATTTCAAGTGTTTAGACCCAAAATTGGCGGAGGAGTTCGGTAGGTCAAATCGTTGAACTTTACCCCTTACCAGCATAATTTCTGGACGAAAACCGATCAAAAAAATCTCAATACCTGTTATGTCAAATCTCGAGTTTGTAGAAAATTGATAGAGTTTTTGTGTATGGAAATGCACACACACACGCACACACACACACACATTCACTTTTATAGGTATACTAGCAGTTCCGCCCGGCTTTGCCCGAGCCCTATATACTGTTCAGAACTTTATGTGCATATGTATATATTAAAAAGTGTGAATATGTACGATAATGCTTTTTTATTTTAATAGGTTTTCTGAACTATCATGGAGAAAAGTTGGTAAAGACGACAGACGTCAATTTTTTTAACTGTGACCCCAATTTTGACCCCCTTAACATTTATTGTTTTGGACTCAAATGAAATAAAAATGTTTTATCCATGTCCAGGTAACCTACACCTAAAATTTCAAGTGTTTAGACCCAAAATTGGCGGAAGAGTTTGGTAGAGTCTGCAAAGGTTAACTTTGTAAACTTTGACCTCTTGCCAGCGAAATTTTCGCTCAAAAACTAATTTGAAATCTTGCTGCAGGTCTGAATACCCTTTATCTAAAATTCCAAAAGTTTAGACCAAAAATTGGCTTAATAGTTTGCTAGAGACTGCGAAGGTAAAACTTTTGAACGTTGAACCACTGGAAGCCAAATTTTCAGGGAAACAAACGATTAAAAAGCTTGCCCTATATCTGAATACACTTTATGTAAAATTTCAAATATTTAGACCAAAAATTATCTGAGTAATTTGGTAGAGACCGCAAAGGTAACTTTTTTTTAATTTGACCCCAATTGTGACTCCTTAGCATTTATTGTTTTGGGCTCAAATCAAATTAAAAAGTTTGATCCATGTCCAAAAAACCTATATCAAAAGATTCAAGTGTTTAGACCCAAAATTGTCGGAGGAGTTTGGTAGAATTTTCAAAGGTCAAATCATTGAACTTTGACCACTTGACAGCAAAATTTGTGGCCGAAAACCGATCAAAAAGATTTTCCTAAATCTCAATAACCCTTATGTCAAATTTCCAGTCTGTAGACCGAAACTTGACAGAGTTATTATGGAGGGAAATGTACACAGACAGACAGTCACACACACATTTTCACTTTTATAAGATAGATAGATAGATAGATAACAGGCGCTTTCGGCTGGAACATTTTCGTCATTCTTTAGCATATTATGTCATTTAGGTCCTTAAAATTACCTTTTAAAAATTACGTTTGGTATTACGTGTGGTAAAATGTATATATTTTGTCATGGTCACGTGTTGGGCTGGTTAATCAAATGCGTGGACAATTTTTTAACTGGCGAGGTTAGTATTAATATTATATTGAGTTAAATTACATTTGCATTTTTTATATATACATATTATTTAGAATTTACGAACCTAAGCATTTTAAAATGTTCCGACTGCATTCATAATGTATATTATTTGTTTGAGGTTGTTTTGCTGTTATATGTAAACCTTCCAGTATTTTTTAGTTTCTTTATATTAGTATCGCTGTGTAGAATCTTTGTATTTTCAAGTACGATTCTTCGGAATTCGGAATGATGGCAACCATGTTTTTTTAATAAGTGCCGTGATATTGAACTAGTGTCGGGCAGTTTGAGGTTTAGTTTTCGTGACAACGTGTTAGTAGTATAGCCAATGTAGTAAGCAGTGTTAGAGATACATTCTCCTAGAGGACAATTAATTGATAAATGACATTGTTTTTTTTAGCAAGTTATTTGTCTGTAGAGTGGTGTTATTGATTACAAGGTTAGTCCTATGTAGTTTCTTTTTTATAATAGACTTGATTTTTTTATTATTGTTGGGAGACGTGTGTGCGAATTATATTTTTGAAAACATTTTAATCAGTTTTTGACTTTTCATCTAGCTGACTGCGGTAAAATATGTTAACTAGTTGAAGATTATTTTCTTGTTGAATATTAACAGCTTTATTTAAATTGCTAATATTTGTTTAATTTAATTTAATTTGTTTAATTTGTTTATCGACTAGAGAGTTATTGATTGCGATCTGTTTTATATTTTTTAGTTTGCTGAAGAATATTTTCGTTTGAAGAAGTCACTTTCGCGCAATGTATGAGATTTTTTATTGCGATTTTGTAACGAAACGGGAATTCACTTTTGTCATTTAAGAACTAAAAAAATTAAGATGTTGAAATTAACGGATGTAGGTTTGTTTTAACACGGACGTGATAAATTCATCGCTACCTGAATAAATGATAACGTCTAAAAATAGCTTTTGTTATTAGTATTTAGACCATAAGTAAAGGTAAGGACTGAATTAGTTTGAAATGTACTTTTAAAATCAAATATTTCTTTAATGTTATTAGCAAGCATTAATATATCATCAATATACTTAACAAAAATGAAAGTTTTTTTGTTGAATTGAATATTTTCTTTTCAATGATGGCCATGTAAAAGTTGTTAAATGTGACCATGACGAAATATATAAACGTAATTTTAAAAGGTAATTTTAAGAACCTAAATTACATAATCTGTCTAAGGATGCTGACAATGTTCGAGTCGAAAGCGCTTGCTATACAAAAACAAACATATGGATCCAACTTATACATTTTTGATAAAAATATTTTTAAAAAATTCGGAAATTGCAAGAAGGTAAAAAAAGAAAATAATGAAACAAAAAAATTCCGTGCTTTTTAATATATATATATATATATATATATATATATATATATATATATATATATATATATATATATATATATATATATATATCAGAGGAAACAAAAGATTTTGAAACATCAGTTGGAAATATTTATTGATTTAAAACCACTTGAACAGTGAGATTTTTTTTTCTCACTGGTCTTCCAACTGAAACCAAACCATGTATATATATATGCATATATATATATATATATGCATATATATATATATATATATATATATATATATATATATATATATACTATCAAAAGTACCCGTCGTTGACTGGGTTCAAAAACAGCCTACAGAAAATGGATTCTGATTTCTGAAAGTATGATTGGTTATGAAAAGGAAGGGTTGTAAAGAGATAGCGTTGAATTTGGGGGTATCAAAACCAAAGCAAAATATGATGAAAGTAAAAATGAAATAGATAAACCCCATAATTTATTATACCATACCTGTTCACACTGAAACACTTATCACAATATTCTGTGGATCTACATTAAAAAACCTTGTTAAACTTTGTGACATATTTCCATTCTATTTTATTATATCATCCCTATTTAAGTTAAAACATACTTATTCAAGTATTCTTATGTACATCTATATCAAAAACACTTGTAAACGTTTTTTTTTTTAATTTTTTTCATTTGTTATTTCCATACTTTGTGGACCAGGCGCGAACGTAGACCCCACAATTTTAATGAACCACCGTTCTGCCAAAGCAAACATACCCATTCCTGTGTCTCGATACATCTTCTATCATTATATGTAATCAGTTTTTTAAAATAGTCAACCATATACGAGCCTATTCGTGACCACACACACACACACACACACACACACACACACACACACACACACACACACACACACATACGCACACATACAGCTTTATATTTTTGAGAATATATATGTATATATATATATATATATATATATATATATATATAGTGGGTAGCGAAAGTATTTCGTACATTGGGTTTTTCATATTTATTCAAAGAAATATCAAGTTTATTTGAATGAAATTTACACTCTATCTCTGAAGAGATATTATCTATCTAAAAATAAAAGGGAAAGTAACATATATTTAGTTGACAAATAATAAGGAAAAAATAAATTACCAAATTATGCAAAATTATGTAACACATCTATTAATATTTAGTTGTATATCCTCTGTCCAGACGCTTTTGATAACTGCCTACTAGTTTCTTACAAACACTTGCTAATAGTTTCAGACATTCTTCTTCGCAAACTTTTTTCAATTCCTTCATATTCTCGGGATCTCTTGCATGCACCCTAACCTAAAAGTTTTCCAAAGATGTTTGATGGGATTTAGGTCGGGTAACTGGCTAGACCACTGTAGAACACTAATCCCATTATCTTTAAACCATTTCATAGTTATTTTAGCCTTCTTTGTTGTAACCATTTTAAAACAGTAATGGAAGAGGCAACCAACGCGGTGTCTGAGCTGTTATCAACTGACCTATAAGAAGCCCAAACCCTGGAATGCCATCTGATTGGTTTAAATATTGTAGCAAGATGAAATGACTACTTAAGAGTAATATTTGACAGTGTGTTAAATACTTTTGCATATGAGTAATTTGATTTTTTGTTAATAAATTTTTGTCAACTAAGTATATTCTTATTTCCGTTTTATTTTTAAATTGATGATATCTGTTCAAAGATTGAGTGTAAGTTTCATTCAAATTAACTTGATTTTTCTTGAGAAATACGAAAAAAAGAACAATGTATCAAATACTTTTGTTACCCACTGCATATAGGAGGAGACGCTGTACACCGATTTTAATTATCAATAAAGTTTTAAAAAATCGATATATATATATATATATATATATATATATATATATATATATATATATTTAAAGGAGATTAGAATAATAGTCTAAAGAGCTAAGTGTATTTTAATGTAATAGTGAAATTACTAGTTTAATTAAAATACAGGAAATGCTCGTTGTAATTTAGATATATAATAAGCTTGATAGTTAAATGTCCTAGAGCTAATTCAATATTAAGTAATGTGATTTATAATTTAAAAATTTTTAAAAAAATTTAAATTTAAAAATCAAAATTTAATTAAATTAAAAATCAGTTTCATAAGAAGGAACAACAACAAAGTCAATTATCTGTACGATCGTTTCGGAAATCCGTGCTTTTTATTTGTGGTATACATGAAGTCACGTAGAACAATTATACATAGTTTTTTTGGTAAGCACGGTCTCCTCATCAGCAAATTTAGGAGGATTTCTATTGAATTGAAAAGACACCAAAAATAAACCTAGCATTAAAAGTAAGGCAGATGAATCTGAAAAATTGAAGTAAAAGGTTTGGATTTAAAATTTATAAGAAAATTAATAAGAAAATTGGTATAGGTTAGAGATAGAAATGAGTAGAAAAAATATATATTTTTTTGAATTTACATAATAAATTTGATTTAAAAATATATAAATATATAATTACCTTTTGGTTTTTCTTTTTTTGAAATCAGGAACTGTATTTAAAGTAGTCATTTAGATGTTTGCTATAGCTTTTTATTTTATTGAATGATGAATTTTAAAAGGGCGACGCTCGTGCAGTAAATTGTTTCCGTTAGCGTATTTTGATTTAAAGACGCTACATTTAATATCTATAGAGAGAGAGTATTTATTTTGCAAGTTTTTAAGGGGAGATAATTGTCATGGCTTTATTTATTATTTGATTTACGAGTCTAAGGGCGGTAATTGGTTTAACTTAATTTATTAAAAAAAAAAAAAATAAAAATAATCTATTTTTACTAATGAGTAATTTTTAATGATTTAAGGTGGTTTATATTTATTAAATTTAAACCAACGTTTATGATTACATGATAGAAGCTCGTGTCTTGAATTTACTAGTTTGGTTGTGCTTTTTATATCTTCATATTTTAAAATTTTTAGGGTTTCTTTTGTACATAATGTACAAAATTTATCTCCTGGTTTATATGATTTGCAAGTCTCAATTATTTGCGATTTTAAGTTGAAAGAAATATTGCTATTTTTTAGTTGCCAAATATAGTTGGATAGAGTAGTTTGGTTTGATAGAGAGTTATTTTTAAAAGAATGTTTGTGCGTTGAAATTCTATGTTTTATTGGGCCAGATGTGGAACCAATATATATTACCTCTTGATTATTATGATTATTTTCCGTTAGGTCTATTGTTGGATTATAATGTATATATAAAACGTAGTTATTTTTTCTTAAATTAAGTACTAGTTTTAATCACGCACAACTTTGGTAAACAAAATATTTTAAAAACATGTAGCTGTACCTGAAAAATCGGCACCCCATTAAAATATTTTCCTTTTCGTCTTTTTTCAACTATTTCTGCTGATTATTGGACACTAAGCTACCAGATTATAAAACAATTAAGAAAATTAATATTTAAAGATTATATTATATTTATGTATATGTATGTATATATATATAAGTAAATTCTTGGTACAGCAAAATGGAAGGAGAAATTTCAGAGGAAACAATTTAATTTAAATACCAAAGAAAACAAAAAAAAAACGGGCAGGTGAAATTATTAAAATTTCCTTAAGGCCTTTTTTGCAATTATGTTTGTTGTTCCTTTGTTATTTATTTTTTCTAAAATCCGATTGCTGCATCGGAAAGGCCAGTTAAAAATACATAATATACTTTGTTATTTTTTTTAATTTAATCCCTTTTTTAGAATTTATTAGACAAAATTTAACTTTTATTTTACCGTGCCAATAAATATGATCATCACTGTATATATGCATATATATACATATATAGCTCTATTTCCTTTTCGGTTTTATTGAGCTTTTACATCTGGCTGAGTTTATTTTACTTGTAAATATTAACTCTTTAATATTTATAATATATTTTAAGTTTACCATTTTGATTACCTTGGTAAACTTATTGTAATGTTTATTCTTATATACATATATATATGCATATATATATACATATATATATGCATATATATAGACATATATATATGCATATATATATATATATATATATATATATATATATATATATATATATATATATATATAACACTCAGATCAGCTTGCTTGCTTGCTTGATTGATTGGGCATTAAAATCGTCCACCCGGTTTGTGACTTCCGGTTTCAAAAAATTCGTCTGCGTACCTATTTTATGGCCGCCCTGTCTTAAGTCCGATGTTAAAAGTCACTGTTGCTATTCAAAGAATAGAAAAGATCAACAATATGTTTTTGTTTTAACTTATTTAACGTGTTTTCTTTACAAAAAAAAAAGCGTAATTTAACCCTCTTGAGTTAAAAAAAAAGAACGATTTAAATATAAATAGACAATATATAACTACAATAATTTTTATAATCATATTTACTGCTTGTAGTAGCGCTCTTGTGGATTACAACGATTTTTTTTTTCAAGCTTTACTTAAAAAATATTTTCTCTTCAAGGAGGGGGAGTTAGAACCTTGGTTTTAGAAGTGCTTTTAATAGAGCCTCCCTAATTTTAATTAGTGCTTGCAGTAGTGCTCTGGAGGCGTCTTGAGTTTTATTTTCTTCGTTCTCAAGACAATAAAAGATATTATAATGTCAAAATCACTTTTTATTTTGAACAATTTTATCTTACCCCTTAAGGGCCAACGGGTAGACTAAATGAAAAATAATGAAAGAGGGGCAGGACACCGGACTTTTCTCAAAACGCAAAGTCGCAAAATAAAATAAATAAAACAAAATAATAATAATAACAAGGGGGGCTCAATGAGCCAACGTAAAATCGGGGCTATAAATCGGTTCTGGAACTGGGGGATCGATTTACTAGAAAGTTGTATGCTAACCTGAACACCTTTTCAAATCTTTAAATATTAATTTTCTTAATTGTTTTATAATCTGGTAGCTTAGTGTCCAATAATCAGCAGAAATAGTTGAAAAAAGACGAAAAGGAAAATATTTTAATGGGGTGCCGATTTTTCAGGTGCAGCTACATGTTTTTAAAATATTTTGTTTACCAAAGTTGTGCGTGATTAAAACTAGTACTTAATTTAAGAAAAAATAACTACGTTTTTCATATCCTAAATTATTTATTAACGAGTATTTTAGTTGTATTTTTCATTGCAAGTTGGAATTATGTTCAAACAAAAAAGAAAACAAAGCAAATATGTTTTTCTAATGAAAAAACTACTTGATTAATTTACATATTTAAAAAAATATTTTTACGACATAACCATGACCTTCAAAGATGATATAAAAGAAGGACTTCTTTTTAATAATGAAAATTTAACATTTTAGTATGGCAGACTATTTTTCTTTATATAAATTTTACGTAAATTGAGACCCCACTTCTTAGCGACGTAGCATTTACTCGTTAGCATGGTTTTAAAGTTTAATGGCGAGGGTAGGGACAGAAAGTGAAAATGGAGTGGAGGTGGAGTGATAAGTTCCAAACATTTTAAAAATACCTAGAAACATTTCCAAACGTGTGTGATGAGGAGTTTTCAATTTTTTTTTTTTTTTTTTTTTTGAAGATTTACTATGAAAAGTCCTCACCGTTAATATTACTTAATCAGTTAATTATTATTTCTTGATATTTTTAAAACTGTTAATGTACACCAAAAAACTAGGTTGGACCTGTACAATGTATACTCTCTCCTTGTATTTTTTCTTTCTTTTTTTTTTCAACGGATTACACCTATTTTATTGAAAATATTTTTCATTTAATCTAAGAGCAATGATGTTAAGACTTTTATTATTCAATGTATTTCGTATTGTTTTTGCTGGTCACAATGTTTGCTTTCGTGCGTGTGTGCATTCATTTATTATTATTATTATTATTATTTTTGCGTGCGTGTGAAATCACGTGTCGTTTTCACTGGTCGCCACATTTGTTTTTGCGCGCATGTGCATTTAATTTTTGCGCTGTGTACATTAATTCTGTATAATCATTTGCACTTTTATACATTAATTCTGTTTACTTACTATTCCATAGCTAGCTATAACATATACTGACCCAACGGGTCACGGGTAGTCTTTTTTTCTTACACTGAAAGTTTAATCTATGTTGCACATATTGACGGTGTGAGATTCTAAAAAAGCAACAAACGTGCGTTAGAAGCATAGATGCGTAATTAAATTTCTCCATGCAGAAAAAAAAAAACGATCAACATTTATTGGCGCCTGTTGAACGTTTATGAAGCCAATGCAGTTGATAGCAAAGTTAGTATATGGGTTCTTTAACTTCAGATTGTCGGTAGAGATGTAAGTGACAAAGCACACTCTAGACTTTTAAGGTGGAGGTATCAAGGCTCTCGTTCATCACTAGCAAAAGTTTTTTTTGCAGGGGGTTACCACATTATTAAGACCGGAAGGCCTCTCGAGGATAAAATTAACCGGTGTACGGTAGTCGTCAGAACAACAGTCTAGTAATCGTTTGTAGCCGGAATTTTGCATAATTTGATTATTTCGGAGGACGTCGCAGCAAAAACCTGTTTACACTAGACTCGAATACAACCATATTTAGTCAGCTGGAAGGTGGGATAACAGAACAAAGTTTGACAGACAGGCAGTTCTAGGAAAGAAGCTTATTCATAGAATCCACATTTAGTTGGAGGTGAAGATAGAGCACAGATAGAGAGTGGAGGAAATTGTTGATAGTGGCTGTAGCTTGGCGAGTGTTTTTTATTAAAGTTTGACGAGGGAGAACCATAGATTGGGGCTCAGACGAACAGTCGCCATGAAAATAACGATAGAGCAGAAACAGACTAGCAACGTTTTTTCTGTAGGGAAGAGGCTGCAGGAGAGAGAAAAATACATTACTCACCATTACTTTATTACTTAAAGTGGTTTTAAGGCAGGAAAGTGTAGTCCGAGCAGCTCCAGCCCAGATATGGCAATAGTACTCTATTCTAGGTCGTACTTGGTTCTTATACAGATAGAGGATTTCATCAGAAGTGAGATATCTATTGGATCAGTACAATGATCCAACCATTTTTCCAGCGATCTTGACAACGGGTTTGATGTATGTGCTCCATTTCAGATCAGGAGTGAAGGTCAGAACCAGAAGCCTGTCAAAGCTCGAGATTTCCCTAAGACGATAGCCATTCATTTCAATTGGAACCAGATTGGGGTCAGAGTGTTATTAGTGGAAAGAGACAAGCTTGGTTTTTGATGCATTAAAATTAACCAGCCACCTCTTTCCACATTGCATCATATGGCCCATATCAGAAGAGAGAGAATCATAAAGTTCTCGGCCATTGCCGGCCTTTGAAGCGTTGCTGTAGATGGTAGTGTTGTCTGTATTGTTGTCTATGAATGATTTAGGAGTGTGATTTGGGGGATCATTGATGAATTTCAGGAAGAGGATTGGGCCCAGGATAGAACCCTGACCAACACCAGTGTCGATACTATGAACTTCTGATTTCTGCCCATCAACCACTACACTTATAAAGCTATCAGAGAGAAGCAATTTAATAACTGAGAGGACATTTCCAGTAATTCCGTAGCTAGAGATCTTGTGAAGCAGACTTTTATGCCATACTCTATCAAAAGCTATTTATATGTCAAGAGCAATTGCTCAAGAAACGAAGCCTTATCGAAATATTTACTTATACTGTATGATATTACAGTTAGCACATTAGCTGTAGATTTAGCAGAACGGAAGCCATATTGCATGTCACTGAGTTGGGGTATTTTTGGCTGAGGTAGTTGATCATTTCTATATTTAACACAGCTTCCAGCAGCTTACTCATAACACACAGGAAACTGATTGGTTTTTACTGATATGAAGATGAACATTCTTCTGATTTTTTAAATACGGGACAGACTAATGAAGTTTTCAAGTGTGTGGAAGTTTTTCTCCTTAAGACAACGTTTAAACAGCTTTGTAAGTATGGGAACCAGTTCTGATTGAAGCTTCATCAGCACTATAATTGGAATGCTGTTAGTGCCAGTTGCTTTGCTGGAGTAAAGGTTTTTGATAAGCTTGGCACCGTAAGTGCATTAGAAATGGTAGTGACTATAACGGAAAATAAATTCTGGGACACAAAAGCTCGCTCTTGTTAATGGTGCCACTCCAATTTTCGTAGCTCATCAATGTTTTAGTTTTTGAGTAAAAAAAATAGGATGTCTTACTTTCAGAATGACCTTGGTATACACACACACGAGCGCGCACGTGTGTGTGTGTATGTGTGTGTATGTGTGTGTATTCAATAAAATACAGCATTTATGACATTAATATTTTTAATTATGGTCCAAAATTGTCAACACTGAACAATATTTTCTATTTATACACGCGTTTCATTTTTTTAAATGCGTTTTTAATCTCTGCATTTAGCAATGAAAAGTCTATTTCAAAATTGAAAATCGTGACGGATCCAAGTCAAGTGAGACAAGCCACAACCTCCGTAAAGCAAGCTTGTTCAAGACGTCTTGTTTATCTACTGACGTCAGAGGTGTTAGTCAAGCCTAAGCAGATAAACAGGGCGTTTTCAAAAGAACGGTTACATGCTATATGTAGACATAAGACGGTAGTAATTTCCCTCTTTAAATTATTTAATCTTTGATCTAGTAATTGTTTGGTATTTTAAAAAAATAATACCGATGGTTTTGTTCATGTCTGTTTTAAATTGGAAGTTTGATTGTAATTTTGAAGATAAAACTATAAAAAAAAACACTTGCTTGAATTGAAATTGAAGATGAATTCAATATTGATATGAAAAACATTAAAAAAGAAAAAGAAATATTTGTTTTTGCTAATATTTGAAATACTAGCAGGACCCGGTAACCGGTGTTACCCAGTGGAAGCTTGCCCCCCCCCCCCCCACCTCGTAAAAAAAGTAAACTGTGATTGTTATTGGTGGCCACTGTCATATCTGAACAACTGTGGACACTGGCGGCCGTGGCCGAAATGTAAAAATCTGACTCTCACTGCAGGTACTGTTTTAATCTTAGAAAAGCAATAAAGGGAATGCGTGCATCAGAATTAATTAATCAAATTACGAAAAATGGCCCATCAGAATAATAACAGAAAGTAAAAACAGAAGTTTTAGATTCACTGTTTAGAGTGATAAAAATCAGACCTAGTTGTTTTCGTTTGTTATTCAAGTCTTATTCTTCTTTTTAACACTTCAACTAATAGTATTAAATTAAATTCTAATTTGATGTCGTCTTATATTAACGTGTAAAAACATACGACTTTTTTCACTTCACTTCCTTGAGTATTGTCATGTTAAGATCAGCGTTTGGAATAGATATCTCGAACTCCTCATATTAAGAACGGCCTTCGGAATAGATATCCCAAACTCCCTATGGTAAGAACGGCTTTCGAAATAGACACCCCCAACATCCTCATGTTTAAAACTGCTCTCGGAGTAGATAACCGCCTTTTCTTTTGGGAGGGGGGAAATAATTCTCCCAAATTTTACCATTAAAATCGTTTCCCCACCCACAAATGCAAAAAGAAAAAAGAAAATAATGGGGGTTGCAGTGTCAGTAGTAGAGAAGTATATTTGTTTATCGTGCATGTGCACAAATCTGGCAGCCAGTGATCTCTAAAAGTACTTACCCCATCAAAATTACAATGGGATTTTCTTAATCAGCATAGTCGAAAACCTTTAAAAGTCATTTTACAAACAAACTGTAGAGGTGGACCTAATGTGAAAATTACCCTCCCCTATAGAAAAAAAGTTTTTTCCCAATGCAGTGTGGGAGAACTAAAGCGAAACTTGTGTCTATGTCTGTCCTCTGCCATTAAGTAACTATTCTTTTTGTTACTATTACTGTTGATTTTTGGCAATATTGAACTATTTTAATTATACGAAATTGAGTTTCATTTTGGCAAAACTTCTATTGACTCTCGAATTTTATAAATTTGAAAGAAAAATAATTACATACATATAGACGCACACAGACGCACACACACACACAAACACACACACACACACACACATAAAGAAAAAACACTGTTGAATAAAGAAAAAAAACCCTAATTTAAAAAAAGAAAGTAAAATTAGCGCATTCAAAAATAACTAAAAGTAGCAAGTAACCGTTTTGGCAAGTGTCAAAAGCTAGATAAATTACTCTTCTACCTACCTGGATTTGTTGTTCGTTGCAGTTTATTTAAATTAAAAAATAACCGTTATTTATGTTTTTAAAGACGACATGGAACAGTCTCTAAGGAAATCTAAAGAATTATTTATTTTATAAATCACTGATTTTTCAGGGAATAAATGATGCCAAGTAGGTAACTTATTTTCATTGTTGGATACTCCGGTTTTGTTGGTAAATGTTTAAACGTAATCTATTCTGTGCGCTTTTGTCAGTACTTTCCTTTTTCACCGGTGTTATAATTCCTAACAGGGGCTTATTTTTTTTTTTTTTGCTAATTCGCACGCACGCACACACACACACACACACACACACACACACACACACACACACACACACACACACACACACACACACACACACACACAAGACATCGTCGCCTTAAAGAAATTCCCCTAATTTAAAAAGAAAAAAAAGAAGAAAACCTAAAGCATTGAACGGATTAAGTGAGTGCATCCAAAAATAACTAACAAGAAAATAACAATGTTTATGTTTCCGACGGAGAAGTCGGTTGATCCTCTCATAATTTAGGACGCTCAAACCAAACATAAAAGAAAAGAAAGCTTGTCTTGCATAGTTAGTTCATTTTTTTCATGTCATAATTTAGGACGCTCAAACCAAACATAAAAGAAAAAAAGCTTGTCTCGCATAGTAAAAGATTAGTTCATTTTTTGATCTCATAATTTAGGACGCTCAAACTAAATTAAAAAAAAAGAAAGCTTGTCTGGTTTACTAAGAGATTCGTTCATTTTTTGATCGCACAGTTTAGCATGTTCCAAGCAAACAGAAATACAAAACAAATAAGAGTTCATTTTTTTTTCAGCTCATAATTTAGGTTTAATAATGAGGCAACCAGGGATGATCTCCTCTGAACAAGAAGTAACCAGTGGTGATCTCCACTGATGCCTATGCATATTACAGACGTGAGCGCAGACATTTTCATTTTGTGTTGAGTTCAGCAACGAGTTGGAAAGATACTTTTCACACTTTACGCTACCATTACAATATTACCATTGTAAAGAGTGAGAATTTGTGAAAACGACATTGGACATTGGAAATATTCACCACCAAAACACCATGGAACAAGAAAGCGTGCTTTTATTAAAGCAAATTGTTGAGCTTCAGAATAGATCGCCACAAATGCGTGGAAAATCACACAAATTTTCTATTGAATTTATCGTGTGGTCATGGGGGTAGGGGCATGTATAAGTATGATTTATCTGCCCTGACAACATTGGCCAACCAAGGATGATCTCCCCTAAACAGGAAGTACCCAGTGGTGGTCTGCTTTGATGTCTATATTTATCACAGACGTGGGTGCAGACATTTGCATTTTGTGTTGAGTTCAGCAACCAGTTGGAAGGATACTTTACGCTACCATTACGCTTCATATATTTATTTACTGATAAATTGTGAATTTCGATAAAAGCAAAATAATAATCTGGGGTAAAATAATTATATGAACAAAGATTACGGGTAGCACATTAGGTTTATTGTACGAATAGTACAAAACAAAAATAGAATTTAATGAAGGATATATATATATATATATATATATATATATATATATATATATATATATATATATATATATATATATATATCACATACGAATGATAATAATTAAAATAATATTCCAAAGAAATAGCGAATTAAAGAACGAAAGAAAAACAAGTTATGTGTTCATCAACGTTTCATCTTTATTTTTCTAGATGAATGAAATTAAGAAACAAAACACCAGTACAAATATTTGAAAATATATTTTTGATGTAATGAAATGTATGAATCTGTTTCATTTCAGAAACGGAAATATTTGTTATAAATTCAAAAAAAGGTGGTATAGAGTTGTGAAAGAGAGTAAACTTCATATAGCCGTTAAAATAATTCAAAAGATATGATGCAATTCATATACTTTTTGGAATAAATAAGTACCTTATAATTCAAATATGGATGCCCTTTTCTCTTCCCGGCGACCTCTTTCCCACAGAAGAGACGTTGCAAGCCTGTCTCTACTTTATCGTTTTTTTTCATGGTAACTTGCATGAATGGAATTGATTAGCTTGGCAACATCACAAACAATATTGGTATATCGCATAGCATGTTACCAGGTACAGGATGAAATATGGGGGTTTGGCGGACTTGATCGCATAGGGTAGAATTTGCTGCAAAGTTCTGAGCAAAGAGTTTAGCATTGTCTGATGCTAACGAAATTCCATTGATGATGGTTGGGATAGAGCACACGCTTCTGTTCAGAACCCTGTTTGTTATTTGCCAAAACTGGTGAGAACCAAGCTGCTGCTCAGCTACTTTGAACTTAACGTATTGAGCATACAACTCTCTTGCGTTCTTTATAACTCTTTTATAGTGGTTGCTGGCAGTCCCGAAAGCGGCTTTAGTCTCAGTACATCTATTACGTTGAAAGCAATGGAAAAAGTGATTTCTGTGCACAATGGCAGCAGCACATTCTGAATAGAACTACAGTTGGATGTTAGGTTTTTGCTGGAATTTTCTGGAGAGTATGAACACCACCACTGAGAGAGTAGACCAGTGAACATGACAGTGTAACGTCACTTCCTGATCAACTTGTAGGTATAGAAAGTTTCCGGTATTCAACCACGTGATCATGCTAACAGGCATAAAAAATTTGGCTACCGATTGTGTTACCGATTGTCCATGGCTACCAATATGTGTTACCGATTGTCCATGTATGTTCTAAAGAGAAAGAAAAATTCTCCATTCGGATAATAATTATTATAATTGCACATTGGGAGAATTTTAATCTAACAAAATATAGTAAGTGAACTAGTTTTTGAACTTTTATTTCTATCGGAGAAAGTCGAATATTTCAATTTTTTTTTTACTGCAAAACAAACAATTTTTAGATATTTTTCAGTCCATTCATTTAATAATAAATAAAACTTTTCGCTGAGTATTTCCAAATATTTCAAAGTTAGCATTTTTCACAGCGTTTTTTTTTTTTTTTACGATCGGTGAATTTTAACATCGGGCATAATTTATTTCTTTGAAATATATTTAAAACTTCAAGTTTTTGTTTCCTTTATAACATTTTAACTGTAAATAATTTACATGACGGGTTTGTTTTACGATACACATAGATTCGAAAAAGTTGTCAAAAAACAAATAAATGTTATCAAAGGCAAGATAAGTTACTTTTCTACCAAACTGGATAAATTTTTAGTGTTTTTATTTAATGTAAAGTGTTTATTCGGCTCGAAAAACATACAGTGTTTACTGATGTATTTGAAAAATGCAAATGGTGGCATGCTTGCTGTTGCGCACGGTAAGTTTGGGAAAATTATACAAAATACTGTTAGAAAGTCACTCAATATATGTTACCGTGACATAGGCGGACATATATTCAGTAGGTTTCTAACAGTATTTTGTATAATTTGTTTGTTTGAACTCATTTCCTCGAACACCGAGTTCAATAGCGAGCATGTCAACATTTTTCTTTTTAAAATATATTGATAAACATTGTATGATTTTCGAAGCGATTACACGTTTTAAAGTGGGTAAAACCATTCATCCAGATATGTAGAAGAGTAACTTGTCTTGCTTTTGATAACATTTATTTGGTATATATTTGATTTTTGACAACTTTTTAGAATCTATGTGTACGGTAATACAAACCCCAAATTTAATTTAACTTGAAAATAATATTTAAAATACACGTGCGTACACTGCACAAGCACCCTTAGTATTATCATAATAATAATAGTAATAATAATTAAAAAAAACTGGTGTAGATGACATCGACTGGCGCCACACCAACTAGTTGTGAAGGATCAGGGAGGATGGAAAGACGAGGTTGGAGATAACTAACCGAATCTCCACTGGAAGTGTGCAGTTCGAATCTGGTACCTTGGGGAGGTATTTTTTCACCCAAACCCCAGGAAACGATGCCAACGAGAAATCAGTGACAATGGTTGTTGCGATAACATGCAATCATCTGCACAAGTGGTCAAGAGGTGGAGAACACTGGAAATCTGGGGAGACTTTTTGTCACTTGGTCTCCAGGGAACACCACAGGTTACTGCCAGTGAGCGATCACGGATGATGGCCTGTGAGACAAGTAATACGCTGCACATTTTGATGAAAACATGGGAAAAAATGGACATAGAGGAATAGAAAACCAAAAATTTTAACATAATTTCTGTATTTAAAGTAATAGTTATTTAAATATTTCTACATATAATATTGTGGGCAAAATCCAGCTTCCCAATAAGGGGTACTCTGGATAGGAACAAAAATAATCTCAGTCATGAAAGATTTTCCTCCACTGACCGCAGACAGAAAAGGTAAAGTGTAGCATCAAAACAGATACTACACTGTGATCTTGTTCCGAAGGCCAAAAAATATTTGTTTTTAATGTTTCTTTCATTGTTTGTTCCTTAAATTCATAATTCAGTTTTATCAGTATTAAATTATATATTGCTTTACAATTAATTTTATATAGATAATATTTATATTTTATATTGAATAAAGTTCAGTTTTAGTATTAATCGAACTGTGTTCCTTTTTCTTTTTAGAAATGTTTTATTGCTCTTTTTCAAATGGCCCTCATATAGTATTGACAGTCTGACAAATCTTACCTACATTGCCTGCAGACATTTGTCAGTTAATAGGCCTTTTTCTTACTCTCGGTTGCCGTGGTATGAAGCGATCTATACCTACAACTGACCATTCTGCGAGATCTGATACTATAGAGGACACATTCTTATTAAACACAGAACACAGAGGTAGATCTGATATAAATATATGGAAGCCCTCAGTCAGCTTTAGAGTATCGATATACTGTATGATGGAGAGGTATGTCTGAGAACTTATTACATTTTGTTTTTATTTTAACTGAGACAACCGAGTGGTCAGAAAATTCCAGTGGAAACAGAATGGAGGATGACCATAGCTCAGGGCAAGTTGTGAGAAAAAGGTCTTCGAGACTTGTATACTGACCATCAGTGTTAGCCACACAGGTGGGCTTGTGAGCAATCTGAGTGAGGTAATAATCAATGGAGAAATCGTGATAGGACCTCCCCTCATCATCTGTCTTGTTTGAGTGAACCAACTCTTTCACATTATGAACATTGAAGTCTCCATGTTAGCGAAGGATATTCACACAGAATGTCGTCGACAGGATCCTATAAAGAGGCACAGACGCATCTAATAGGCTCTCTCTCTCTCTCTCTCTCTCTCTCTCTCTCTCTCTCTCTCACACACATTTTTACTCTTTTTCACCCCAAACAAGCATATTACTACTTGGAACATAAGGGAGTCATGTCTAACAGGGGATTGTGGGGAGTTGAGTAGCAAAATGTCTGTTTACATTGCGTTTAAACTTCGGCAGATTACTACAGTCAGGGAAGCTGGAAACAGCAAGGGAATTACCAAATCTAGCAATTCGAGGAAAGAAACTATTAGAGTAAAAGGTTTTCCAGCATGTAGAGACCTCAACAATGAAAAAGTAGGGGTTTGTTGTTTGTCTGGTTGGTTGGAAATATGTACGTTAAGGGGGCACAAGTGCTCTAAGTTCATTACAACATATTCCATTAAATTACTTGTAAAACCAACACATAGGTGTTACCATTTGGTGATGGGACAGAGGTTGACGCTTGACGGTAGTGCTGGAACTATTAGATTTGAGATTCTTTTTTGTACCCTTTCTAAGAGTGAGAAACTAGTGGGAGATGCACCAGCCTAGATGTGGCAAAAATACTTCATACATGGGCGAATTATGATTTTGTAAAGATATAGGACATGGAGAGGAAAGGACAATGGGTTAGGGTTACCAGCGCCTTTGTTATTTAGTATGGAATGGATAAAATTAGGAACACAGACCTTGAAGGTATCTAGTTTTTTTTATGATATCATGCATGAATTTAGATAAAAATGACACCGGTAAAAATGGCACCGGTAAAAATGACACCGGTAAAAATGGCACCGGTAAAAATGGCACTGGTAAAAATGCCATCCATAAAACATGACAAAAGTGGAAAAATAGGTAAAAATGGCATTCTAATAACGTTTGGAAGTACAGGTTAAGCTCCCATTCCTCTAGTCTAAAATAAGAGTAAGCCCCAAAACCCAAAAAATTAAATAAATATTTTTTTAATAGGCATTTACACTAGTAGGGTGGGGTAGGCTTTTTTTTAAATATGGGCTAATCACAGTCAATAATGCTTTTTGCTAATTTGAGATCTTTTGCTTAGTCAGTGTGAAAAGTCTTTGTGGAAGTAGAGATAAGGAATATAAAACGATATACAGTCTTTCTCTTTCATCAAAATTTATAACCCTAGACAAGCCAGAACTCACCAGAACTAATATCTATTTTGCTTGTCCCCATTTTATGTTTTTGGTTTCTGCCCAGTAAACTTGTCATTTTTGCCAGCTGCTAAGAGGCCCCTCATCAATGTTAAACCCAAAACTATGTACTTCAATTTTTTTTTTGGGGGGGGGGGGGGTCTCAATAGAGTATGATTTTTAAAATAACAAAGTCATTATTTCAGCACGTTCAATACTATTTTGCATAAGTATCCAGAGCTCTAATAATAGCAAAATTTATTTCACAACAAAAAAGTTATAATTGTGAATTGGGGCAAAATATAAACAAACAAAAACAAAAGCACCAATAATTTCATAAATATTAACAAACCAGAATAGTACCCGATTACAAAGTTAGCAGCAAAATGTGTTTGCTCAGATTCTGTCTTTGATATTAAACTTCATCACTAATACAACTTCTGGCAATAGTTTCAATTTCTCAAGTTTATTTATCAAATTGTTAAATGAAAGCACAGAATAGTTAACAAAGACCCCCCTCTTGAGATTCTGCAGATTATTTAGAAAGTCACCCTTAATTCCAAGGCTCGATAATGGCTTAAAAATAAAAATAAAACGAAATACTGATAGAAACTCACCTAATAAATGTTATCATAATATTTATTGGGTTAATTTCTACTAGTAATTTGTTTATTTTTAAGTCATTATCGAGACTCAAGATATGACCCTAACCATTTTTTCTTGTTCTTACATAACGCCCGGCACTTTTAATTTGTAAATCAATTTTGCCAATTTTCTGTAATATAACATTTTTATTTTAAAGTAAAAATCTTTTTGGTGCAAGAAAAGTAAAAGTAGTGGCCGCCAAGGATTAAAGCATTGAATTAAGTCTCCATTTTTAAAACTTAATAAAATAAATTGAATTTCGGTAAATATGACAGCAGAAACATTTTGTTTAACTGTTTTTCAGATTGTTATATATAAATATCTTCTTGCAGAGGGAAGCAAAATGTGAAAAAAACATAGTAGTAGTTTGTAGTTCGCATAGTAGTAGTTTGTGGTTAACCTGGTTGTAGTGTGCGCTTCGCATAGCAGTAGTTTTTGGTTCGCATAGCAGTAGTTTGTGGTTCCCATAGCAGTAGTTTTTGGTTCACATAGTAATAAGTTGTGGTTCGAACAGTAGTAGTTTGGAGTTCACATAGTTGTATTTTGTGGTCTGCATAGTAGTAGTTTGTGGTTTGCATAGTAGTAGTTTGTGGTTCATATGGTAGGATATTATGGTTCGCGTAGTAGTAGTTTGGGGTTCATATATTAGTAGTTTGGAGTTTTCAAAGTAGTAGTTTGAAGTTCATATAGTAGTAGTTTGTGGTTCGCATAATAGTAGTTTCTGGTTTGCATAGTAGTAGTTTTTGGTTTGAATAGTAGTAGTTTTTGGTTCACACATCAATAGTTTGTGGGTCACATAGTAGTAGTTTGTGGTTCACATAGTAGTAGTTTGTGGTTTGCATAGAAATATTTTTGGTTCACACATTAGTAGGTTGTGGTTTGCATAGCAGTAGTTTGTTAGTCACATAGTAATTGCTTGTGGTCACATAGTAGTATTATGTGGTTCACACAAAAAATTTGTGGTTTGCATAATCGTTATTTTTGGTTTCACATAGTAATAGTTCGTGGTTCACATAGTAGTAGTTTGTGGCTCACATAGTAATAGTTTTTGTTTGCAAAGTATTAGTTTGTGGTCCGCATAGTAGTAGTGTGATTAACATAGTAGTTTGTGTTTCACATAGTAGTAGTTTGTGTTTCACATAGTAATAGTTTGTGGTTAGCATAGTAGTAGTTTGTGGTTCACGTAGTAGTAGTTTTGTGTTTGCGTAGTAGTAGTTTAGAGTTCACATAGTAGTAGTTTATGGTTTGCATAATCATAACCGCAAAATCAACAAGGACGTTTATGGTTTGCATAGTAGTAGTTTTGAGTTCATATAGTAGTAGTTTGTGGTTCGCATATTAGTAGTTTGTGGTTTGCATAGTAGTAGTTCATGGTTGGCATAGTAGTAGTTTCTGGTTTACATAGTAATAGTTTGTGGTTTGCATAGTAGTATATTGTGATTTGCATATTAGTAGTTTGTGGTTCATTAGTAATAGTTTGTGGTTCGAATAGTAGTAGTTTGTTGTAGTCTGTTCCCTAGCCAAGTTATCAGTATTTAGTTCTCTCCTACTGCAAGAACTGTGAAACCATGGTCAGAAAGTGGGATTGAGAAGAGAGACACTCTGACCTGCAAAAAGTGCTTGGGTAGCCCCGTTGGCATTCCCTGGTGTGAGCGCCTCAGACAATTAGCAATAAACTAACCCCTTCTCCAAGAGAGATGGCAAAACCTGGGTGTGTGGATCTCCTCGGACTGCGCAGGACTTTTACACCTACCGCAAAATCAAGGACTGGATCATTACAGGAATGGTCTAATCTCTGTTGATTTTGGAAGCCCAAGATAAAAAACACGCTAGCAGAGTCGAGCCTTTCGGACACAGACGCGCTGTATTTATGAAATAGTATTGTTAAAACAGGCGTCCCTCTCGGAAAAAAAAGAAAGAATTACTTCCCTACCGAATCAAATACATACAAAATAGTTTCAAGTGTAAATTGATTGTGTTTATGTTTGATTCAGCTACGAATCAAAGTCTCTTCTTTTTGCCTCGTGGAGATCTGTGTGAATTTATGTTTTTTTTTCTTTCCTGTTCGAAACGAGAAAAGGGTTGTTTGCTGCCAGGCAGCGTATATGAGATTTACAAAATAAAAAAATGGCTGGCGTAACAAAATACACACCACAGCATAAGCTACCGCGACAATTCATTATAAAGTAATTATTAAATAAAATGTTATAATTTTTCTTTTCAGTACTCCTACAGAATTTGAAGTTAACCAAACCGAGTGTTTCCAAACTAGAGCTAAGGGACTTATTCCTATTTTAAACTAAGGAAATGGGAACTTAGCTCGCATTTCTCGAACAGCCTTAATTTTTTGTTGTCAAACTGCCATTTTTATCTATTTATTAACTTTTTACAGTGCCATATTTTCCGGTGCCATTTTTACGAAGCATCATCACAGACATAAGAAGGGGTGATTTTCAGATCATCAAGTTTGGCTTCTGTCAGTAAAGGAAGGAGAGGTTTGAAAGGTCTCAGGTGAATTTTGAGGCGAATCGTCAGGCAAGCAGCTCAGTTTTCTCCATCATTCGCCACACTATTATAAATTTTCCAGAAACCAGAAGTTGCTAATTTCTGAAACTTGATAAATTTCCTGGTCATTTTGGTATTATAAAATTATTTAGCCTAAAAAATATGACATGAGTCATGAAAAAGATAATTTTAAATGATACTCAATTGGTAAACCATACAAATGTGACAGGGTGAAACTAATACGAATTCTGACAACAAAATAAAAAAAGGTTTCATCATACTCAGCCTAAAAATGGTCGATGAACAGACACAAAGAAATATTCATTAAGATTCCTACATTGTTTGGAATGTCTCGTTTGTCTGATCCTCTGACTGTTTTAGAACATGTGACGTCATATAATTTCTCTGTAATCATTCGACACCTGAGTTACCCTTGACCCATCCCGTTTCTTGCCTCCCTCACATGTATTCTGTAATTCATGACAAAATTCATTCTAGTTAACATAATCTCTACTTACTGGCATAGGGTAACATTAGGTTAACATAGCAAACTAATCCATCGCAACCCCAACATTGAGCATTAAGTTTATGCAAATATATTTTTTTAATAAGAGGATTTGGTGTTCGAACGAAAAATTTTGGTGGTTATCCAAAATTCCCCCTACATTAACAAAAAAAAAAAATATATATATATATTTATAATGTACATACTCGTCATGGATCAGAAAGATGATATCCTTAAAAGCATGTAAAATCAATAAGCATTTTTTGTTTTAGTAAATCAGTTTTATAATTTTTGTTTAATAAATTACGATTAATGGTAAACATTACAAGGTTGATTTTGATCTCTAATTTTGGAGAGGTTGTTAAGGGGAAGGTAAGTCTTTATTTATTCAAGATGGCGGAATGAGACACTCTATCTCCACTTCCTTATAAAATTTGATTTTCTTAGTAAAAAATAAAACAAAACAAAAGTTATTTGATCGATTTATGTCATTTTTAGAATATATTTTCTTTCCATGGCAGTATGTACATCATGCTGATTTTTTCTGCATTTTTGTTTTTTAATATAGGGTAAATTCTGGACAAGCACCCAGATTTTGAATTTCACTTTAAATGTAAAAATATTTGATAAAATTGCTCAGATTATTCACTTTTTGAAGATTAAAAAAAGTGAGAATTATTTATGAAAGAAAAAAGACAATAAAACAAAACCATAATATTAAACTTATAATTTAAATTTTTGCAAATTATTATTTAGGAATCAAAGACTATGATTTTTTTGAGATGATGATTAATTATTTGTATTTTTTGAACTACTGAGTGTTTTTATAACAATATTTATGTGAAAATAAATGTTTAGCTCCTTCAGGTATATCTTGTTAAACTCGGAAATGTTTCTGTCGAACTCGGGAATCTGCATGGAATTTCGAACAAAACCTTTATTAAATCCACAGAGATAGCATGCTTTTGTTCCATCAGTAATTCACAAATATATTTTGAATCTCACCAGCACTGAGGAATAAACGTTCAACCTCCACTAGAGTGTAACTTTAAAAGTGAATTTTATGAAATACTTTATCAACCACGCTACAGTCTGAAAATAAATAAATAAAGGCTTCCATTCGAAATTGTCTGCTGATTCAATAGTTTGATAGCAAGATTTCCGAGTTTGACAAAATACACCTGAACAAACACTAAACGCTGTGAAAATAACATTCAAGATGAGAACAGTAGTTCGAAGAATCCAATAAAGGAAATTAAAGGCTATAAAATAATAATTCTTTGACCAGACATACATTTCCTCTGTAACTTTTAAATACTAGAAAACGCTGGTTAAGGATCAGCCATGTCAAAGAATGAAAGTTTGATCTCTGCTACATTTATTTATTTTTTATTTAGTAAAAAAAAAAACACTTATAAAGACCAAAAATACACTAAAGGTTACTAAATATTTGTTTAAGGGTGCTAAATATCAAACAGAAAATCAAATCTGGACTCAATGTGAGTATACTGGTTGTGTATGCCCGTCTTAAGTCGATTGGAATTCTTCATTGGTAAAATATTAACAAGAGATAGACTTTGCAATGGGCGGCAGAGCACAGACTCATATTTGGTTTAACGTCGCTTTACATACTCGCATGTGTTGCATGACTTTTGACTTGCAAACCTATCTTTGGTCAGATTTTTATTTATTCCCTTTCCTTTGTTCACCTTATCACCTCCTCTCATGTTTTTATTTTCTTATTGTAGTGATATGCAAATTAAGTATAATTTACATATGAGCAGATAGCTCATATTTATAAACCGACACCAACTAGAACAAGTGGTTGTTGAACGCTTGCTTAGCGTTATACACGACATATCAATAGCGTTGCCGATAGGATATTCTATGGTCTTTGAAGACCCGGAATACGTAGATACTTGGATGCATTGCTTTGCTGCTAATGCGAGAAGAAAAAAGTTGAAAGACAACAAAAACAAAAAAAAACCAAGGAGGGGAGAATGAAATCACCGACTTGTTCATGGATAACACTGGCTGTGAAGCAATTATGAAGGTTGCTACAATGGTTTACACTCGAGAATTAGAAGAAATGACTTTCGAATAAATAAGTCAGGTTATCAAGGGAAACATTAAATCAAAGAAAAGACTGGTGATTGCAGAAAGGACCAAGTTTATGGCAATGAAGCAGGAAGTGGATGAACCGATAGTAAAATATTTACACCGGTTAAGAAGTGCGAGTAAATAATGTTAATTTGAAAAAAAAACTAGGAACAGAAGAACAGACAACAGAAGAAGAGTTAATCCAACTAAGATTAATTGAAGGTATGCATAATTCAGCACATAGATATAAGCTAATGGAACAGTTACAACTTACAAATATGCCCTTGAATATGTGTCTAGAATTTATACAACAGCAGGATATAATACATAACCACAATCAAAATTTAAAAAAAAAAAACTCCTATGAAGAAATAATGGTTGTCACGTACACGGTAGAAACGAAAAGAAAAATTGTACGTACTGTGGAAAAATTCATGAAAGGAAAAAAGAAAAATACCCAGCGTTTGGAAAAACATGTTCAAAGTTTTTAAAAAAGAATCATTTCAAAAAAGTATGTAAAACGAAAAATGTGGAAAGAATAGAGGGTGAAAATAGATAATTTTTTAATGTAAAGAAAGATAATATACAAAATACTGGATCAAGGAATGGAGATACAAAAATAAAAATAAAACTGAAAATCAACAATTGTGTTGTTGAAATGCAGATACTGGCAGTGAAGTAACCATAATACCCAGAAATTTGTGGGAAAAAATAGGAAAAACCCGCTTTAAAAAAGAACAACGTACAATTACATCAGTTTGATAGCTCGGTTATAGCAATTATGGGTTACTTTGAAGGTTCAATAGAACTAAAAGAAAAATATGAAGTAGTATCCATTATAATTACAAATTGCCAAAAAAACGCATGGACTATTGGGGAATGATGTATTAAAAATAAATTGCACGAAATTGATTAATGAGATAGAAATGAAAAAAAACAGGAATATTAAAAAAATATGAAGCTAGCCTAGAATTAAAAGAAAATGTCCCCCCCTCCTACTACGAAGCGAGAAAAGTACCAGTGCATTTATTACCGTTAGTAATAGCTAAATTGCGAAAGTTAATAAAGGAAGATTTATTAGAACCTGCCGCTCCAGGAGGAACTAAATTGGCATCAGCCATTGTGGTATTAAAAAAAAGACGGTGACTTGAGAATTTGTAGAGATTATAAAATAATGGTGAACCATAAAGTTTGCGCTGACTCGTACCCTATTCCGAATGTGGAAGTAGCTTTAAATAAACTTGCCGGAATGAAACCAGCTTACCACCAAATTCCCATAGATGAAAATAGGCCTGTTAAGGTGGAAAAGGATGCCGTATAGCATAAAAATGGCAAGTGAAATTTTTCAAAAAGCTATTGAAAAAGTAATAGGAAATGTTGAAAATATCATCTGTTATCAAGACGATATATGTGTTGGAGATTTAAATGAAGATGATTTAAAGAAAAAAACTGAAAATATGCTGAATTTGCTAAGAGACGCTGGCATGACAGTAAATACAAAAAAGTGTGTAACCAACAATAATGAAATATCACTTTTGGGTTACTCAATATCAAAGGAAGGGATATCTCCAGATGAAGCACTAATAGAGAAAATTCTAAAAATGGCTACCCCAAAGAATAAAAAAGAGTTGGAGTCTTTCTTGGGTTTGGTAAATTTTTATAGAAAATATGAGCAAAATATAATGAGTTGACAGAACCATTTGTGAAGTAAAGAAAAAAGTACGGAGTTCAATTGGTTAAAACACCAACAGAAAGCCTTTGAAAAAAAAAAACAAAAGTACAAATTTTTTACCCTAAAAAAGACATAACTCTAACTACTGACGCTAGTGAACATTTCGTATCCGGTATTTTGTTACAAGATGGTCATCCCGTAATGTACTTATCGAGGAGATTAACTATGACTGAACACAATTATTCTAATATAGAAAGGGAGGCACTAGCCATAGTGTGGACAATGGACAGAGCAAGGCAGTTCTTGATGGGAAAATAATTCTTGTTGAAAAGTTTATAGAGAGGATAAGGACAAAAACAACGAGGAATTTGAAGATAGATTCCTGCACCTTGTAGAAACCGATGTAATATCTGTAGATAAAATGGCTACTGAAACTACAAATGACACAGTGCAAAACAGAATAGTGTTGAGGATAAAAGAGAATCGCTGGGAAAATTGTTCAATGGCTGAAAGACTATTCAAAGAAATAACACATAAACTGACTATAGCAGACTGGGTAATATGTAATGGAGACTTGGTAGTTACCCAGAAACACAGAGAAAACAGGTTAGAAAAAGTGTACATGATGATGTATATTGTGGAGTAGCAGCTACGCAAAGAAGATTAAAATTGGAAGTATGGTGGCCGGGGTACTCAAGAGATGTAAAAGACTACGTAAAAAGCTGCACAAAATGCATAGAACTCAGGAATTTCAAGCAAAAGAAAACACATGTGTGGCGCTGAGAAGCAGAACCGTGGAGCAAAGTACACATGGATTATGCTTATGTCAACGAGATAGGACTATTATTAATATTAGTAGACGCATATTCAGGTTGGCATGAAGTGGCGAGAATACCTGATAAAAAGTACCACCGTAAAACAAATATTAAGCGTAATATTTTCGGGAAATGGGATACCGAGAACATTGGTGACAGATAACGCACCAGAATTTGTGGATGCTGATTTGCATGAACGGTCAAGAAAAATAGGACACATACCTTACAAGCCCCCTCCCTACCATTCTCAAAGTAACAAGATAGTAGAAAGAATGGTCCAGACGGTAAGGAAGGGCATAAAAGCATGCGTGTAACAGGAGAAAATCGATGCTTCCTACCAAGATTATTACTAAGTTATAAGGTAATTCCGCATGCAGGCAGGCCAGAGAGTCCATCTGCCTTAATGGTCAGACAACTAAGGTCCCCTTTAACAATGTCATGTTCCACAAATCAAAAGATGTGATACAAAAGAAATAAGAATACGGAAGCTGAGACAGCAGAATTTATTATGCAGAAAAGACATAATACTGCAATATTAAATAAAGAAAATGGGAATAGTGTTCTAGCTCATGCTGAACAAATGATCCCAAGGAGAACAATCGGATTAGGAAATGCCTTCAGAGCTGCCCATTATTGACGCAACAGAAGAGTTACTGTAGAATAAGACTGCAGAGGAAGAAGTAGAGAGGCACAAGAGGAAGATCCGATCGATTTAGGGAAAAACGTGATAGATCCAGATCTCCCAGGGAAAGGAGAGAGATAAAGGAAGATGTTTATAAACCGACACCAACTAGAACAGGTGATTGTTGAATGCGTGCTTAGCATTATACACGACATATCACTTATCATATGAACTGAGCCTGCCAACTGAACTTGTTACCTCAATTGTCCTATATCTACTAACCCAAGAATTCTCACTCATTCTTTCAAAATGACCATCAAAGTAATCTGTTCAGTGCACATTTCTTTATACTGTCCAGATCTCTAAAGTCATCAGATCTAAGCCTGTCTTTAAGAATCACATTACACATCCATTATATTATTCCCATAGCATTTCTCTCCATGCAACGCATGTCCTTTACCCTCTGCATACACATGACTGCTAAACTTTTCCTTTGTCAACAGTGGCAACGCTCTGCTAGTTAGTAATGGCAGAGGTTTGTTGAACTTATGCTTTTCACGCCTAATTCTTGTAATAATATTAGCACGTTTCGCTTCTTGTGCTACATGTCTTTTTTCAAATATAAACTAATCACTATATTATTATCACTAATATTATTTTATTTTACAGCTGCAAGAAAGATTATAAGGGTAAGACATGCGATAAAGTTAAGGACAAGTGCGAATTCCCATCCATGTGTTTAAATGGTGCAACTTGTCTCAAACCTTCTGGTAATTGCAAATGCACAGAAAGTAAGTATGTTTTTTTTATTCTAAAATGCACGTTTCCATCACTACACTATGTTGTATATTGGTTGAAATTGGAATGGAGATAATATATTAAAACGTGTCTATTTATAAAGGATTAAGTGTTTAATTATCTTACCAGAGTTAATGTCGTTGTGTGTGTGATCGTCTAGTGGTCTTTCTATTACATATGTTCATATGCTGTTAAGTGTGAATATGTGTGTGACATGTCATGTATCTTCAACATACCTTCTGCCATTTCGTTGGTCCATCTGGAAATTCTCGTCTGGGAAGGAGACTTGATACCTGTTTTGGGGGACGAAGATTTATTTCACTCCAAAACAAGAAATTGGTTCTATAATTTTTTTATTCACCTTCCAGTTTATTTTGCTTGTTTTATTTAGTAACATATTTTCTCGTCCATGCACGTATTCATTAAAATCTAGCAAGTTGATTTTAAATATAGCAAAAATAGATTTGAAAATTCTATGTATTTTCAGTTAGTAAGAAGGAAACTTATCACCATACTTTCCCTTAAACACGTCAGTTGGACTTAGTATAAGTACATTACTTAATTTTGTTTCTTTTTTAATAGACAGTAAAAAAAAATGCATTGTGGATGCATTAATGGCAGCTCCCATTACCCTCGATTCTCCTTATTTGTCTCTCAGTCCTCATTTTTCTTGAGTAATGTTTATGACAAAATAAAAAGAAAAAGCTGTATTCTATGTTGGCAATATTTTGTTAAACAGTCGCCAGAGATACCGGAAATTTTTATTTCCGTGTCTATCCTTGTGGCCATGTCACTAGTAAGGATGCTGGCGGTAAACATTTTATCTGGACTGACATTATCCGCCTGATAGTCAGGGACATGAACCTTGGTTTTAGCACTAAGGAGGCTGTCCTATCTGCAGGTACAAAGTACTGGGGTTGCTGTATTGCAATTTGGTGAATGGATTCTGGACCATGCAGTAGCTTCTGGTGAGGGCTTCTCGATACTATATTAGTTGGTAATTATTACGGCTTTACCTTATCATAGGCTACAAAAATATATTTCTTCATTTCTTTTTCTCTGTTACTTTCCCTCTCTGCCCTGCTCTAATCAAGTCTGTCGACCTATAACACAAATCCCAAAAAACATCATGAAAAATTTCCAAAATAAACACATGATTAATCCATATCTTTAACTTCCAATGTAGACCTCCACTAATATGTCTCCTTCTCTAACATCGGGGGTCTACATTCAAACTTTCTAGAGGTTGAAACCTAATTACTAATTACAGGAGACTAAACCAGACCTATTATTCCTAAGTGAAACTGACATTGGACTGACCATTTCCCTAGAAGAGTTTGGAATTAAAGGATACTCTAACTTAACATCAGAATTTGACCTCCAAGATACCCATGGGCATGGAATATGTGCCTACATTAGACATGGCTTTCCATGTAGTAGGGACATCTCCAGAAAAAAGTCCTAAATAACCCTATATGTGCTTCCGGGTTGACCTTGTTCACACAACTGCATTTATATTTGCCCTGTATCGCCCCCACAATAGCAGAGTTACTATCTTTAAGAGCATATCTGAGAAAATTGACCACATTCCGTCTGCTCATCCTTCGGATAGCATTTACAATGAGAAATGGTTAACCCACTCAATAAAGACAGATGATAAGTGGAGGTTCTGTAACGATTTTTCCATTGCTTATGACCTCACTCAGGTTGTTCGCAAACCCACCTGTATGTCCAATACTGACGGTCAGTATGCAAGTCTCCTAGATCTTTTCTGTACAACTTGCCCTGTTCATCTTCTGTTCTGTTTCCATTGGGATCTTCCAACCACTCTGTTGTATCAGTTAAAATAAAATGAAATGTAATATTCTATGGCTAACTGGGATAGCTTCCGTATCAGATCTACCTCTCAGTTCCATGTTTTAAAGAATGTGTCCTCTATAGAAGCAGACCTGACGGAATGGTTAATTGTAGGTATTGACCGTTTCATACCTTTGAAAAAATTCCAGCAAAAACCTAACAGCCACCAGTGGTCCTCTCCGGAATGTGCTGCTGCCATTGTGCACAGAAATCACTTCTTCCATTGCTTCCAACGTAATAGATGTACTGAGACTAAAGCTGCTTTCAGGACTGCCAGCAACCACTGTAAAATAGCAATGAAGAACACGAGAGAGTTGTATGTTCAGTCCGTCAAGTCCAAAGTAGTTGAGCAACGGCTTGGTTACCACCAGTTTAGGCAAATAGCAAACAAGATCCTAAACAGAAGCGTGTGCTCTATCCCAACTTTCATCAATGGACCTGAGGTAATATCGCCAGAATCAGACAAAGTCAAACTCTTTGCCAAGAACTTTGCAGTTAATTCTACTCTATGCGACCAAGGCCGCCAACCCCCTGTATTTCCTCCTGTATCAGAAAACACGCTATACGACATACAAATATTTGTGCATTATGTTGCTAAGCTGATCAAATCCTTGATTCCAGTAAAGCAACTGGCCCTGGCGGAATTTCTATTATAGCGCTCAAAAAGCTTCAACCAGAACTAGCTCCCATCCTTACAAAGCTGTTTAAGTATTGTCTTAAGGAGAATTGCTTCCCAACACCCTGAAAAATCTTATCGATATGCCCTGTATTTAAGAATTCATGTGATCGGTTATCTCCCTCTCAGTACAGACCAATAAGTCTCATGTGCGTTATGAGTAGGTTACTTGAATCTGTGTTAAATAGAGAAGTAGTCAACAACCTCAGCTATGATAACCTTCTTAGTGACATGCAATATGGTTTCCGTTTTGCTATATCCACAACATATGTGCTTATGGTTATTTCTCATAGGATTAGCGAATCTGTTGATGGAGGCTTCCTTTCTAGAGTAATTGCTCTTGAAATATCAAAGGCCCTTGATAGGTTATGGCATAAAGGTCTACTTCACAAAATCTCCAGCTATGATATAGCCGGAAATGTCTTTTCAATTATTAAATAATTTCTCTCTAATGCAGGAGTCACTCAGGGGTTCATTCTGGGTCCAACTCTCTTCCTGATCTACATCAGATTACATCCTTAGATCATTCGTAGACATTTATGCTGACGACACTACCATTTATGGCCGTAAATGACCAAGTCTCTTTGATTCTCTCTCCTTTGATCTTGAGCAAGTGGTACAATGGGGAAAAAGTGGCTAGTTACTTTTAATGCATCTAAAACACAGCTTCTATCTTTAGATCATCAATGTTCTGATCCCTATCTGGCATCCATTGAAATGAATAGCTTTCGTCTTGGAGAGGCTCCATGTTTTGACAAGCTTCTGGGCTTGACCTTTACTCCTGATCTGAAATGAATACATAAAATCCGTTGCCAAGTTTGCTGGAAAAATGATGGGATCTTTCTATCGATCAAGTAAATACCTACCTGCTGATGCAATTCTCTACCTATATAAGAGACAGATACGTCCAAGGACGGAGTATTATTACCACATCTGGGCAGGAACTGCTCGGAATCTCTTATTCTGCATTGACAGAGTTCAAAATAGACTTCGGAGCTTAATGGGGGAATGTCGTTTTCGTCCTCTTTCTCACAGAAGAGAATTTGCGAGTCTGTTCTGTTTTACTGTTATTTTCATGGCAAGGGCTCGAATGAGCTCCAAATTATGGTCCTCCCACTCGCCAAACATTCACGAGAAATACTCATCTAGCTGAAAACACTATCAATAATTTCCCCGACTCTTTATCTATGCCTAAACCTAAACGTAGAGTCCATGGAGAAAGGTTCTTTCTTAGAACTGCACACATGTGGAGCTGTCTTCCATTTACTTGCTTTCCAGCTAATTACAATATGTCGTCTACAAGTCCAATGTAAACAAGTTCTTGATGAGCCTTTGCCCTTAAATAGTCCAATTTACCAAATTTATACTTCTAACGATTACTATGATATTGTTTTTTTGACCTCTGTACACTCTTTAACCCTTATCCTCGAGTGGCCTCTTGACCTTGATAAGTGGTGATTCCTTTGTAAAAAAAAGAATATATATATATGTAATAGAGTGTTATAGACAAGCTCTATAAGAACAAGAACTATTGAAGTTATTGTAGTTATGAAAAGCTCAATAAGTGTTGTTACCTAGAGCTATATATATATATATATATATATATATATATATATATATAAAAGGTTAGGGATTAATAATTGTGAAATTATCAAATTTACATAGGGGGAAACATAACAAAATCCAATTTTTTCATGTACGACCATTTCGGAAACGATATCAATATAAATTATAAATATTGAATAAATAAGAGGATATCATTTCCGAAACGAAAAGAATTGAATTTTTTTTGTTTTTCCTCTATGTAAACTTGATAATTTCAAAATTATTAATTCTCTACCTTTTATATATATATATATATATATATATGTATATATGTGTGTGTGTGTGTGTGTGTGTGTGTGTGTGTGTGTGTGTGTGTTGCCTTCATGACCCTTCGAACTTAAGCAATGATGAGGCTGGCCAGTACCAGATTGATGACCATTTTGGAATTGGTGGGTGTCGTATGTGTTGAAAATAAATCCTGCATCTATTACCATGATTGGCCATCATAGGTAAATAGACAAAAAATTTCTGAAAGAAATTGTCTTATTTTTAGCAAAACGTGAAGTTATTTCATTTTTGGTATAGCTTCTTCAAAGCATTTCTTATTTAAAGGTATATTATCAATATTGGGTTCACTAAAGGAAAATTATTGATTAATTATTCAAAGATTTAAAAGTAATGTTTTCCAAAAATAATGAAAATATATAATTTTTTTTTTTTTGCTAATCTGAAAGAAAATAATTATTATTGACATATTCAACTAATCTCTTACTTCAAACCATAAAAGATGAAAAAAAAATTAAAATTTTGGATTTTTTACCTTAAAATCTGATACGTTTTTTGTTTGTTTGTTTTATCTACAATCCTCACCCTCCCCACAATACAATATATTTTGCTCAGTTTTATTTTAAGGATACCTGTCACCACAAATAAGGAAAGGGTTGTAGGCAATATATATATATATATATATATATATATATATATATATATATATATATATATATATATATATATATATCGATTATGAAAAAAATAGTACACAATTATAAAGTTTATTCTTCACTTAATAATCGATGAAAACGTCTGTATTGATTGGATAATCACTGGATTTTTGGTAGATTTTTTAAAAGACATTCTGTAAAAAAATACTTCTTCCTTTAGTTTTGGCCGTGCCTAGATCACATGGTTATCGCCCTTAAATCGGCTCACTAAGTAGTCTCCCTTTATGAATTAACTTAAATTCAAATTCTATTGTTTTAACGATTTCTTCAACTAGAACGCAGATTATGTTTAAAATATTTTTTTTTTTACATAGGCATCACCACATTATCAAGGCCAAGAAGCCACTCAAGGATAAGGGTTAAAGAGTGTACAGTAGAAATTGGACATTATAGTAATCATTAGTAATGAAAATTTGGTAAAGTTGATAACTTATATGGAACGGCTCATCAAGAACTTATTTACGTTAGACCTGAAGACAACCATATTGTAGTCAGCCGGAAAGCAGGAAAACGGAAGACAATTCCACAGGCGTGCAGTTCTAATAAAGAAGCTTTGTTCATGGAATCTACGTTTAGGTTAAGGCACAGATAAAGAGTGGGGGGAATTATTGATAGTGTTTACAGCTAGACGAGTGTTTCTTGTGAAAGTTTGGCGAGGGGGGACCATAGATTGAAGCTCATTCGAACAGTTTCCATGAAAATAACGATACATCAGAGACAAACTCGCAACATCTCTTCTGTGAGATAAAGGTTGCAAGGAAGAGAAAAGGACATCTTCTACGAGGCTACGAAGTCTATTTTGAACTCTATCAAGGCAGGCCAAGTCCTTTCTAGCAGCTCCTGCCCAGATGTGGCAACAGTATTCCATCCTTGGACGTACCTGGCTCTTATATAGATAGAGAATAGTATCAGCAGTGAGATATCTACCGAATCGATAGAAAGATCCCACCATTTTTCCAGCGGCCTTGGCAACAGATTTGATGTACGTATTCCATTTAAGATCAGGAGTAATGGTCAAGCCAAGAAGTTTGTCAAAACTTGAGGCCTCCTGAAGACGAGAGCCATTTATTTCAATTGATGCCAGATGTGGATCAGAATGTTGATGATGTAAAAAGAGAAGCTTGGTTTTAGATGCATTAAAAGTAACCAGCCACTCCTTTCCCCATTGTACTACATGCTCAAGATCAGAGGAGAGAGAATTGGAGAGAACTTGGTCGTTTACTGTCTTAGATGTGCTACCATAAATGGTAGTGTCGTCAGCATAGATGTCTACAAATGATGTAAGGATGTGATTTGGAAGATCATTAATGTAGATCAGGAAAAGAGTTGGGCCCAGGATGGACCCCTGAGGGACACCAGCATTAATACTGTGAGCTTCTGATTTTTGCCCCTCAACTACTCCTCTTATGAACCTATCAGAAAGAAATGATTTAATAATTGAGAATACATTTCCAGCAATACCATAGCTAGAGATCTTATGAAGTAAACCTTTATGCCATACCCTATCAAAGGCCTTAGATATGTCAAGAGCAATTGCCCTAGAAAGGTTGCCTCCGTCGAGAGATTTGCTAATCCTATGCGATATAACTGTAAGCACATCTGCTGTAGATCTAGCAGAACGGAAACCATATTGAGTGTCACTAAGAAGGTTATTTTTGTTGGGATGGTTGATTACTTCTGTATTTAACACAGATTCCAGCAACTTACTCATGACGCACAGGAGACTTATTGGCCTGTACTGAGAGGGGGATGAGCGATCACTTGAATTCTTAAATACAGGGCATACTGATGAAATTTTCCAAGGAGATGGGAAACTATTCTCCTTAAGACGTTTAAACAGTTTTGTAAGTATGGGCGCTAGTTCAGGTTGAAGTTTTTTGAGTACTATAATTGGAATACCGTCAGGGCCAGTTGCTTTACTGGAATCAAGGTTTTTGATTAGCTTGGCAACATCACGTACAGATGTAACCAAGTTATGGGGTTGATATGCCGTTATAGAGAAAGAGCCAAAAGAACGAAAAAATAGGACGATCAAATGACTCTTTGGTTAGAACAGACAAAGGAAAAAGTATGTCAAGAGATACTTATTGTTGTAACGGTCAGAGTTTGGAGTGAGCTGGCTGTTTATTTTGAAACACAGAATTCGAGATGAAATGACAGGCGGTTGTTTATTTTAGAAAACAAGGTTTGAAAGCTGATGACAGGCAAGTTTTCTTGTTGTAAACAAATACAAACTCGTGATGTTTAAAGGGCATTGATGGATATGTATATATTCCTCGAACACAGAGAAAAGAACAGAAGGAGAAGAGAGGAGGGGGAGAAGAGAAGGAGAAGAGAGAATTCGATTTTGGCGAATTCAGATGGTGTTAATGTCGGGCAGAGAGGGCTTTTGACTTAAAACACGTATCTCCAATGGCCGAAAAACTTATCTGAACTCGAGTCACAAGCTACCGTTTTAAAATAGCTACAGCCAACTTCCTTCAAACTCTGAAATATTATTAGACCATTATTATTGTGAATAAACCCAGATTAATTGTTTATTTGTGTGTGGAATCGTTTTTATTTCCTTTTTCACCACACAAAAATCCACGGCTCTCTTATCGGCGATGTTCACCGGTAAGCGAGTACACAACGACAGGTCCAGGGTATAAATTTAGACGATCAATTGATAATTCTGTCACTACCCCATATCAGCAACATTAAAACGGCTAAGAATTATCACCGGCAGTGGTCACTGGAAGGACGAAAATAGTGAGCTGCAAACCGCCAGAGTCGGGTCGTTTTCAGGCTGCCGTAATTGGAGTGGAAGAGTTTTGAGGTCGACGATCGTCTCAACCGACCGGCTGAAGGGGGTGACACAGATATACGTATATCACATAGCGTGTTTTCTGATACAGGAGGAAATATTGGGGGTTGGCAGCCTTGATCGCAAAGGGTAGAATTAGCTGCAAAGTTCTTGACAAAGAGTTTGGCTTTGTCTGATGCTGACGAGATTACCTCAGGTCCATTGATAATAGTTGGGATGGAGCACACGCTTCTGTTCAGGATTCTGTTTGCTATTTGCCAGAACTGTAGGGAACCAAGCCGCTGCTCAGCTACTTTGGACTTAACAGATTGAGCATACAACTCTCTTGCATTCTTTATTACTTTCTTACAATGGTTGCTGGCAGTCCTGAAAGCGGCTTTAGTTTTCATACATCTATTACGTTAGAAACAGTGGAAAAAGTGATTTCTGTGCGCAATGGCAGCAGCACATTCTGGAGAGAACCATGGCTGGCTGTTAGATTTTTGCTGAAACTTTTTCGAGGGTATGAAACGGTCAATACCTTCAATTAACCATTCCGTCAGGTCTAATACTATAGAGGACACATCCTTTTTAAACATGGAATGCAGAGGTAGATCAGATATAAATGTACGGAAGCTATCCCAGTCAGCCTTAGTGTATCGATATACTGTACAATGGAGAGGTACGTCTGGGGACTTATTACATTTCATTTTTATCTTAATTGATACAACAGAGTGGTCAGAAGAGCCAAGAGGCGACAGAACAGAAACTGAACATAGTTCAGGGCAAGTTGTGAGAAAAAGGTCTAGTAGGCTCGCATACTGGCCATCATTGTCGGGCACACGGGTGGGTTCCTGAACAATCTGAGTGAGGTCATAGGCAATAGAGAAATCATGACAGAACCTCCCCTCATCATCGGTCTTGTTAGAGTGGCTCAACCATTCGACGTTGTGAACATTGAAGTCACCACATACGTGAATGTTAGCTGAAGGGTAAGCAGATAAGACTTGGTCAATTTTCTTAGATATGCTTTGAAAGATAGTAACTCCGCTGTTATGGGGGCGATAGAGAGTAAATATAAATGCCGTAGTGTGAGCTAAAGCAACCCGGAAGCACATATAGGGTAAGTTAGGATCTTCCCGGGAGATGTCACTACCACATGGAAAGCTATCTTTAATATAGGCACATATTCCATGCCCATGGCGATCTTGGGGGTCAGATTTAGAGGTTAAGTTAGAGTATCCTTTAATTGCGAACTCTTCTAGGGAAATAGCCTGTCCAATGCCAGTTTCACTTAAAAATAAAAGGTCTGGTTTAGTCTCCTGTAATTGGGTTTCAACCTCTGGAAGGTTAGAACGTAGACCCCTGATGTTGGAGAAGGAGACATGGTAATAGGGGTCTACGTTGGAAGTTGGAGAACCGGGTTTAATCGTGTATTTTTCTTGAAACTTGTCATGATGAATTTTTGGAATTTGTGGACTAGGTCGTCAGATTTACTTAGAGCAGGACAGAGAGGGGAAACTAAGAGAGAAAAAGAAACGAAGAATTTTTTTTTTGTAGCTAATGATAAGGTAAAGCCGTAACAATTACCCACTAGTATGGCATCGAGAGGCCCCACCAGAAGCTACTGCATGGTCCAGAATCCATTCACCAAATGGCAATACAGTAGCTCCAGTACTTTGCACCTGCTGATAGGACAGCCTCCTTCTTGGTTAATCCAAGGTTCGGGTCCCTGACTATCAGGCGGATAACGTCAGCCCAGACAAAACGTTTACCTCCAGCACCCTTACTTGTGACATGGCTACAAGGATAGACATAGAAACAGAAAATTTCCGCCATCTCTGCCAACTGTTCGCGCAAAATACTGCCAACCTAGAAAACAGCTCTTTCTTCTCCCTTTGTCAGAAAAATCACTCATTAAAAAATGAGGACTGAGGGACAAATAAGAAGAAGCGAGAGTAACAGGAGCTGCCGATAACGCATCCACAATGCGTTTTCTACTCTCCATTAAAAAAAAACAAAAAAAACTATTATTCTACTTAATAAAAGTCCAACGGACGTGTTTAAGGGAAAGTATGGTGATAGATTCCCCTCTCACGAACTAAGAATAGTAATCTATTTTTGCAATCAACTTGGTAGATAAATAAACATTTATGGACGAGAAAAAAAAAGCTAGCATTTAATAAAACAGAAATACATAAATTAAATACTGAAATAAAATGGAGTTATTAATATTTGAATCTAAAAATAAAAAGTATGATTAAAATTGAAATAACTTATCTCAACAAAAACACGGCCGTTTCCAAAATGTAAACTGAAATGAGGAAATTTAAGTTAACAGCGTTCAAAGAGATTTTTTTTTAATTAACCGTTAAAAGAAAAGCGTGATTTTATTCTGAACTTTAGCTAGTCACGTTATAAGAAATTTACGATAAAAAAGAAAAGCGTATGGGGTGGGAGTTCTTCCGAAAGTTACATAAATCAAATACTGAAATAAAATGGAGTTATTGATATTTGAATCTAAAAATAAAAAGTATGATTAAAATTGAAATCACTTATCTCAACAAAAACACGGCCGTTTCCAAAATGTAAACTGAAATGAGGAAATTTAAGTTAACAGCGTTCAAAAAGATTTTTTTTAAATTAACCGTTAAAAGAAAAGCGTGATTTTATTCTGAACTTTAGCTAGTCACGTTATAAGAAATTTACGATAAAAAAGAAAAGCGTATGGGGGGGTTCTTCCGAAAGTTACATAAATTAAATACTGAAATAAAATACAAATAATTTATAAGTACACGTACAAATAAATAATAAATAATGCTGAATTTATGAAAGTCCTACACTAAAAAAATCTAATCGTATTGAAATAAAATAAAATACTTAATAACACGTTTCAGGCCATTGTTGCTGTAAGACTGTTTGTGTTTACAGTAGTAGCGTGTTTGAACCAACGTCAAACACATATCTTTCTTGAAATATTATAAAACACCGATATTCTATCAGATCATCTGACGCATATTACATTTAATTAAATACCCAAAAGTTGATATATATATATATATATCAGTGTTGCTTCGGATGAATAATATCTAAAATTTAAAAACAATCTATGCATTATTTGTGGATCAACTGGCCAAGTTTTAGTGAATAAAAAAATGCTAACTTATTCACTGAGTAATCTGTTACCTAAATTATGTGTAAATAGTGTGTGCCCAGCTCTAGAGGAATGGGCTGAATAGAAGAGAAAGGCAGAGGTTGTGGAGAAAGAGGAAAAAAATGAGAAACAGAAACGGATGGAAAGAGATAAAGAAATAGAGGTTTTAATAAAAATGTTACATTTTTGTCTCGGGCAGCGTTAGTTAGCCCTGCTAGTAATAAACGTTTAATTATTCTGTCTCTCCATATGAGACATAAACATCTTACTCAGTGCCAAGGTAAAGCAACTAAACACGTTAGTCATCTTCATCATGTTTTATGCATGCGAGGCGTGAACACTAAACAAAAACTTACAAAGAAGGATTCCAAGAGTAGAAATAAAATGCATCAAAAAACTTCTTGACTCCTTAGCATCTCAATAGAAAGACCATGGCGTCAATAATGAAGTCCACAGACAGGTCATTCAGTAAGTGCATCAATATGAAAACCTAATGAGAACCGTGAAAATAAGGAAACAGATCACATGAGCACATAACACGTTCAGAAGGTCTTACAAAAAAAAACATCATGTAAAGAACAATCCAGGGGAAATCATCTGAGGAAGAGAAAGAAGAAATGTGCAACAACATCTTTGATTGGACAGAAAAGGCTTTGATTTTACACAAGCACTTGCCCACAACCACACCAGGTGGAACCAGCTGGTCCACCATTCATCCACAATGCAGGCAACTTATAGGACCAGTAACAGTGGTTTAATTATTATCCACATACATATAATTTTCATCTTGATTGAATCATCTGTTCAGCTGGTTGCATGATTTGAACCTCAGGCATGAATCATGTTTGTCACATTTTCCAGCACTTTCACCGAACGGTCAATTCAACAGCTTAGATGCGCAAGCCAAGAAATAAATACTATTTCTGTCATGAAATGGATAACATAGTCAGCTGTCTTAACAGTTGTTCACTAGATAACGTTTTGCATTTTAGATGAGAAAGCTTATTTTGTTTTCCCAAAAAGACCACATTAGAAAGGTTGCTATAAATGATTATTAAATATCAAATATGTCATTATTCACATGTGTATATGTTTCATCCTCATTAAATCATCAGTGTGGAACATAACTCCTCAGCTGGTCGACTGATTTGAAGCATGTTTTAGGCATATTTGGTGATTTTCGAAAGCAAGCAACATATCTTGGCCAATAATTGGCGTATTCTAAAATTTCTAAGTGCATTTCTTAGTGGAACACAATTCACTTAGAGAAAGACAATTAATGGAGCTGTAGTGGTACTCAGGCTTCATAAGATCCCTTCTTCTACCACGAATAAAATTTTAAAAAAATCAAACATGTGAAATAAACGGTGTTTATTTACACAAAAATAACAGGTAACGAACAAATCATTTTTTAGTGTGAAAAGGTGTCTGGATGGACAGTTCTTGAAAATGTGAAAGTTATTGAGACTGTTCATTGTTTTGACAAGAAAAAGCAGAGTGTGTTCTTTGTTTTCTCAGCGAGAAAACAGGCTTACTTTTTGTGTGTGCTAGCAGAAATAAAGAAGAAGGTAAATGTCCTTGCGTGCGACTGAATATCTGCATTATTTGCCGTGTATGTGTATGTGTGTGTGTGTGTGTGTGGAAAATCGTGTTTTTCATGCTAGCGGAAAAATATGTAGCAACGGAGTCGCTGACATGAATAGAGTAGTGAGCGGTGAGTGAAGAGTAAGGAACGCAGAATGCGAAGTGCCAATTGTGAGTGAGTGAGTGAGTGAATTCGTTTAAGTATTTGTCGATCGATGTGAGAAAAAAGTTTTAAAAATTAAATCTTTTGTTGAGCGTTGATTGGTTGAGAAGTGCACTCTTTTGTCACGTAGTATATTTTCAACTACATCCACTCGACAAAACGCATTTTAAACTTTGTTTCCTGCATAATTTGCGTGGGTGTATTTTTTGTAAATCTACACCTCTAAAATTGATCTTTTTTTGTCTGCACGCGTAATTGAGTTTTTATTTATTTATTTGTTATTTTTAGAACAAGAAATGAATGCATTTTTATAGGTGTTTAACCACACACAGCTACCCTGAGTTTCCATTAAAATCTCCAGACAGAACTCGAACCATATGACCTTCACAATGACCTTTGAGAGATATCTGAAAATCATCTTGTCCTTAATATATGGCTGTATTTCCTAACTACGCCCACACATAAGCTATCCACTTCAGTGTTGTCTGTAGATGTGACAGAAATCTGCATCCTGCTGCCATACATATCATTGTCACCCACTTATATGTTTGCAGTAAGTGTGACACAGATCTGTGTCCTGCTTTTATACATATGGTCTTCATACAGCCACCTACTTCTATGTTTCTTTAGGTGTAACACAGATCTGTGTCATGCTGTCATACATATACTCTTAGTGCAGCCAATCACTTTTTTGTTAAATCATCAGTGTGGAAGATGACCCTTCGGTTAGCACACGATTTGAAGTGTGTTCGAGGCATATTTAATGCTTTTAGAAAAGTAAGAAAACGTCATATCTTGGCCAATAATTGATGTATTCTAAAATTTCTAAGTGCATCTCTTAAGGGATCACAATTCACTTGAAGAAGATGCCCTCAGCTTCCATTAAATTTTCCAGGCAGAACTCCAATCTGAAGCATGTGACCTTCATAGTGTCCTTTGAGAGATATGTGAAAAGCATCTTGTCCTTAATATGTGGATGTATTTCCTAACTAGGTCCATACATAATAACCCTTGACTTGACATGAAGAAAGATCGCTAGACCAGTTGTTTGGGCTGGTGATTTAGTGGAAATTATAAGACAACCTTTTTTTTATATTTTTCGTCCTGCTGCCATATAAACACTCATTTCTATGTTTTCCTTAGGTGTGACCTACATGTTTTCTACTGCCATTCTTTGGAAAACGAGTTTGTATGTTTTGAAATAGCATTAGAAAAAAGTCATAACTTATCCTTTAAATTAAATACAAGGAAAAAATTGCCGGTCGAACCTTGAAAAGAACGCACATAGCCATTAAAACGTCCCCCCTTTTATTACTACTCTGAAATAGATAGAAATATGTGCACCTCAAAATTCATTCCACTTGGAGTTGCTGGTATGTTAAGTGCATCAATCTATTCCGTGTTGTATGTAACTTATATAAATCTCAACCCATTTGTTTTTTCTTTGCTTTGTATTTCTTATATTCCAGGTACTTATTATTATTAATAATATTTTAGTCATTATAAAACATAGTAATTACTAAAACAGATAAGTTTTCTGACTATACTTAATAACATACACGGCTTCTTAATGTTAGGGGGAATTCTATCTGATTTTAAACTTATTTTTTTAGAATAGATCAAAACTTTATTTAAGTATGATACTTAATATTATCATCCATGCAGGGGCGTAGAAATACCTGGTGTAGAAACCAGGTGCATGGTTACCCTCTCTCGGAATGATGGACCTGTAGACCTTCTCAGATCATCCGTTTAGGAGAAAGAAAACTCTGATATTAAAACTAGAGGAGGGAGGCCTCTTCAGTCATGGTCGACAACCTTCCTAGAGTTGCTGACTCGAACAAATTTTCCGGTTTGCAAACCTAAATTGCTTACCGAGTAGATAGGCTTTGCCTATTGCCGGCTTTCACACTCCTTTGTCTGTTAGTCAGGAGCAGGGGTGCAATAACAGGGATCCTCTGGAGCTACCCTATACTTGGCCTTGTTTCCTGAGTAGGACATTGAACACTGTTTCCCTCTCACCAACTTCTTTTTATTTCTCACAAACTGAGCAAATTGGATTTCTTGCATGTTGAGTGTGCTCACTCAGCTGATCTTGGCTGGTCTTGTTTTGGGGGTTGAGGGTACCTGATTGACAGTTTGTCTGGCTGCTGTTTCCGACTGACAGTACAGGAGCCCTAACAAATATCTGTGGGCTTAGAAGTAATATACATGATGTAGAGTCTTACCTCTTATTAAACTCCTCGGATATCTTAGTATTAAGTGTAACAAACCTATCCTCCTCAATCCCCTCTAACTACTTAAACATGACAGGATATCTCCCTCTCTACTATAAAGACTTGGATAGATATATGCACGGGCTTGGAGTTTATATTCGAAGTACCCTCCCCTCAACTAGAAAGCAACGTGTGGAATCGGATGATCAGGCCTTTATGTGTTTTTGACTAGCCTTTTATCACTGTGTTAGTTATTATTTTTTCTCTACCGTTCTTCCCCAAGTCAGGACTTTACTCAAATTGATCATGTCTCTGATAGTATAGACGCAGCTCTTTCCTTAGATAGTAATGCCCAAATACATGTGTTTCCTGACTGTAATGTCCATCATAAGAATTGGCTTGTTTTCTCAGGTTAAACAGATGAAGCTGGACTATACTTATAGCTTCTCTATAGTCCATTCCCTCACACAGACAATTGTTTCCAACTTGCCTCCCAGATAATGACCACCAGCAAGCTTAACTTCTAGATCTATTCCTTAAAGCACGTGTCCATGCACAGCAGAACTGCTTGCTCAGCAATTCGCCTCCAACTCCATCCTAGAGCCAACAAACAAACTTCTTCCCAAATTTCCCTATGAGGATGGAAGTTACAATTAATGATCTGAAAATCACCTCTCTACATGTCCACGATGTCATAAAAACTTAGACACCTCCAACACGTATGGGCCTGATCTCCTTCCTGCTATACTAATTAAGAAATGCTCAGCTCAGCTAGCCCCCGTACTTTCCAAACTCTACAACAAATGTCTTTCTGAATCCTGCCTCGCTAACAGCTGGAAAACGACCAAGGTACAATAATTCTGGCGAAAGGACCGATCCTCTCAATTATCGCCCTATAAGTCTCCTCCCCCTCTTTGCTAAAATCTTCGAGATGCTAATCAATCAAACACTAGTCCACCACTTTGCAACAGCTAATCTTCTAACAAGCAGTATGAATTAATGAAATGTCATTCTACTGCAGTTATTTTAACAGTCATCTCTGAATGCATATACCATGCAATGGATGAGGTAGGTGAAGCCAAGGCTGTAGCCCTCGATATATCCAAGGCCTTTGACAAAGTCTGGCATGAAGGGCTGTTCATGAATACCAAATCATATGGTATAACTGAACGAATACTAAATATAATTAGATCCTTTTTAGACATTCAGGTTGTCATTGATGGACATTAAGCATAACATTAATGCAAGAGTGCCTCAGTGGTCGATCCTTGGACCACTCTAATTCCTGATATTCATCAATGACTTCCCTGATAATATTGAGTCTGAGATGGGTATATTTGCTGATGAGACAACGCTCTATAACATGCATGAGGGAAGATGGATGTACATAAGTCCAAGACAATAACTGAATCATTAGAAAATGACCTTCCAGACCATAGTTGAATGGGGACGTATATGAATGGGGACGTATATGAATGGTGATGTTTAATGCAAGTAAGATTAAGCTGCTCTCCTTTAACAATTACAAGAAACCTCACCAACCACCGATATCCATGACAAATAACACCAACCTGAGAATTCCTCCATCAAAATCCTCAGCTTAACATTAACAGGAAATATGAAATGGAATAAATACATTGAGAAAATTGTGAAGGCTGCTGCAAGGAAGGTGGGCTCCCTCTATCATTCTAGAAACTACTCACACCTGAAAGTATCCTGTACTTCTATAAGGCCACCATTCACTCATGTATTGATTATTGTTGCCACATCTGGGCTGGTGCATCTACCACTAGTCCTTCCCTCTTGGATAGGATCCAAAAGAGGGTCTGCAATCTAATATATCCCACTTTGTCATCTAGGCTACAGCCCCTGTCCCATTGCCGTAATGGTGCATCCTTGTGTCTGTTTTACAAATATTTTAATGGAATGTGCTCAAATGAACTCATTGCACCTATGTCCCCTCGATATACATCTTCCTGACAAACCTGCTTAGCAACAAAATCACACCCCTCACTGTTGAGGTCCTTAAATGTTAGAAAGTTTTCTACACAAAGAGCTTTTTTGCTAGAATACCTAGTCTTTGGAATTCTGTTCCTGCTGCCTACTTCCCAAACTGTACTGAAATGCAATGTAAACCAACATCTTAAGCATGGTCCCAATTAGTAGCTCTTTACGTCCAAGAGCGAAAGTGAGTAAAAAAGAGATGTCAGTTCCATAACCTGTTGCAGGTTGTATCGTGAGTGGAAGAGATTAAAAATATGCAGAAATTCTAGGGAGGAAAATTATCAACTTATATGAAAGATAGAAAGAAAAAAATCTTTATTGAAGACAAGCAAGGGATTTTGAGATATTTTCAAACAAAGAAAGGTAATAAAAAGACAAGAATTATCGGACTTTCAAAACGAGTTATCGGACTTTTAACAATTTTCCAGAATTTCAAGTGATTCATAATAGATTAGCAAGTGACAAGGCCAGATTTCCTTCCTTGGAGTTGCAAATTTAATGCGTTTACAGAGTTAAAAATGTCACTGGGATAAAATATTTTAGATTTAATTGCATTCTTATTCAGATTATCCAAAATTTTATGTGCTTTTGTCTTTTGTTTTTGAATAGTCATCAAATTCAGATTTGAATTTTGAGAAGTTCAGTCCAGCTTGCGATATGCTAACAAATTTATCAATACTGTTTGTATATGGTAATCTATACTGAACTTCTCACGTTGAATATCACTAATTTATACAGACTGATATAGAAATAAAGTAATAAAATAAAAATGGTGAATGAACATCACACCAAATGACGTCAACTACAAAACTTGGCTAAAATTTCAGTAGTAACACACTGGATAACACAATAGAAGAATATGACAACCCGGTAACCCTAATCGCCCGAAAGAAGAGAGAGGAGTATACAAAAAGGGAACTGAAGACAAGACTAGAAGGATGGCAACAACATAAGAGAGCAGGCAGGTTCATAGAAGAACTGAACCAGAATTATATTGACAAGGGGGCTTCACTACAATGGCTTAAAAGTGACAAATTTCCATTTGATGAAGAACGATTAATTATAGCTGCACAAGGCTAAGGCTTACTCACAAATGGATTTAAGAAAATGGCTGATCTACAAAAACCGACCAATGCAGATTCTTTCACTCTGCTGTTTAAAGTCCAAGCCACCTAATGTCTGGATGCAAGATCCTTCTAGCCGATGGTCATTACACTGCCCGCCACAACAAAGTATGTAGAGAGATACAACTAGATAGGTCGTCGAACATCTGGGAACATGAACCACCACCGATAGCAGCAAACGGAAAATTGACAGTGTTCTACGACAAAGACATACAGACTCATAAAAGACAAGGCCATCAAGCCAGATATAGTAATATGGAACAACCCCGAAAGAACTGTACTCATTATCGACGTCACAGTTCCAAACGACTTTGGCCTTAATAGAGCAGAACGGGAAAAGATAACAAAATATCTGGACTTTAAAATTGATATAAAAACAACATGGTCTCTGAAAGAAATAAGCATTATACCAATTGTGACGTGAGCAACTGGCCTAATAAAAAAGAACCTTGAGAAATACTTAGAAGCAATCCCTGGAAAACCAAGCTGTAAGGAAATACAGATAGCTGCCATAAAGGGAACAGTGTCTATCCTTAAAAGAGCCCTCGGATATAAATTTAAACTATAATAGAATCAAGTGTTAGCCCCAGGAAGGATCCCCTTGATCTCTTCAAACTAACAAAAGTAAAATAAAAAAAATATATAGAAAGCACCGTGGAATTTCAATGGGTTCCACTAGCATTAATCGTTTTCTCTTTGATGACTTGGACGATCATAGTGTTTTTCTGCTACTGGGGGTCACTACTTATCTAGACCAAGGGCCATTCAAGAATAAGAGTTTATGAGATGGAAATGGTTGCCAGTCAAAACATGAGGAACACTATAAGAGTACTAAACGTGATTAATGGCATGATCTGTGTTTGATTGCTTATAGGGTGGTCTGTGACGAGAATTTGTTGACATTGGATTGAAAGATATAATGAAGAGTGAATCAGTCCTGCAATAATGTGTTCCACAGACTAGAAGTCTTTGTAGAGAATCTATGTTCATGGAAATTTCACATAAACACGTGAGAGAAAGGAGATTTTTTTGATATGGCAGCTCTTCTGAATCTGCCCATTTTAAAACTTTTTTGATGCTTGTTATTTAACTGATAATTTATGATAGATATTTAAACAATATTTAGCTGGAATTTCTACGAGGTTTGACTACTCATTATTATTAATAGTTTATACTCGTATGTCAATTTTCATATTTACCTACATTCTCCAACTTAATAGCTAGTATGAAGAAAATTATTTGTTAAATTTCATGAAAAAATATGTGGCTTATAAATGCATGGCTTCCATATTTAATTTCTCTTTTTCTCAGATCCTATCTGAAGGTAAGTTATATAGCCACATAATACACACGCATGCGGGCGCTTTCTTCTTAGATTATTACATTCAACTTTACACCCCTCCTTGGTCTTCAGACCACACATGTGGCATGGTGGACGTGGTCGTTTGTTGCGGGCACTCCTACGAAGGGGGATTGGTTGGACTACTTCATCTTCATTATAGCTCTCAGAAGAGGCGTCGGAATAATTGGCATCAGCGTTAGATTGTACAGTCACACGCTCAAGCTGTACTTCTTCATCCTCATCGGAGCTCTCAGAAGGGGTGCTCGAACTATCAGCTTCAGTGTTGGGGTTTGCAGTTGTACCACCATGGGAAATAGGTCAGATCCACAGGACATCGTTAGATGATTCACCATTACTGCTACTTGCCAACTGGTTTGTATTTAGGGCAGGCCAGATATTCTTCACATGGCGTGGGGTACCATCAACTAGCACGGCTTGCTCACTAATGATGACAGTGATTCGCCCTCTTTGAAAGCTGTTGGTGCATCGATTATTAGAAGGCTTCACCCAGACAGTGTCCCGTAACTAATACAGCCCTTGGGTTTCCTGCAGATCAGGCAGAAGGGCATCAATGTCCTTGACACACACTCAATAGTAATGGATAGCATTGGTTGGTGCGCTTGCAGCAGTCATGCTATACTTTCATGTTGCATCATATCTATAGACTGCCTCTGCGATCATGCATTATTTTCTTGCCACAATCCACTTCACGCTTCAATGGCACCACTCCGCTATGCCATTGCCACTCGGTACATATGCACATCTGTGTCTGAGCTGGATACTCCCCCTTGTCTACGAAACGTCTGAACTCCCCACTGTAGAAGACCATGTCATTGTCTGTGAGAATCTCTCTAGGCAGCCCCCTTTCATAAATTATGGACTCCAATCCACGGATGACACTGGAGGAATCCTGTCTTATTAACGTCGCCAGATTGCGAACCACAATCTATCAGGGTGATAAAGTGCTGGCTGCCATAGTGGATTATGCCCATACCCAGTCGGCTCCAAGTCGCGTCTACTCCCAGCTGATCTTTCTGCCATCTGGCCGGGCCGGGGTCGATTGACTGACATCTTTGGCACTTCTTGATTACCGCTTTCACTGCACTTTTGGACCCCAAAGGATTGGATAACTGCATAAAATAACGTCCGTCTAACTCCGTGGTGTCCACTGAGGTGGTGTATCTTCCTAATTTTATCCACGACCTCAAAAGAGGCGGCACATAATGGTGCTGGCTCGGCTTTCTTCTTTGTGGTGTCATACCATCTCTGTAGCATTCGAGTGAGTCTATCAGCAAGGTTGCAATTTGAAGTGACCAGTACGGCATTCACAGATAGGTTGTACTCTGTTACCAGCTTTTTTACAGTCTCCAACCTTCGTCTGATCAGTATCTCACTGGCTGCCTTAATGCGCACCCTAGTCTTGCCTGTCAGTGTGTCTGATATCCAGTGGTACACACATAGTGAATCTGTGTGTATGCGTAATTTCCTGACTTTCCATTGGAGTGCCAGGTTGATACCTTTTATCACCACTGGTCGCAACCAGCAGGCGTCCTCAATTGCAGCCCATTCTTCTCTAACAGCACACCAATTGCCAGAGAGCTTGCATCCACCCACACATTCAGTTTGTCACCCTGAACGCACCAGTCTCTTTTAGCCGGGTTATCCTGCTTTACCCTTGCAATGGTCTCCTTCATCATGCAAACCAACAGATCATCGGCTGTTTCATCATCCCAACCTGTGGTGACTGCACTTGCCCTCCTTTTTATAATGCCTGTTGCCACGTGAGTCCATCCACACTCTGGTAGGTGCCCCACAAGTTTTCCACACAGGGAAAATACTGCTCGCCTTGTGAAGACAGCGGGCACTTTAGGAACTGCATTTCCGCGCCTCCATTTCAAAGTCCCTCACTCCTCTCGAACGTTCAGGCCCAAGACATGGACGCCATTCTCCAAATGTTTTGGGTCCTTGCACGTCAAACCAAACTCAGCCAGTTTGGACCTTACACGTGATGATGACACAATGTCTTCATTCACATATATGTCATCAAGGTACGCTGACGTCCCATCTTTTAGTGTTTCTTCCTGTGACAACACAGCATTAATGATGGTCTTCATTATTGAGGGTGCGACGTTCAGCCCGAAGCTTAGTCTGATAAGGCAGTACCACCTGCCAGCAAACACCACCATCTGAAATGGCTACGTTGTTTCACTGATTCTAACCTGCAGGTATGCTTTTCTTAGACCCAGCAGGGACACATTGAAACCCTGCTGGCGCCACTCTCGTAATTGCTGGCACAAACGTCAGCATCTGCCGTGAACGAATCAACATGCACGTTCAGTTCACAGTAGTCCATCACTGGCCTCACCTTTACTTTGTTGCGCTGAGCGACCGCCATCAGCAGAATCAAGCCTCTGGGGGGTCCAAGTTTCGCATAGGGGTAAGGAATCAACCAGCCATCCTTGATTTAATCATGAAGTTCCTCTTCGTATGCAGGCCTCATTTGGTCGGGCACATGGTATTCTGTTACCTCATTTCGTAGTTTTCCTTGTTCCTGGTTTTCCGATTATTTCCACGCAGCTGTCCAAGCCTTTTGCTGCTGGTCAAACTCGACAATAAAATCTGGCTGATCAATCTTCAAAGCAGCACATACTGGAACCTTCTCCTGAAACTGTATCGCCCCCGTCTGCATTATGTGAGCACCACCTAGGGCTCTGATGGCATCATAGCCTAAAAACAGGTCAAAGCTCAGCAGTTTCTTGAGTACTACCAGCGCTTCGATGTTAGCTAAATTTTCAGAAAAATATATGTGCTTTCATAAATATATATGGAAAGAGTTTTGTGTTTAGTAAAAGTTTTTTACGTAAATATTATGCTAGTATAAATCATTTAGAATATCTGCATGAATATAATTACACGTAATAGTTAACTAAAAATGATCAGCCCATAAGAAAACAGAAAAAAACTATTAGGGAATTAATTAAAATGAACGTTTAAAGAATATGACAATTAGCTAGATCTTTTGCAGATAAATCCAATCCAATATATATAACAAAGTTGTATTTTCTTTTAAAATAAATAGAAAAAAATGTTTTTAATATGAACATCAATACACAAAACAAAAAAAAAATTATAGAAGTATAGATTATTACAGAGTCGTGTTTTAAAAGTAAAAAAATGTATTTAGATGCCATCAGTCAGAATCGAAACTGTAGACAGAATATAGCCGTTTAGATTTGCTAAATAATATTTTTCTTTCCTCTTTTCAAGATTTTGCAGGTTTGAGGTGTGAACTTTTAAAGGACCATTGTAAGCAAAAACCTTGCAAGGACAATGAAGATTGCAGCAACACGGAGGATGGATATATTTGTAAGCAGAAGAAAAAAGGTATCATCTCTTAAATTTAAATATTTATATGAGATATATTAAAGGAAACAGGTATCGCGACTGATAAAAAAACTATACAGGTTAGATAGAAGAAAGCAGGCATGCTCGCTTACATTTTAAATATTGAAATGGACAAAATGGAAGAAAACAAATATCATCTCTTACATTTCAAATAATTATAGAAACTAGATTAAGGAAAGGAAGTATCGTGACTGATAAAAAACGTCGTTCAGGATAGATAGAAGAGAACAAGTATGATCTCTTACATTTCAAATACTTATATTAACTAGATAACTGGTAACAGAAATCAGTTATGATCTTTTTTTTTTTTTTTTTTTTTATTACATTTTCACCCCAAACAAGGCAAATTGCCACTTTGGTGTAGGGGGCTACTGTCAGGGGCAACAACTACTGGGGTACTATGTAGGGATTTGGGCAGCAAGGTGTCGGTTCACGTTACACTTGAACTTCTGCACGTCAGTACTGTTGGGGAAGCAGGGACCTGGAATGGAATTCCAGAGTCTAGCGGTTCTGGGGAAGAAACTATTGGAGTAAAAAGATCTTTTACATCTAGGGATCTCTACAGTGTGGGGGTGGGATTTAGCAGCCTGTCGGGTTTGTCGAGGATGTTCACGTCGTGGGGGCACAAGTGATTGCAGTTCGTCAGAGCATTCACCACTAAAATACTTGTAGAAAAGGCAGAGGGATGCAACATTTCGTCGATGGGACAGAGGCTGAAGCTTAGATGCCAGTTCAGGGCCTATCAGGTATGCGACTCTCTTTTGAATCTTGTCAAGGAGCGAGAGACTAGTAGCAGATGCACCAGCCCAGATGTGGCAGCAATACTCCATACATGGGCGAATGGTGGATACTTTCGGGTGTTAGTAGTTTTCTAGCACGGTAGAGAGCCCACCTTTCTTGCAGCGGCCCTGGCAATGCCTTCAATGTAATTGTTCCAACTCCTGTTTCCTGTGAACGTTAGACCAAGGAGTTTGAAAGATGGACTCTCAGATAAAGATAAAGAGTCGTTGGCCATTGCTATGGGTGGTAGAGAGGGTTTCTTGTAATTATTGAATGAAACTAGTTTAGTCTTGGCAGCATTGAACGCGACCAACCACTTTTGTCCCCATTCCACTACAGATTGGAGGTCTTCCTCTAGTGTTTCTGCCATTTCTTTAGAAATGTGTTCATTCGTCTTCCTGTCGTGCCTGCCATAGAGTGTAGTGTCATCAGCATATATACCCATCTCAGAGGCAATGTTGTCGGGGAGGTCATTTATGAATATCAGGAACAATAGAGGTCCAAGGATAGAACCCTGGGGCACCCCCGCATTTATATCATATTGTTTAGATGTACGACCGTCGAGGACAACCTGGATTTTTCTCTTATCTAAGAAGGATTTAATTATGTTAAGTATTCTACCAGTGATACCGTAATTTTACTGAGGAAACCCTCATGCCATACCCTGTCAAAAGCCTTAGATATATCTAGAGCTACCGCTCTGCCCTCCCCCGCTTTGTCCAGTGAATGGTATATACGTTCAGAGATCACAGGTAGGATGTCTGCTGTGGAACGGGCTTGTCTAAATCCATATTGTTTGTCATTCAGAAGTTTAGCATCTGTAAGATGATGGACTAGAGCATGGTTAATTATGGTCTCAAATATTTTGGCAAAAAGTGGGAGGAGGCTAATGGGGTGATAATTTGATGGGTCTGTCCTTTCGCCAGAATTCTTGAATGCTGGTACAACAGAAGCAGTTTTCCAACAGCCCGGAAAGCAAGCTTCATTAAGGCATTTGTTGTAGAGTTTGGAGAGAACTGGAGCTACTTCGGCTGAGCACTTTTTTAATAGCACAGCTGGGATAAGATCGGGTCCACATGCTTTTGAGGTGTCAAGGTTTTTTATGATAGCATGCATCTGAGCAGAGGTGGTTTTCAGATCGTCTAGTGTGGCGTCTGTCCACATAGGAAAGTCAGGTAGGGGGTGGTTGGAAGGGTCCAGTGTGGAGTTTGAGGCAAACCGACTGGCAAGCATGTTAGCCTTGTCAGTTGCTTGGGAGACAACCTAGTGATTGTTGGTTAGTGGGGGGATTGTTGATTGCCCATTATTTACTACACTGTTGTAGATTTTCCAGAAGTCTCAAGCTCTTAGTTTTTGTGCTTCGATGCGCTTTTTAGTGGTTTCCGTAAATTCTCTCTTTTGGAATGAATACTGTTATTGTTTTTATCATTAAGTTGTATTCTTAAAATTTTTGTAAGGTAGATAGTTTAATTTTCTTATGTTGACTGTTAGGTTTAGTATATATGCGTATGAGGTTTGTTATTGGTTTTTCACTGAGTTTATTCAATTTTTGTAATATAGGTGAAATGTGTTGTTTTTCATATTATTTGGATTCTTCAGACTACTGTTCTTATTTTAAGTATCTTTTTCACAATGTTTCAATCAATGTACCCTCCGACCTTCTTCAGGTGTATCATGAGGTATATCTTTATGAGGATTCAATCTTCAACCTTCAGGAGAATTTTCCCTTGCAATTGAATTTTCCCAAGTACTCTAATCGCTGTGCCATGGGTCATTGCAGACAGCCATAGCTAATGGAACGAGGGCATGCTTAGTTTTATTTTTTTCTTGGTGTATGGAGTTGAACTGTTTATGAAATCAGTGTAAGGATACACAATTAAAAATCTGTTTTACTTTTCAGCATTGATTTAAAATAGTTTAAAATAAAAAAAACATAAAAATTCCATTTTTGATAATAAAAAAAAATTCAAATGATTTGACTAAACGAAAACAATCTTGCATTTTTTTTCATATTTTTATTCATATTTTTTTCTTATTTTTATTCATTTTTTTCATATTTTTATTCATTTTTTTCTTATTTTTATTCATATTTTTTTCTTATTTTTATTCATATTTTTTTTCATATTTTTATTCATTTTTTTAATTAATTTTTTTCATATTTTTATTTATTTTTTTTCTTATTTTTATTCATATATTTTTCATATTTTTATTCATTGTTTTCATATTATTACTCATATTTTTTTTCATATTTTTATTCATTTTTATTCATTTTTTTGTCATATTTTTATTCATAATTTTTTTCTTATTGGTTGTGAAAAAAATTCAATTATTTTAAATAAATTATTCAGTCGGCTAAGGATAGAAAATATTAAACTGGAAAAAGGAACAATAAAATGCCAAAGACATGTTTACTTAATTTTTAAAATTTCAAATAATTAATTACAAAACTGGTTCAAGAACTTCTGACATCAACAAGGACATTGGACCGAAGATGTTAGTTCCAAATCTTGAGTTAGTTTGACCTTTAACATCTAGCTGAAAACACTATCAAATTTTTTACCACTCTTTATCTGAACGTAGATTCCATGAACAAAGCTTCTTTCTGAGAACTGCATACCTGTGGAACTGCCTTCCGTTTGTCTGCTTTCCAACTGACTACAATATGGTCATCTTCAAGTCCAATATAAACAAGTTCTTGATGGGCCGTTTCCCTTATTCAACCCAGTTTACCAAACTTCCACTACAAAGAATTACTATGATATTATCCCATTGACTTCTGTCCACTCTTTAACCCTTATCTTCGAGTGGCCTGATACGCATGCATACTGACATAAATACAGATAACTTGCTTTATTTCATATATAAAGGACTGTTCTGAGTATAGACGGCAGTAGAGAGGTAGAAGTTTTTATAGAAGACGCTGGGTAACCCTGCAAGTTGTTACCCCTAAAGAAAAAGACACTACAGCTTTATTGGAAAACTTTTATTGAAAAAATCAAATCAGGTAACTTGATTATGTAATAGAGCTGACATCTATTTTATGTAGCCGCCTTCAGCCTCAATCACTGACTCGATACAGCTTCATAACTGGAAGTATGCCTTTTCCACATGCGTCGGCATGAGCTCGGCAAATACTCAGCGGATGGAAGCGATCAGGCTGGCTTTAGTGTCGTGGGAGTTCATGTGGGTGATGTTCTCAACGTATGACCAAACAAAGTAGTTCAGCGGGTTCAGGTCGGTGAAGGAGGAATGAGGGGGGCAGTGAGAGAAGGGTAGAAAGACATAGCACTTCTTCTGAAACCAAGCCTGGATCTCTTTGGACTTGTGGGTCAACACTGAATCCTGCTGCTACATCCAAGGTCTGCCAGCGGCCACCTGATTTCTCTAGGGGATCACCACACTCTTCAGCACACTCATGTACACTTTGGCATTGACCTTCAAGCCGACTTCGAAGATGTGAGGTGGTATGATGTGGCCCTCACTTAAATCCACACCAAAGACCATAACCATAGCAGGAAACTTTGTTTTCATCGCCCTGGTAACGTCCCTGTTATTCGGGGCAATCTAGCAATGCATTTTGAGAGTGATGGCAATGGTCTTGTTGTCATAACTTGGATATGTATAGAGCAGGAGTTCTACAGCGGTGCATCTCCGATCTCACTCATTGAACATTGTGTCACTTTCAGACATGAGAGTAGACTTCTATCACTCTTGGGATTTGTACATAACTGGCCAACAAGTAGATGGTTTTCAATAAAACAAGACAACTAATTTTTATCAAGCGGAAATAAAATCATGCTGTCTTTTCTATAGCGACTGTTTTATCATCAAATAAATGTAATATACATCATTGTAAAAATGATACTCTTTGAACTTCTCATTCAGGGAATTTTACTTGCAATGGTTGGTCTGACATTTGTATAACCGTTCCTTGCCCTGGAATGAATGACATATCAGAATGTCAGTCTTGTAAAGGTAAGTTCACTTTAATCATTCGGAATTTGTTATTCATATATATATATATATATATATATATATATATATATATATATATATATATATATACTAACAATTATATATATATACTAACAATTATATGTATACTAACAATTATATATATATACACTAACAATTATATATATACTAACAATTATATATATATATATATATATATATATATATATACATACATACATATATATACGCTTACGATTATAAAAAATATAAACTATGGAAGTCTATATTCTATAAATAATATTTCGAATTGTACCAAATATTATGCTCAATAAAAGTGAATTTTTACTTTCAGAGCATTATATCATTAGTTATTCTAAAAGCAAAAGATGTATTTAAACACAAATAAAAACCACTTATTGTAGTGTTTATAGCCCACTCCCCTAATAATTCAATTCAATATTCACATGCAAAATCGTCTTTCAAAAAGATCCCATGTGAATTAAATTCGTCTTCTTATTTTTGAAAGGTAACTTATGATATCTATCTATCTATCTATCTATCTATCTATTTGCATATATATATATATATATATATATATATATATAAATACACACACACACATATGTGTGTGTGTTTGTGTGTGTATTACAGAGACTCAAACCTATAAAACTCCTGCTACCATCTCGAGTGATGGTTTCATAATGTAATTAGTTATTCATAATTATATATACACACACACACACACATATATATATATATATATATATATATATACATATATTATAATTATATACACACACAAACACACACACACACACATATATATTATAATTATACACACACACACACACACACACATATATATATATATATATATATATATATATATATATATATATAATTTGTTCTCGCTTTGAACATTTTCCTAAAAAATATAAGGTGTAAGGCTTATCACCATGACTTAAGCATTAACAATAAACTTCAAGCGCTTATTTCCTCTGAAGACCAACCTCACCCAGAAATCTTAACAAATGAACTCCTTATCAACTCTCATAGAGAACAAAAGAAAATCGAAAGAATTGCTGCCAAATTTTACGGATTGAAAACCACTACCCACCCCAAATACAACCCTTACCTTGAGGAGTTTGAGAATTCCATGTTAAATTTAGTCAAAAAAATTAAATTTAAGAAACAAAAACGCCATTATAATCCGGTTACTCGAAAAATAAATAATTTTGCCGAAAAAGTTAAAAAGAATAAACATATATTCGTCCCTGCTGATAAGACAAACAATTATTATAAACTTTATTATCCTACATATAAAAGACTTTTGTATAAAGAACTTAATAAATCTTATAAAGTAGTCTTTCCTAAAACTTTAGATTCTGAAGCTAAACATTTACTGACTTCTATGAATATTCATAACTTCACTGAAATAATTTCTCCAAGTAGCTCTAGATTCACCCTCAAGGATCATAAACCTAATTTCTATGATAATCCCTCCATCAGATTGATCTGCCCATCTAACTCTGACTTAGGCGCTGTAAGCAAAAATATCTTAGATAGAATCATCCCTTCTTTTAAAGAAAAAGTAAGTTTCCCTCTTTGGCTAAATTCAGATTCCGTAATTAATTGGTTTGTCTCCCTTAAAAATAAACACCTTCTTAACTTCATAACCTTTGACATCCAAAATTATTATCAATCAATTTCTCTGATTCTTTTAAATAAGGCTCTAATCTTTGCTAAAAGAAATTCTGACTTAACTAATTTAGAAATTAAATTAATTCTCCTAGCGAGAAAGTCCCTTATACAATTTAACGATAAGTATTGGACTAGAAAGGACACCCCTGATAATTTTTACATCTTGATGGGTGCTTCTGACTCTGCAGAAGTTACTGATTTAGTGGGACTCTTCTCACTGAAAGAACTTAAATATCACTTTAAACATATCCAAGGGAGCCTTTATAGAGATGGTGCCCTTTTTACTACAACAGCCAGGCCAAGAGAGTACAACAAAAGAATTAAAAAATTACATAACTTCTTTAATAACTTTGGCCTTTCTATAATTATCGAACCAAACAAAAAAACTTCAAATTTTCTAGATGCTACACTTAATCTTAACACTGAAACTCATAGCCACTATCATAAACCGAATCTTACGCTTTTATACGTCCATAAATCTTCTAACCACCCCCAACTCAATTATAAAATCTATAGTACCATCCGTCTCTAGAAGAATTTCTGCTCTTTCTGCTGATAAAAAACTTTTAATCAAAATGCTACTTTCTTCAATAATGCCTTAAGGAACTCAGGACACAAGGAAAAGATTAAATACAACCATTATGCTCCTCCTGCTGGCCACCTTAATCTGTAATCACACACAATATGACTTGAAAGAAACCAGTTCAAATAGCAAGATCTGCCGCTATCAATAACAATGAACCAGTCTACATATATAACCCAAAACAAAATACTTATTGTAATATCTCTAACCCACTCAGTCGCATCAGGAGAAAGAAGAATATTTGGTTTAATCCTCCATTTAGCGTAAATGTCAAAACTAATATACCTAAGGAATTCTTCAACATTGTACAAAACTCTTTCAAATACCCACACAGATATAGTTCTATTTTCAATAAAACCTCAATCAGGATTTCTTATTTAACAATGCCTAATTTAGCACAAAGAATCTAATAACAAAAAAATTAAACCAGCCCAAAAAAGTCCCTTTCCCAATTAAACCCAAAACTAACTGTAATTGTAATAACAAACATCTTTGCCCACTCAATAATGATTGCATCAATAAAGATTTTATATATTCGTGCACAATTACTGCGCTCCCACGCAATCCTCCCATAACAAGCACTAATATTTCGTCTTCAAGTTATCCTTCTTCCCATCTTCCATCTGATATAGTTACTAATCCAATATACCACTCGAGCAGCCCCTCCATCTACAGTCATACAACTAGCAATAATAATAATAATAATAATAATAATAATAATAATAATAAGAAGAAGAATAATAATATTTCTCCTAACAGCCATCTTAATACTAACAACACTCATTATCCCCTCCAAAACAGTCGTCATATTATCATTGTCCCACTCTTTATTGAACACAACGAACAAAATTCAAACTATTTAACTAATACAAATCAGCAAATTAATATTAATATCAGACCTCGAGCTTTTAATAAAGTACATACATATATATATCGGCGCTACTTCAGCATTAATTAAGAAAAGAATATCAAACCACATTTCTTCTTTTAACAACCATAATTCTAATAATAACCAAGGAACTTCTCTAACCTCTTTAATTAAACAAAAACTTAACTAATAATACCCCCTTCTCAATCAAATCGACCATCATAAAAAAAAGTTATGTTTTATACTCCAGGCTCTAAGTCATGTCGCCTCTGCACAACCAAAGCTATAACTATAATTACTTCCTCTCAAAGTAACAATATAATAAATTCTAAAAACGAACTGATCTCTTTCTGTAAACATAAGTCCAAATTTAATTATGGTAATTTTGAAATTTCATAGCTATTATTTAACCTTTCAGATATATATAATTTTTCTTTAACATTATCGTTTTTTTCTACATACTTTCTTAATACTTTATAACTTAATAATCCTTTATTTTAATTCTTTATTTCTTCTTTGCTTGGCCGGTTTTTTATCTGAAATTTTCGTTTTAGTCTTTAAATATTCCTATCTATCGAATATATCAATCTACCTACACATTCATATCCTGTATGTATATTTACTTATATTTTACTATATGCATTTACTTACATACTTACTTGCTTTATCCAGAATTTGCAGATACAAGCCATCCTCTCCCTTTAATTCTTTTTTTATCTTTTTATTTTATATTTTATTTTTTATTTATTTTTTTATTCATTTATTTATTAATTTATTTATTCCATCTAGTGTCTTTTAATAACTCTTGCTGACCTTTTCTTAAGTAATAACCTGTACATTTCAGTTGACCTCTTTTTACCCTATATTTTTAGCACCTTTTAACATCATCTTGTCTGGATCATTTTGACATTTGCTTTTCTTTTTTATATTAACTTCTATCATCATTTAACCTTTTTTTTCTTCTTCACTGATTTTTCTTAATTACACTTTGTCTCGGCAGCCGTGTTAAACGCATATCTTATTTTTCTTTTATTAATATTATTGGAATCCCCCCCCTTTCCTTGTACATATTTGTGAATTATTCCATGGATTTGGCCTTTTGGATTATTTTGACCATTGTCCAACTACGCGATTTCCTTGGATTTTACTTGGGCGAATGGAAATTTAATTTCTTGGATTTACATTTTTGGATTTTACCGTCATTGGATACTTTACCTTTCACCAGACTATCCATTCGTGGGAAAACACCTTTTTCTTCATCATATTCTCTCTGCTTCACTTTTTGTTATCAAGTAAGATCTTTGACTTACTTGCAGTTTCATCAAATACTTTTGTATGCAAAATCCGATCCCGCATTTTGCTAATTTCTACCCTCTGATGAGAAGGAAAGTATTTCTTCGAAACTCCGCGGATTAAGGACTATCCACTTATTAAGTGTTTCCTTTTCAGATTAAATATGTTTTTGATTTTTTTTCAAAGTGTTTTTGAACATGTTTTATTAACTATTTGCTCTTATTATAAACTCTATCTCCTATTTATTTTGTCGAGCTTTTACATCTGGTTGAGATTACTTTATAAATATTAATTCTTTAATATTTATAATATACTTTAGTTTTACCATCATGGATTATTTTGGTAAATTTAATTGTGATTTTTTTTATTATATATATATATATATATATATATATATATATATATATATATATATATATATATATATATATATATATATATATAATTATCAAACCCATTCGCTTACCTATCAAGAAAAAATCCTTATCATTCAGGAAAAATACCCAAACCATCAGTACATATACACAGATTGGTCCAAAGACAGCAACGGAACCGGATGCGGAGTCGTATCCACTAATATTACCTTACAGAAGCGACTACCAGACCATGTTTAAATTATTAGTGCCGAAGTCACAGCTTTAGATATGGCACTAGACCTCATTACTGACCTCACATAATTTTTTTCAGACTTCCTATTGATACCTGAATTCTTAAAGAATAAAATCTTAAATAACCCACTACTCATACAACTATTACAAAAAATACATACTCTTTCACAAAACAAAAATATCAAATTCTGCTGGATCCCCAGTCATTTTGGAATTCAGGGCAATGAAAAGGCCGACATAGCTGCCAAAAACGCATTAAAACTCAATAAAAGCAACATAAAAACTCCACACTCTGACTACAAACAATAAATAAATAATCTCATTATAAAGAAATGGCAAGAAAAATGGAATAACTGTCCTAATAACAAACTTTTCAAACCCACAATAGAAGAACGATTACCAGATACCAGAAGGTTACATAGAGAAGAATTGATTTTGTCCCGTATTCGCATAGGATACATGCACATTACCTACTCCTTCCTGCTAAAAAATAGAAGACCCTCCAGAATGTTTTGCATGCCAAGAACCTTTTACGGTAAAACACTTTCTTTCGCGCATATTTGGCACAATTATTACAATGTCAACAATATGAAAGAACTATTTAAAAAAATAAATTCCAACAAAATATTAACATTTCTGAAAAAAGTAAACTTATATAAAAGAATATAACTTTAATTCAATCCATTTTAATTTAATTTAAATTGTCTATCATTTATAAAATTTGTGATAAAAATGGGCATTCTTCCTTTTAATCCTAGTTCTTGTAAATCTTTCATTATGCCATGCCTCCGTGCTGAGTCGTATGCTTTTTCAATATCGAACAAGACTGCTGTAAGATGTTCTTTCTTGATAAAGGCTTCTCTGATGAAGGTTTCTAGCCGAATCAGGTGGTCCATGGGGCTTCTTTCATTCCTAAATCCTTGAAGTTGCTGTATTAGTTTTCTCAGATCCATTTCTGTGATGCTTTCATTAGGGGTATGTATAGTGAGCAAATATTGACAGTTTTGTGGAGCGTTGCTTTTATTTCAGTAGCCTGCAGTTTAGTATTAATGTGTATTTGACTTTGGGATATGTCATTTCTAATAAGGATTGATGTACTTTCAGAGGCTCTGAGTCCAGTATTGTGTATATAGTTATACCGATTTTTGTTTTTAATTTTTATATTGTTGTCCGATTACATAAAGGTTTCTTGGAGACATACTACTACGGGGAGTAATTTATCGAGTAGAATAGTGAGCTCATTTAGGTTTGCCTTTAAAGCATGACAATTCAACGATTATATTATTTGTCTTATTTCTATCCGGTATGATTCTGTGTGTCATGTTTTGTATTTTAGTTTGTTATTTGGGTGTTTTGAATTTAGTTATCTTTTTTTTTAGTTCTCGTCTATCTCAATCTCTCCTTCTCCAACATCAGGGGTCTACGTTTCAACCTTTCAGAGGTTGAAACCCAATTACAGGAGACGATACTGGACATATGCTTCCTAAGCGAAACTTCTCTAGACGGGTTCATAATTAAAGGATATTCTAACTTAACATCTAAATCTGACCCCCAAGATCGCCATGGGCATGAAATATGTGCCTACATTAAAGATGGCTTTCCGTGTGGTAGAGATATCTCAAGTGAAGACCATAATTTACCTTATATGTGCTTCCGGATTGCACTTGCTTACACCCCTGCATTTATATTTGCCCTCCATTACCCTCACAACAGCGGAGTTACTATCTTTAAGAGCATATCTGAGAAAATTGAGCACATCCTGTCTGCTCATCCTTCGGCTAACATCCACATTTGTGGTGACATCAATGACCACAATGTGGAATGGCTGACCCACTCGAACAAGACAGATGATGAGGGGAGGTTCTGTCATGATTTCGCCATTGCCTATGACGTCTCCCAGATTGTTCACGAACCCACCCGTGTGCCCGATACCTCCTGTCAGTATGCTAGCCTTCTAGATTTTTTTCTCACAACTTCCCCTGAGCTATGTTCATGTTCTGTTCTGTCTCCTCTTGTATCTTCTGACAACTCGGTTGTATCAGTTAAGATAAAAATGAAATGTAATAAGTCTTCAGACGTACCTCTTCACTGTACTGTATATCGATACTCTACGGCTGACTGGGATAGCTTCTGTACATTTATATCTGATCTACCCCTGCATTTCATGTTTAAATCGCGCACAGAAATCACTTTATCCATAGCTACCAACGTGATAGATGCACTGAGAATAAAACTGCTTTCAGGACTGCGGCAACCACTGTAAAAGAGTAATAAAAAATGCAAGAGAGCTATATGCTCAGTTCATTAAATCCAAAGTAGCTGAGCAGCAGCTTGGTTTCCACCAGTTTTGGTAAATACCAAACAGGATCCTGAACAAAAGTGTGTGTTCTATCCCAACCATCATTAACAGACCTGAGGTCATCTCATCAGCATGAGACAAGGCCAAATTATTTGCCAAGAACTACCCTATGTGATGAAGGCCATCAACTCCCCATATTTCCTCCTATAACACACAACACACTATGCAATATGCAAATATTTGTGTGCGTGATGTCGCCAAGCTAATCAAGAACCTTGATTCCAGTAAAGCAACTAACCCTGACGGCATTCCAATTATAGTGCTGAAAAAGCTTCAACCAGAACTTGCTCCCATACTTACAAAACTGTTTAAGCGTTGCCTTAAGAAGTGCTTCCCAACACCCTGGAAAACCTCATCAGTATGCCCTGTATTTAAGAATTCAGGTGAGTCGTCTCCCTCTCAGTACAGATCAATAATTCTCCTGTGTGTCATGAGTAAGTTGCTGGAATCCATAATAAAAAGAGAAGTAGTTAACCACCTCAGCAGAAATAACCTTCTTAGTGACATGCAATATGGTTTTCGTTCTGCCAGATCTACAGCAGATGTGCTAATGGTTATATCTCATAGGATTAGGGAATCTCTTGAAAAACGTTTCCTTTCTAGAACAATTGCTCTTGACATATCAAAGGCCTTCGATAAGGTATGGCACAAGGGCCTACTTCACAAGATTTTCCAGCTATGGCATCACTGGAAATGTTTTCTCAATCATTAAATCATTTCTCTCTGATAGGCTCATAAGAGTAGTGGTTGACGGGCAGAAATCAGAGGCCCTCAGTATTAATGCTGGAGTCCCTCAGGGGTCCATCCTGGGTCCAACTCTCTTCCTGATCTACATCAATAATCTCCCAAAATACATACTTAAATCATTCGTTGATATCTATGCTGATGACACGACCATCTATGGCAACACAGCAAACGCCGTAAATGACAAAGTTCTCTCTGATTTTCTATCCTCTGATCTTGAGCGCGTGGTACAGTGTGGTAGAGGTGGCTGGTTACTTTTAATGCATCTAAAACCAAGCTCATCTTTACATCATCAACGCTCTGATCTCCATCTGGTATCAATTGAAATGGATGGCTCTCGTCTAGGGAAGCTCCATATTTTGATAAGCTTCTGGGCTTGACCTTTACTCCTGACCTGAAATGGAACATGTACATCAAGTCAGTTGCCAAGGTCACTGGAAAAATAGTAGGATCCTTCTACCACTCCAGTAGATATCTCACTGCTGATGCAATTCTCTATCTATATAAAGCCAAGTACATCCACGGATGGAGTACTGTTGCCACATCTGGGCAAGAGCTGCTAAAAATAGCCTATCCTGCCTTGACATAGTACAAAATAGACTTCATGGCTTAGTGGGGATTCCCTTTTCTCTTCCCTGCAAACTCTCTCCCACAGGAGAGACGTTGCGAGCCTTTCTTTGCTTTATCGTTACTTCCATGGCAAGTGCTCGTCTGAGCTGCAATCTCCGATGCTCCCTCACCAATGACACTTAAGAAAGTGTCGCACATGGTGGGCTTCAATCACTCTACTCGTATCTATGATAATTGGTTAGAATACAAATCTGTTGAAAAGACTGGCATATTTTGATCTCTTGCAGTTCTCTGCTGATGATGTTACATGTCCAGAGTTTTTTGCTGATTCCATCACGGACGAGGGCGCAAAAGTGCCAATAAAGCCGTGTATCATATTAGTGATTTGCTGTTTGATTTCCATGTTTGTGTGTCTTTGAAGCGCGTGGTCATATAAAATAGTTGGGTCAGTTTTTTTCCATCTGGTTGTAGCAACTTTTGGTCGATCCATTCCTGATCTCAAGTGTTTTCCACTGGAGTCAGGATGTTTCCGAACAGGAGGGTCTCAGAAAGAGCAATTCCCATGTAGGTAGGAGGGAGATCATTCTCTAGCCGTCTGGTTAATAACTGTAATATGGTCTTTACTTGAAATGTTGTTTGGAGTTCATCATTGCTGACTATTGGTTCACGTTCATGAATGCGATGGTGTTCATCCCTGATGTAAGATCACGTGCACTCTCCACTTGACAACATATCGTCGTCTCTCTCTCTCTATAGCAGTTGCCCGATGGGATGAATTTACAAATATATAAAAAAAGAGAAAATAAACACAAACTCCGACACATTCTACAAATATCAGTTACCCTCTGAGTGTGTGTGTATTACCATCAACCCACTGAATGCTTAGGTCCGCCTCTGTGTCTTCTCCCAAGGCTGTGTTCATCAGTTGCTGTCAGCTCATTTCGGTCTACTCTGGTCCACGACCTGCCTTTTACTGTGTCCAACTGGCAACTGTCTTCAACTCATAAACTGTTTTCAACTGTCACAAATCCAAGACAGCTGTCCCTAATTGGCCTCTATATCCGATCTTTTGTTCAAATCATCTGTTACACTTTGTTTAACAGTCTTATATCAGTTTCTTTTTGTCTGCATTGATGAATAACTTCATCTTCATTATTCTGCTGATAAATTTATTTCCTCTTTTTTTATTTCCTAACATTTGTGGATGGAAACAATGTCGATAGTAAGAGATTTTGTGATCACTACTCAACTGACAACTTCTTATTTGATTATTTGATTATTTGATTGCGTATCTTTATGAGAGTGTTTCCGGCTGTTTTGACAAGATTGTTGAGCTTCTTGATTAGAGCAAGCGATGCACTTTAAATACATTTGCGAATGAAAATAATTTATTTATATTGTTTGGATTCTCCAAACTACTGTTTTCATCTTGAGTGTCACCTGCACAACGTTTTGGTTCATGTGTATCTTGTTGAACTCGGGAATCTTTCTATTGAACTCAGGAATCTTCTGAAGGTTCAATCCTCAGTGCGGGTGACACTCACAATACAATTGTGAATGACTTAGGACTTATACTCGATCATGGCTGACAGAAAGAGAACATGCTTCAAAATTCTGTGCAGATCTTTTAGTTTGACATAGATATTCCTGAGTTTGACAAGATACACTTATTGTCAGGACAATTTTCTTTGTGGAAATATGGATGGCCACTTGCATAGTTTTTACACATTGCAGGCGCTTGGAGTTCAATGTTGATGCCTTCGTATTAGTGGTAAGATTATAGTATTTTTGTATTAGTGGTCAGATTATAGTATTTTTGTATTAGTGGTCAGATTATAGTATTTTTGTATTAGTGGTCAGATTATAGTATTTTTGTATTAGTGGTAAGATTATAGTATTTTTGTATTAGTGGTCAGATTATAGTATTTTTCTAATATGTTTACCTAAACAGTCTCAAATCGCTTAATTTCATTTTATATGTTTGCTTAGACAAAGATAACTAGAAAAGTGGTTGGATCATTCTACACTCCAGAAGGTATCTCACTCCTGACGCAATACTTTATCTGCCTAAGAGCCAAATATGTGCTAAGATGGGGTACTGTTGTCATATCAAAAAAGGTACTGCTCAGAGCACCTTATCCTTCCTTGACAAATTACAAAACCAACTTTGTAATCTAGTGAGTGATATCCTCTTCTCCTTTGTATATCTATCTAACAGAAGAGATGTTTTTAGTCTTTCTCTATTATTATTTTCATTTTATTATTATTTTCAGGGCAGGTGCTCAGCTAATATTCAATCTATGTCCCCGTATTCACAACAAAAATTCGTGTAGCTACAACCGTCAATAATTTTCCCTTCTCCATTTTTGTGGTTAAAATTAATCAAAAATTTCAGGAGAAAAGTTTCTTTCTTAGAACTAACCATCTATGGAACAAAAATACAGCGAGGCTGCTGTCCAGCTGACTATAACATTGTCGTTTGCAAGTTCAATGAAGCAAATTTTGGTGAGCCGTTCTCTTAAATAATTACTTTCTGACAAACTTCTATCAAAACCAATCAACACACTTTTGTCTCATTGGCTTCCTGACATTCAATTAACCCTCAACCTTGAGTGATTGGGACCTTCATAAGTGGTAGTCTAAGTAAGAAAAAATATTTTTAGTTGTATTTGGTCTCAGTGTCATTTCATCTCAACTTATTTGTAGTCGGTCATTGTCACCTGCTTATTTGTGTTGGTTTCCGCACTTCATGATTGTTTTAATATGCCAGCCTGAATAGAGCAGTGTCATCACCGAAAGTAAGAACCAAGTTAGAAGGAGAATCCAAAACACAAAGGTGAATAGTTAAACAGAAAAGAAAAATGTGATAAAATAGAAATAGGAAGAGAATTATCTACATTCATTATTTACATGATGTATAGAAGAAATTGTGCACAAGCAAAGAAATTTGCAGAAGCAAAGAAAGAGAGCTGTGAAAAGAGGAACGGTGCAGTGCATAGTCATTAGTTTCCTAGTTCTTTGAACCATGTTCTTGACTTCCTAAATTTTTGAGATGAGGATTCGTAATTTGGATTATTTGAATTATTAATACTACTATTCTCACCTGGCGTGTTATTCGCAAAATGTTTCAGCAGATGTAATCTCGAACCTTCTTCAGGTGTATCTTGTCAAACTCAGGAATCTTTTTGTTTAACTTGGGAATCTGCACGAAATTGCAAATAGAATGCAAGGATCCGTAGTGTAATGGATAAAGTACTAGGAAAAATTCAGTTGTAAGCAACACTCTTTTGGAGGTTGAAGCTTAATCCTCAGTGTGGGCGATATGAAGAATACAATTGCAAATTATTAAATTTCTACCCAGTCATGGCTGATGGAACGAAAGTATGCTACCCTCATGGACTAAATAAAGTGTTCCATTTGAAATTTTGTGCAGATTCCCGAGTTTGATAAAAAACATTTCAGAGTTCGACAAGATACACCCGAAGAAGGTCAGAGGTTACATCAGCCGAAATGCTGTGAAAATAGAAGTTAAGGTGAGAACAGTAGTCTGAATAATATAAACACTCCCTGTTCCGGAATTCTTTTTCTTATTCAGATTAGAAAGATTCCTGAGCAGTGACAAGTGAACTGCCTAAGTGTTTATCCCTTTTATTAGATTTTTAGTATAAAAAAATGTTCAGCTTTTAAAGTATTCACTGTATATTATGATCCCTGCTTGTTTCATATGGTTCACTTTGAAAATGTCCATGTATTCACAATTTTGCATTCGTTAAGCACTCTTCTCAGTTGAGTATCTCTATGCATTCATTCATTTTGAGGTTTCAATTCTTAATCATAAATAGTACACAGTCTCCTATGTCTAAAGTTTCGAGTTTTGCGTATTACTATTTTACATTGCATCTCCTAGGTATGCCAATGAGTGTCATCATCGCTATAATAAACAAGAATGGAGATAAGAAGTCTCCTTAGAAAATGTCTCTCTTTATCCTTATCTTTGTCAAGTGTTGTCCTCCAGCTGTCACTTCCAATATCTATTTTTTCATCACTTCTTAATGATGCTGACAATCATGTTTAGCAGTATTTACTCACCAGGAGTTTTCACACAAGTCACTATCAGTGATGACAATAACCAATGATACTGCCTGTAGTCTGAGTTATAACAAATTTCTCTAGATTTAGAGCACTCGCCCCTTCTTTTGATAACCGTTGCAAATCAGTTTGCATGATCACACCAGCCGTTTACCATTGATGTGTCATTGGCAATAAACCTTCTCCAACGATCCAGTACTCTCTGCACTCTTCCAATAGAAATATAGTTTTTCTATTCATATTGACATTTTACGACATTGTGTTTATGTGTATGAGTGTTATTTGGGGGAGGGCAACTAGTGGCATATTTGGCAGTTTTAGTTCTCCTGGATTCATGTTCTTTCTATTTCAACTTATGTGTGACTCATTAACGTTCGTAGTTTATTTAGGTTGGCTTCTGCATTCAATAATTATCCGTAAGATTTTGGCTATTTTTTTCATCATTGTTGTGTGTTATATGTTCTAAAACTTCTCTTCGTTTCCAATGATTTCTAGTTTGTTTTTCTAGTTTTTTGATGAAAAAAGCTGATTCGTTTTTACTTCCATCTCCCAGAGGATTTTGTGATTTTCATTTTTCAATAGTCTCCATTTTGTTTTCTATACAGAGTGTCTGCACGTTCAAAATGTAGTCATTTTTATAGATCCTTGTGTTCTTCCTTTCGTCACAGCTTTGGCTATTTTTCTCCTTTTTTAATTAGTTTGCAGTATTTATTTGTTATGTTATTTACCGCTTCGTCTCTTTGTCAATAGTGTCTACATTTACTATTTTCAGAAGATTTGTCTATTTTTATCTATTCTCTTACCCCTACTTGATATGTAGAGTTGGTCTGTAGCATCGTCTTGGCACAGTGCATTATGTATAGTCATTAATTTCCTAGTCTTCTGATCCATGTGCTTGAGTTCTTTTGTCTGACCCATAAAGACTTCAGAATATATGACTCCAGTAACTGCTTAGGTATTTATTCACATTTCTTGTTTCTTTCTATTGTCAAAAGTAGATCAATATTTTTTTTTCTTCTGTTTTTCAGATTCAAGTGAAAATTTCGATATTTTCTTTGAGTCGAGTGTTTCAGGAGGAGCGACGTTTTCACACTATACAACATTTAAAGGAAACGACTTTTCGGTTTGCATGAAAATCTTATTTTCCGACGAAATGATTTCTGATGGAATTTTCATCACTCTATTTAAAGAGAATTCAATGAAGTAAGTTTTTTGTTTTGTTTTGAGATCAATAAGAGATTCTGTCCGTTTATTGATCTGTTACATTTCACTTTGAAATTGTATTTCAATCGATAAACACACATTGAATGGACGCATCTTATTCTACTCAACATGCGACTTAAGTGTCAGGGATTAGAGAGTATTTCATTATTGAAATCACATACGTTCATAAACAATTTCTGCATTCTCTCTATATATTTTATTTTCTCACTCAGACGCTCTCTCTCTCTCTCTCTCTCTCTCTCTCTATATATATATATATATATATATATATATATATATATATATATATATATATATATATATGTATATATATATATATATATATATATAAAGAGAGAGAGAGAAAAGGGGGATATAAAGAGATAGATTGAGATATTAAGAATTCAATGACCGGTGGTCAGAATGTTACATTTGCCTTAACGTTAATCCTCTTGTCTTTAATTCCCTAAATCACTTGGGGGTGCCCTTAATAGGAATGCCAACGGAGCTTCCCAGTAACTTTTTGCAGATCAGACCGCCTCTCCTCAATCGCACTTTTCCACCCTGGTGTCTAACTTCTTACAGTGGGAGAGAACTAAGCAAATCACTTTGGTCTGTTACTTAGAAGCATTCTTATTCCGACTGGATGCGATTGTCTAGTCAGCATTCCCAGTCGTCGTGGGAACCAGAGGCAATCGCTGCAGTACCCAAGCAGCCTTTTTCAAGGCTAACTGTCACAAAATAATTATGCGGTTCACACTCCACTCTTTACTGCTGCCTAAAATAAAAAGTCTGTTGTTTTGTTTGGTTGCGAAAAATAAACTTCTGTGTTTTCTCTTGCTGTTAAAAAGAAGTGCTTGGTTTTTTTTTCACCCTATTTTCCTCCTTCGCATTACAGGTTCGAGCCTTCCTGCCTACCACTTTTTTATTCCTTGTTTCGAGGCTTACCTAATGGATATTTTTCCTTTTAAAACAAAAACTGAATTATTTTAACATTCGCTTAAACTTTTTTTCACACCCCTATCCACCCAGGCTGCCTCTATTTTCTTTTAGGTTGTATTGACTCCTTACTACACCTCCTCCCCACACTCGGGCAACGTAGGTACCCCCGTTAGTATCTCTATATATAAAGGACAGAATGTGTGTGTGTGTGTGTGTATGTGTGTGTGTGTGTTGTTATGCCTCGACAAAGGCGACAGATCCTTACGATATGGGTATTATTTTAAAGCTTGATCTTTCGGACGACAAATATCGAAAAATTGGCCAAAACATTAATTCCTTCAACCGAAACTCGACCATTTTGTACAAGGAGGGGTCGCTTTTTCGCCGATATTTGAGCAAGTATTGTCACGGTTGGATTGACATTACTTAATTTCAACGCCCTCCTATTCTGGTTTTGCGATGGAGACATCGGCAAAGACGTAACTTTTTTTTCTTCCTTCGCGTTACGGGTTCGAGCCCGCCCATTACCACTTATTTTTGTTTTTGTTTTTTTTTAACACATCTACCTACTATTTTTTTATTCCCCCTCCCGTTACTACCACTTTTTTCGGGGCCCTAAGAAAAAAAATCATATTAGACAAGTCCATACCTTTTTTGGACATCAATATTATCAATAATAATGATCATCTAAGTTTTAAAGTCCATCGAAAAAAAAAAAACGAATAAAAACGATTTTTATTCTCATCACGATGATAAAGTGAAAAAAGTTATTCTAATGAGATGTTTTCTTAGAGAATATACAGTGAAGAATACATTAACGAAGAATTTGAATATATTGAACGTACATTTATGAACTTACAATACCCTCAATATATTTTGACAAATACAAAAAGGAAAGCACTAAAAATTTACCATAACCGAAACTGAGACAATTTTCTAAATAGCCAGACACACGACAGACAATCAATATTACCAACTAATAAAAACAACGACACAATCTATAAAAAACTTTAATAAGACAGGTATTCAAATAACAAAAAGAACCTCTTTAATAATTAGGGATCTAAAACATAAAATTATGACTAATACTAACACTAACATCAAGGCCGGAATATATTCCATACCCTGCCTTGATTGTGGAAAAATATACGTAGAAGAAACTGAATGAAAATTAAATAAAAGAATATACGAACACAAACGAGATGTGAAAAACAACAATACACTCAACGCCATATTTTGCCACATCGTGGAGAACGACCACCATTTTAATTTTAAGAAAGCAACTTTCCTCAAACACGTACATAGCAGATCCACACGACGTTTAATTGAGTCGGCTATAATCTCCCATTCCAGCAATATAATTAAACAAAGAGTTTTTTTCCACGTTGCTCCCTATCTGTCGAAAATAATTATTAAAGGGAACAATTTAGACACAGGTTACACTTGAAACACACACACACACACACACACACACACACACACACACACATATATATATATATATATATATATATATATATATATATATATTAGTGTTGTGCCGATGAATCGGAATCGGAATCGGGAATCGGTTAAATCGGTAATTTTCGGGGAATCGGAATCGGCATCGGAAAAATTTGTGTATAATTTCCGATTCCAAAATCGATTCTTTGAATATTTTTCAAAAGTTAATTTTCAATTGCTGGTACCGATTATAAATATTTATTTCTTTTAAACTATTAGTAAAACTAAACTCTATAGATCTACGTACTCGTTATAGAATGAAGTTCTCATAACAAAATCACGTAATTTCATTAAATAGTTTTTGTTTTACGCTCCCTTGACTAATTATCGCATTTTTTTTTAGGAAGATTCCGAATTTCCCAAATCGTTTTTACGGCATAAAATAAAAACTATTTGATGAAATTACGAGATTTTTTTATGAGAACTTCATTCCATAACGAGTACGTAGAATATATATTTTTTTTATTTTTCGTTTTTTAACATAGTGTAAACTGCACAAGCACCCTTTTTTTTAATACGTGAAGACAGTTTAGAGCTTCATCCTAGATCTAAAAATAATTTGTTTTTTAGTGGGTTTACAAATATCGTCCAGAAGTAGAATTTCAATGAGGGGGGACTTTTAAATGTAAATATAATTTCTTTTTCAATCTGAAAAATTTCTAAATGGTTTCTCTTTATCTATTTTATCCAGACTTTGATAAATTCATTGTGAGATATTCATGTATATTTTTAACTTTTCCGAAACCCGAGAAAAATGTGACGGTGTCAGACAATGTGGCTCCAGGAAAATAAAATAAAACTCTATTCGTTTGAAATCTTTTCATATTAAACTCCTTGAGAAATTTGGCAAGTGGGTGTGAAAAAGTATTGTTGTCGAAACCAACGGCATCGAAGGTGTTAATTACCCCATAATACTTTCAACTCAACTTTTGAGTGAGATTGGCGGGCTTCAGCGAGGCCTCCGTGATATATATATATCTCACGGAGGCCTCGGCTTCAGACGGCATTGGCGCCGTCGTAGCAATCCTTAAGTATAAACATAAACAATACCGGCAGAATCAAAGAAAATCACACTGAAAGCATATTTCAAATTAAATCAAAGGCCAAGCCTTTTCACAATTTTGCCCATTACTTGTTGGTCCCCCCGATTTATCGGAGAGGGACTATAGTTTTCAGTGGCGTTCGTCCGTTCGTTCGTCCGGATGATTCCCGGATAACCGTCCATTACTTTTTTCTGAAATTTTGCCACAAGTTGTACTCCAATACGTAGATGTGCACAACATCGAATTTTTTTTAAAGAAAACTCTCGTTGCTCCCCCAGGGGCTGAAAAGGGGTCAAAAATGCCCAAAATGGCAAAAATGACACTTTTGGCCCCATAACTTTTTTCCCGTCCATTAGATTTTACTGAAACTTGTCCAAAATGTGAAGGCAATTGTTGCAAATGTAAATTCAGTATCGCTGACCTTGGCAAAACTCTGGTTTGGGCCCCCCGGGAACTTTTAGGGCTAAAAACCACCCCTTTTTTAGGCTCTTTTTTTCATATTTGTCTAAAATGTGATTATGTATCTCTATTTAGTGTTTTTTTATGGTGCTGAACTCAAATTTACATGTCTTAAGGCCTGAAACATAGCCGTTTGTCCATTTTTACAAGTAATCAGCTCCCCCATGGGGGCAAAAGAGGTAAAAAATACCTCAAAATGACTCTAAATAGACAAAATTGACATATTTTTCAGAATAACTTTTCATCCATTCATTAGATTTTTCTGAAACTTGGCAAAACCATGGGCATACCTGATATACATCTGATGGAAGTATCACTGACCCTGGGAAAAATCAGAGTCACAAGCCCTGGAGGTTTTAGGGCTAATATTGGGTGTGGAGCAAAAGTTGAACTTAGTCATTTTTCTGAAAACTTTTGAAAATTTTTTTTTCACTCAAAATTGTTTTTTTATCAGTTATGTATCACTTTTTTTATCACTTTATTCGATCCCCCCTCCTCACATAGAGGGGGACCATGCATGCACGGCTTGTTATATTTGTCAATACCGATTGCCGAGTGAGGGAGCAGCAAACATACCGACAAAACCCAACACTTTTATATTCTACTTTTCATTTAATTAGCAATAATGTTTGATATTATTTTTCTGGGCAAAATATTTCTTTAATTTTAGACAATTCTTTCGCTACTTTGAAAATAAACTGCATTCTTCTAAAGGTTACATAGCGAATTTTCGCAAAGTTTCAATTTTTGTTTTGTTTATTTTACGCATATAAAATAAGTTTAGATCTTCTTTAGTTTTACTAATAGTTTAAAAGAAAGAAATATTTATAATCGGTACAAACAATTGAAAATGAACTTTTTAAAAATATTAAAAGAATCGATTTGGGAATCGGAAATTAGGCACAAATTTTTCCGATTCCAATACCGATTCCGATACCCCCAAAATTACCGATTTATCCGATTCCCGATTCCGATTAATCGACACAACACTAATATAAAACGATTAGGAATTTAAAATAGACGGTCAGTTTCACAAATAAATATAACGTAACATGAGCTGTAGTGTGTTACCAATTTTAAATTATGTGCGCTTATTGGGGATAGGGTGTCTACTTTTTAAGCGATTACACATGGTTTTACAACGTTGCAAACCGAACTTAATTTAGTGGGAAACACTTTAGTTAATATCCATAAAGAATTAGGATGGCCAGAAATGATGATCATTTTACGTTAAATTTATATTCGAAACTGATCTTACACTCTAAATTCTAAATGATCGCTTTTCTTTCCGCCAATTAAAAAAATGTTCTAACACGTAATCTATAAAAGTAATATTTCATTTTGGAATAGGGATTTAGCTGCGAGAGAAAGCACAGAAAGCTCACGCAATCTCACGTTAAAAATGGTTTTCATAATAGTAATATTATTATTTAGAAATTCGTTCGTAACAATGAGATGTGGCTTTGCTAAGTGGCGTTGTTAAATATATTGTTTTTACATCGTTTTCTTATTTTGCCTACCAATCTTCGAATATTTTCCACTATTCATGTAAGTAGCATGTTATACAGTAAATACGAACTGGTACAATATAGCTTTGTTTTAAAATCAAAATAAATGTTTTGTTGTGTTACAATTTTTAATCAATTACAAGGCAAACATTTGAGATAAAATATACGCGGACATTAACCAGGGGTTTATGTAATAATTTGAAAATTTACGAAAAAACAAACAAAAAAAAATCTCTAATTAAATATGTATAAATTTTACAAGAATCGGAATCGGAATCGGGAATCGGATCGGAATCGGAAATTTTGAACGGAATCGGAATCAGAATCGGAATCGGGAAAAATTTTGGCATCGTCCCATCACTAATATATATATATTCTAAATATGAAGTTAGAAAGAACGACCACGTGCGTATCTGTATTTTTTTTTAAATAGACAAACATATATTTATTTAAAGTTTCACATTTTCGGTTTATTAAGCCTTCATCAGGAATTTTCTTTTTAAAGAATACAATTAAAAAATGTTTTTTTCTTACGTGCCATGATGTCATTTGGCAGAGTTTGTTTGTCGAAGGTAGATATGTGTATTGTCAGTTCAGTGGTAAGCTCTGTTCATGCGCAAATGGGTAGTTTAGTAGTACCTATTTACTATGCCTCCCCACGGGACAGAGTTAGACACCAGGGTCGTTTTTTAACGTGGAGAAAAGGTACAAAAAATAAAAATTGTCTCAGTCGTAAAGGATTTCTCCTCCACCGAAAGAGAACAAGAAATGGAAGTGCAGCATCTGAAGAACTGATACTACACTTTGATCTTGACCAAAAGGCCAACCCTCCAAAGTAATCCACTTTTAAGAAGCACGGAGAAAACGGAATTCAAAATATGAAGTTAGAAAGAACGACCAAATTTTAATTATGAACCTCTATTTTATCAAATAAGACAATTTTATTAAATTTAAAGTCTAACATAAATTAAAATTTTTTAAAGAAGCTTTATATCAATTTCAAATTATAATTAAAAAATTGAAATTTAATTTTAAAATAAAAACTTTCCGATATTAATTTCAAATTCAAAAAACAATAAAAAGAAAAACAAATTGAATTTCTATTTAATCTATGTTAAACTATATTTAAAATTTAAACATTTCAATGTAGTCTTGTTTTTTAAGGGGGGAATTCTTTTCCCGTTTAAGGGATGTATATTCTATATTAAACTCTTACAAATTATATTCCATTTTTACGGATAAATTATATTCTTACAAAGTTATTCCTTTAATTTAAAATTAAAATATGAATTATAAATTATAACATATAACAATTAATTTTAAAAATATATGATTAATAATAATAATAATAATAATAATAATAATAATGAAATTATAAAAATAAAAATAAATTTAATACATTGAAAGTTAAAAAATTATATAATAAAAAATATTATAATAAAAAATTATTATAAATATTTAATATATAATAATAAAATATCACAAATACAAATTATAAAAATTACATTATTTTTTTAAAATAAAATTCTTTTAAAAATCAAAGTTATTTAGGAATTCAGATTTTGTCGTTTTACATGTTGCAATCTATAAGGAGTGCTCTCCTTCTGTGTATACAACATTTAAGGGATTCTCTATGCACATTGTAAGCAGCATTTTCCTGAGCCGTGAGTTCACCGTAGAGTATGTTTTTTTCGCATTGCAAAGTGAGCATTGTTAAAATTCTAGGAGAGTATAATCGTTTGGGTTCAATTGTCCTCCATTTAATGGTAAAAGTGGTCCCTTTTCCTTAAGCTTCAACACGTGGGTTGCTAAGGCTGTCTTAATCCTTGTGTTATATTGTTACATCTAATAAGGGGGGCGTGTGTGTGATCGTCTAGTTGTTCTGTCTATTTGTTGTATCTTCATATTTAATTGTTCATATGCTTTTGTGTGTGTATGTATCTCTATATAATTTTAATGTGTCTATTTTTTTCAAAGGATCCCTTTTTGTTGTGTTTCGTGGCATGGTTCCTTTCTTTTAAAATCTTCTTTATCTTTCCTCTTTATGTCTAGTGTACAATAATTTTTTGTGTTTATTTTATTTATTTATTTTCGATTCTCTCCCCCCCCCCGTAGTATGTTTCTTGTGAAAGTTTGGCAAGGAGGGACCATAGATTGAAGCTCAGTCGAGCACTTGTCATTAAAATAACGATAAACCAGAGAAAAACTCGCAACATTTCTTCTGTGAGAAAGAGGTTGTGGGGAAAAGAAAAGGACATCCCTACGAGGCTCTATTTTAGAAGTCTATTTTGAACGCTATCAAGGCAGGATAAGTCCTATCTAGCAGTTCTTGCTCAGACGTGGCAACAGTACTCCATCCTTGGACGTACCGGGCTCTTATATAGATAGAGAATTGCATCAGCAGTGAGATATCTACTGAATCGATAGAAGGATCCCACAATTTTTCCAGTGGCAACGGATTTAATGTATGTGTTTCACTTAAGATCAGGAGTAAAAGTAAAGCCCAGAATCTTGTCAAAATATGAGGCCTCTCCAAGACGAGAGCCATTCGTTTCAATTGATGCCAGATGGGGATCAGAGCGTTGATGATGTAAAGATAAAAGCTTGGTTTTAGATGCATTAAAAGTAACCAGCCACTCCTTTCCCAATCGTACCACGTGCTGAAGATCAATCACTATTCTTATGAACCTATCAGAGAGAAATGATTTAATAATTGAGAAGACATTTCCAGCTATACTGTAGCTGGAGATCTTGTGAAGTAAACCTTTATGTCATACTCTATCAAAGGCCTTTGATATGTCAAGAGCAATTTCCCCCACAACACAGACTAAACCAATGACTTGTATCAACTAAACTTTCTGTAAGTGATATATATATATATATATATGATGAAAATAATGGAAATAGTATTCCGACAAAATAGAGAAAATAAAAAGGAACAAACCGTATTATGTGTTGATCAACGTTTCGTCTTTATTTCGAGACTTCCTCTGAATGAATGAGATTAAGAAACAAAAAATATACCAGTACAAAATATTTGAAAATGTATCACGTGCACAGTGTGACTCAGTTCTATTTCAGAGAAACGGAAAAATGACATTGGAAATTCAAAAAGGAGGGGGAGGGCTGGCGCTGTTAAAGAGAAGAAAATTTTAGTGACATCATATAGTCGTTAATGTAAATTTAAAACTATGGACGCAGTTTATATTCTTATTGGGAAAAAAGATATATCTGTTGAAATTCAAATATAAGTTTGTAACAGAAATGAAATGAGTGTTTTTTATGTAATTTATTGATTGAGATTATGTGTTAATTATTACAGGGGGTGTTTGAATGGTGTGAGAAAGTTAACCTGTGTCCACAGTTAAATAATGTTCTTTTAACAGGAGTTTATTTATTAATGGCGCTATGTTATAGAAACCTCCACGTTGTTTAATAGTGCTTGAAATTGCGATAAGCGCAGATTCAAGAAGACTCCGGCGCGGTTTATTTGAAATAAATTTAACTACTTATATATATATATATATATATATATATATATATATATATACATACATACAAGTGAAATATGTTCATATTCTTGTGTGTGTGTGTGTGTGTGTGTGATACATGTATTTTGGGGCATACCTTCATATGTCGTGGATGTTGGTCTACCTGAAATCATCTTGTGTCTTGGAGGGGACACGGGAACCTGTTTTGGACGAAGATTCATTCACTTTAAGACAAGGAATTGGTTTGATAGTTTTTATTCACCTTCAAGATGTCGACCACAGAAGGATGGACATGAATCTCTGGCCTGCGTGGTTTCATTTCTTGGTCTCATTTCCACACACGCTAGCGTCCCCCCTCAGTGGAGGGGAGGGACGGCTATTAAGCCGTCCGTCGCTTTCTATGTCCATACCCAATCTCTCAGATTCAGCTAACCTGATCATGTGACTCACATGCATCCGATCAGCTGACCCTCACTTCCTGTCAACGTGTCTACAATATAATTTACACACCTCCCTCTCTTTCTCAATCCATTTTCTAACACTTATTTTAGCTCTAAATAAACTCATATTAATATAATATCTTTGCTTAAATGAACCTTGTGTCATTCTACATAAAAGTGTATTCAAAGACAACATAAAATTCCAACAATCTAGTAATCAACAGGAAAAATAAAAATAAAAATAGTAGGAATATCATTTGAGTTCTTACCTCCGTTCTCATTCAATACTAAAACTAGAGTAGGGAACTTTTCCTTAGGCTTCTAAATAAAAATTTCCCCCAAAACACAGACTAAACCAATGACTTGTATCATCGAAACTTTCTGTAAGTGATATATATATATAAAAGTGAAAGTGTCTGTCTGTCTGTGTACATTTCCCTACACAATATCTATGCTAATTTTCAGTCTACAGACTTGAAATTTGATATACAGGGTAGTGAGATTTGGGAAAAGCATTTTAATCTATTTTCAGCCAGAAATTTGGCTGGTAAGGGGTCAAAGTTCAACGATTTGACCTTTGAGAACTTTACCAAACTTCTACGCAAATTTTGGGTCTAAACACTTGAAATTTTAGATATAGGTTCCTTGAACAGGGATCTAACTTAATAACTTGACTTGAGCCCCAACACAATAAATGGTAAGGGGTCATAATAGGGGTCAAAGTTTGAAAAAATTTGACCTCTGCGGTCTCTACCAAATTACTCAGAAAATCTCTGGTCTAAACATTTGAAATTTTACATAAAGGGTATTCAGAGATAGGGCAAGCTTTTTAATCTGTTTCGGTCGAAAATTTGAGTTACCAATATATAAATGTATGTATGTATGTATGTTTGCATGTCTGGCTAAAACTATCGTCAGAGGCGACGAATTTTCACAAGATCAGTATCGTTTTGAAGTTCGACCTTTCAGACGACAAATATGGAAAAATTGGCTAAAAACATAAATATATTAACCTTCAACTGTGCATTTTCTACAGGGGGTTGCTTTTTTCGCTGATATTTTCGAAAGTAATCCTCGCCTTTCGATTTTCTAGCCTCAATTAAAACCTACGTCACTTCCGGTTTGGCGGTGGTCGTAAGAGTAAAGACGTCAGGGGTTTTCCCCATTCTTTTCCTCCTTTGCCGTACGGGTTCGAGCCTGCCTTCGTACTACCAATTTTTTTTTTTTGCTTAACATACACCTACAAACACCCGGGCAACGCCAGGCACCCATGCTGATATATATATATATATATATATATATATATATATATATATATATATACATCTACACACACACACACACACACACATATATATATATATAAATATATATATATGTATATATAAATCTATCTATCTATATCTATTTATATCTATATTTAGATCATATATATATATTTTTTTATTACATTTTCACCCCAAACAAGGCAAATTGCCACTTTGGTGTAGGGGGCTACTATCAGGGGCAACAACTACTGGGGTACTATGGGTGGATTTGGGCAGCAAGATGTCGGTTCACGTTACACTTGAACTTCTGCACGTCAGTACTGTTAGGAAAGCAGGGACCTGGAATGGAATTCCAGAATCTAGCGGTTCTGGGGCAGAAACTATTGGAGTAAAAAGATCTTTTACATATAGGGATCTCTACAGTGTGGGGTGGGATTTAGCATATTGAGTAAAATGATTTATAATTTATAATTAAAATTAAAAATTAAAAATCGGTTCCACAAGGAAGAACAAAAAATCAATAAATTATAAGATCGTTTCGGAAACGATGTTTTTATTGAGACAGACAATAGGTCTTGGGCAATAATTTTATCATTTGATATTATAAAACAACATCTGCTTATCAGCAAAATAAGTGAGTGGGGGTTTAAACACACCAAAAATAAAACAAGCCTTTTCTTAAATAAAGCAGATATATCTGGAACATATTTTAAATATAAAGAAAAACAGTTCATTATTTTGATGTTGATAAACAAAGTAAGATAAAATAAAATAAAATCGAGTGGAAAAGTAAGGTTAAAAGCAAATATTATTAATATTTATAATATATATATATATATATATATATATATATATATATATATATATATATATATACCTTTTATTTGTCAGCCTTTAAAGCCTTTAAGTATAATCCTCAATGCATTCATTGGCGTGTTAAATATAGTTTATAAATAGTTGAAAATGTTCATATATACAAACTTCAAAGGAAACGCTAATAACATAATATTACCAGTTTAAAATCGTTGGAAACACTATATTTTAATCTAGCTTACATAATTCAATTATAAAGGTAGATAACTGGCATTTTTGAAAAATGATACTAAAATAGAAAAATAAAGAAAACTTTTATTGTTCGAAGGGAGATAACCACTAATTACTTATAAATTAGTTATTTTTTATATAATCTTTTAAACATAGTAATATTAATAAAATCAATAATAGTAATACCATGAATCTTTTTGGTAGCAATTAAATAATAAATACTATTATTTATAATAGTAACTATAATATTTATAGAACTAATATTAATAAAAATAATAACATATAAAAATAATAAAATAACATAGAAAATAATGGTAAAATATTAAATAATAATAATAATAATAATAATAATAATAGAAATAAAACTATAATAATAGTTATTAAGTTGTAAATAATAAATAATATCTATGCTTATCGAGCTTATTATATATCTACATTACAACGAGCACTGTTTTCTTTTAATTGTATTAATGCATTTACTAGTACATTACACTCTTGTTCTAATCCCCTTATATATATATATATATATATATATATATATATATATATATATATATATATATATATATATATATATATATATATATATATATGGGACGCTACAGAAAGATACGGTAACAAAAAATAAAACGTATATATATATATATATATATATATATATATATATATATATATATATATATATATATATATACGAGCAAACAGTTAATAAAATATGTTAAAAAACACTTTAAAATTAGTTAAAAACATATTAATTCTGAAAAGCAAGGAATTAGCAAAATGCGGGATCGGATTTTGCATGCAAAAGTATTTGATGAAAACAAGTAAGTAAAAGATTTTATTTGATAACAAAAAAGTGAAGCAGAGGCAATATGGTGAAGAAAAGGGTGATTACAAGTGAATTGATAGTCTGGTGGAAGATAAATAATCCAGTGAGAGTAAAATCCAAATATATAACTTCAAGAAAGTTAATTGAATTTCCATTTGCACAAGTAAAATCTTGAAAAAATGTCAGCAAGAGTTGTTATAAGACACTATTTTATATTTTATTTTTATTTATTTATTTATTCTTTTTTTATTATTTATTTTCTATTCATTTATTAATTAATTTATTTATTTTCCATTTAGTGTCTTCTAACAACTCTTGCTGACATTTTTAAGTGATGACCTGTACATTTCAGTTGACCTATATTATTTTGCCCTATATATTTTTTCGCGCTTTAACATTTCCTGTTTGGGTCATTTTGACATTGGTTGCTCTATTGTATATTTAACTCTATCACCATTTAATTTTTTTCTCCTCTTTTTCTTCCCTGATCTTTCTTATTTATATTTATGTCTCAGCAGTAGAGTGAAAAGCATATCTTATTTTTCTTTTATTAATATTATTAGAATGTTTTCCTTTTTTCCCTTGTACACATTTTTATGAATTATTCCATGGATTTCTGCCTTTGGATTATTATGGCCCATCTTCCAATTACGGGATTTTTGGATTTTACTTGTTCAAATGGAAAATCAATTAACTTTCTTGAAGTTATATATTTGGATTTTACCGTCACTGGATTATTTATTTTCCACCAGACTATCCATTCACATGTAATCACCTTTTTCTTTACCATATTCCCTCTGCTTCACTTTTTTTTTATCAAGTAAGATATTTGACTTACTTATTCTTTCATCAAATACTTTTGCATGCAAAATACGATCCCGCATTTTGCTAATTCCTACCTTCTGATGAGAAGGAAAGTATTTCTTCGAAACTCTGCGGATTAAGGACTATCCACTCATCTAGTGTTTCCTTTTCAGATTAAATATGTTTTTAACTCATTTCAAAGTGTTTTTTTAACATGTTTTATTAACTGTTTGCTCGTATTATAAGCTCTATCTCCTATTTGGTTTTATCAAGCTTTTACATCTGGGTGAGATAAGTTTATAAATACTAATTTTTTAATATTTATAATATTTTTTAATTTTACCATCTTGGATCATTTTGGTAAATTTAATTGTAATTTTTATTTTACACACACACACACACACACACACACACACACACACACACACACAAACATATATATATATATATATATATATATATATATATATATATATATATATAATGAAAATTACAATTGAATTAGTCAAAATGATCCAAGATGGTAAAATTAAAGTAAATTATGAATATTAAAGAATTAATATTTATAAAATTATCTGAGCCAGATATAAAAGCTCGATAAAACCAAATAGGAAATAGAGCTTATAATATGAGCAAACAGTTAATGAAATACGTTAAAAAACACTTTGAAATGGTTTAAAAAAATATTTAATCTGAAAAGGTAACAACTTATTTATCTAGTGTTTCCTTTTCAGAATAAATATGTTTTTAACTCATTTCAAAGTGTTTTTTAACATATTTCATTAACTGTTTGCTCATATATATATATATATATATATATATATATATATATATATATATATATATATATATATATATATATATATATATATATATATATAAATATATATATATATATATATATATATATATATATATATATATATACTGGCATACGGCCTTCCGTTGCCTGGGAGATATGTACATATGTATATATATATATATATATATATATATATATATATATATATATATATATATATACATATATATATTTACCAGTGGTGAAAAAACCAGACTAGAGTGCTCAATGTGTAGCGAGAGCAGTATATAGGAAATTTATTACTGTGAGTCCAGAATGAGTTTACAAATTGTTTCAGCTAGAGGAAGATCCTCAAAGAGAGGAAATATCCAACTAGCATCGTCAGAATTCATAGATGGACTCTATGAATTCTGACGATGCTAGTTGGATATTTCCTCTCTTTGAGGATCTTCCTCTAGCTGAAACAATTTGTAAACTCATTCTGGATTCACAGTAATAAATTCCCTATATATATATATATATATATATATATATATATATACTAGCTGTACCCTGCCACACGTTGCTGTGGCTCAAATTGGCGCAATGGAAAAAGTTCCAAAATGAGAAAAAGCATGTTTCTTATAGGTTTAAATTTCCATTTTGCATGGGTACAGTTTTTGTTGTTCCATTTTCTTAGCTGATATAGAGATTTTCCGGTTTGGTGACTCTTGAATATGTAACATAAATTGTCCATGTGAAAAATCAGTCAGTGTGTAACTGTAAGGCCCACAATTGTAAAGATTGTTCCCTGTGCTTTGTTGATGGTTATTGCAAATGACAATAAAATTGGAAAGTGCAATTTGCTAAAGTGTAATGATGTATCCGGTGGAATCATAGGAATGCATGGAATGGAGATATATTCATCTGTGAAAGGTCCTGTTAAGATTGCTGTTTCTATGATATTGTTTGTTATTTTTTTTTACTGCAAGCTATGTGCCATTGCAAAGCTTGGATTGGTTTATATTTCACAACATGATAATTAGTACACCAAATTTCAGTTACAATACATGCGGTGGCATCCCTGGCAAATATAACTGTTGGATAATTAACCACTTTATCTGCTTTCACAACAGTGTCGATGGATTTGTATTTGACTACCTCACTTGGAATTTTACATTTAATTATAGCGTTAAGTTCATGGGCATCTTTGTATTGACCTGCAAGAATAGCTCATTCACTCAGTCAAATGGAATTCTTATATTTTGAATATCTGCAAAAACCTTTTAAACTAACTATTCTGTTGATGAAATAAAATTACAGAAATTACAGAAGTTAAAAGTCAAAGAATTTTGCCCTTAACTCTGATCAGCTGGCACTTTTTCGTACCCAATTTCCCACAAGTGATGCAAAAGTTTTTGTGCGGATCGAACAGTCTGCAACTGTACATGCATATTTTGAGTTAAGTTTAATGTCTTCACATGGAACAAAAAAGTAGAGTATTTGAGGCAAGCATTTATTTAATCTGCTGGTGTTGATTGAAGAATAACAGGTAACATTTGTCTGAAATCTCCTGCAAACAATATTACTGCATTCCCAAATGGTCTGACATTGCCACGCAAATCTTGCAAGGATCGACCAAGAGCCTCAAGTGATTTTTTGCGTACCATTGTGCATTCATCCTAAACAATAAGTTTGCATTTCTGCAATATTTTTCCCCATATTGGATGTTTTGGAGATGTCGAAGATGAGATTTTTGAAAAGTTGAATGTTTTAAAGTAGAATAAATAATTCTTCTACTTGGCAGTAAGGTCGCAGGTATTCCTCATGCAGCAAGGGCTAAGGCTATGTCATTTTGTTACCAAATGGCTGCCAAAATCAATTTAATTAGAAAGGTTTTACCAGTTACTTCTGGTGCTGTTCAAGGTAGCAGTAATTTCCAAATAACTTCTATTCTCACAGTCAGTAAATTAGATGACTAAAATAGGATTTATCCATGTTTTGACAATGCATTAATTCACTGTAATTAATTTAGGAGACTAAAATATGATGAGGGATTAGAGATGGACAGATAGAGAGGAAGATATATAGATAGAAAAGAGACAGTGAGAGGAAAATAGAGAAAGAGAAGGAGATAGAGAGATAAAGGGATTGATAGATAAACAGAGAGAGAGGTGGAGTGTTAGAAACAGAGAGGGATGAAACAGAGGAAAGGAGAGAGATAGAGGGAGTTAGAGAGAGAAAGGGGCTAAAAGAGAGATGGAGAGGGTGATATAGAGAGAAAGAGATTGAGAGAGGGAAAGGAAGAGATGGATAGAGAGAGATATTGAGAGAGGGGGAGAGAAACAGAAGGTGAACTACACTTCACCGTTTTTTCCTCGTTCAGTAGAGAAGAAATCTTTCGAGACTGAGGCAATTTTAATGTTTTGTTATTATCCAGAGTACCCCTTTTTTTTGGGGGGGGGGTAGATTTTCCTCGCATTAGAAACCGACCGGGTTATCTGTACTTTCACTTAACAAATTAATAAAAGAAAAACATATTGAAAATTTGAATTTAACAGGAAAATACTATTTTAAAAAATAGCACGGTAACATAAGTGCATAAGTGCCACTTTAGGTACTCCTTGGGCGTTGAGTTCCATTGCGACCAGCATAATTATTTAATGGTCGCTCCCTTAGCCCCCCCCTCCCAGTCAAGGCTAATGCATGCGCATGTAACATTTTTTTTTATTTACTGACGTTGGCTTAGTAACTAAACGATTTATTGATAATTTCGTAACCCTTAAACGCATGCCGGAAGATTTAAATTGGTTCATTATTGTTGTAATGAAAAAAAAAAGTTTCATTCAACACAAAACCAAAAACACATATTAATGATAAATGATTTATTATTCTATTCATTGAAATTTAATTTTTAAATTAAACATTAAAAAAAAAGTTAATAAAAAAATAGTTGCTTATGTGCGCATAAACAACTTGTTTTTTTTTTAGATTAGGTCCACCTTATAATCACCCCCCTCCCCAACCTCCTCATATTAAGAACAGCTTCCGGAATAAACACCACTTTTGGAGGGGGGGGCTATTTGCAAAATTTAACTGATATTTGTTGTCAGCATACCCACCCGAAAACACTATTAAAAAAAAAAGGAGGGGTTCAGTGCCCGTGGCAGAGAAGTAGATTTATTTATCAATAAAAGTTGCGGAGAAATAAATTTATTTATCAATAAAAGTCATTTAAAAAAGAAAATTGTAGAGGTGGACCTAAATGTTTTGTTTTCGCCCTATTCAACAATTTGTTCATCTGCGCATGTAAATTAAAAAATATTTGTAAAAGTGAGAAGTTATTAGTAAAGGATTTAGTTTTTTTTTTAATTTATTTTTAGTTTTTTTTTTACATTAGATCCACCTCCACAAATGTTAAGAACGGCTTTCAGAATAAACACCCCCAACCTCTCCATGTTAACAACGGATTTCGGAATAAACACCATTGGGGGGAGATATTTAAAAAATAGTCGATAAAAGTCGTCATTTAAAAAGAAATTTAAAATCAAATGTTTGTAAAAAGTGAGAAATTATTAATAAATGTTTAGTAACATTTTTCGGTGCTAATGCAGAGAGTGATCTGCGCTATTTTTTAAATCGTGTTTTTATTTTTAATCAATTGCAAGGTTAAAGTACAGAATAGGTACAAAACACACTCCCCCCATGTTAAGAATGGCTTTTTAAATAATAACGTTATTATTTCAGCATGGATCACTCTCTGCATGAGTACCCATTTTTCTTTTAATATTCATAAAAAGTAAAACTTTTTTCAAAATAAATAAATAAATAAATAAATAAATGTTTGTAAATGTGACAGATAATCGTTTAGTTACGGCAACGTCAGTAAATAAAATATGTTACGCGCGGGGTGAGGTGGGAGACTAAGGGAGCGACTATTATTTTTTTCTATTGGTCGCCATGGAACTCAACGCCCAAGGAGTACCAAAATTTATTTTTTTGGTCAAATAAATAAATTTCAAGCAATTTTTGCAATAAATAATAGATAGCAACTTCGTTAATTTTACGACTCGCCCCAGCATATTATAAACACCCTAACTTCCCCATGTTAAGAATGGCTTTCGAGGTTTATGGAAGGGCGTTTTTTTTGTTTTTTTTTTAACATGGGGGGGGTTAGGGTGTTTATAATACGTTGAGGCATGTCGTAAAAATGAAACAGTTTAGAAAAAGTTAAAACAAACTTTTTTATGTAAACAATGCCGTAAATAAACTAAACAATTAAAACGTAATGTTTCATGAGTTAAGCCTTAACATAAATAAAATTTAAAAAACATAAGTACATAAATGAATTTAAAGTTTTAAAATATGGGATTATGATTTTTTTTTTTTTTTGTGTGTGTGTGTGTGTGTGTGTGTGTGTGTGTGTGCTAATGCAGAGAGTGATCTCCGCGCTATTTTTTAAAAATCGTTTTCCACGTTTAAAGTTTTATGATATGTTTTTATTCAATTGTAAGATTAAAGTACAGAATAGGTACAAAACACCCTCCCTTCCCCATGTTAAGAATGGCTTTTTAAATAATAACATTATTATTTCAGCACGGATCACTCTCTGAACAAGTAAGTTTTTTTTTTTTTTTTACTTATCGAGTTAACAGAAAATGAAATCTTTCGTCAATTCGTGGCTGTGAAATGAATCGAACCGGAAGTTCAGTTTTATCAACAGAACAGATTCGCAGTAAAAAACATATATTTATTTTATTTAATATTTTAATTTTAATAAATCGCGAGGTAAATTTATTTCAATAACATAAAAACATACCTCGACTCTAAAGATGGGTTGTCTGAAAATTTCAAATAAACTGGTAACTTAGAAATAGGGTGTTATTTGTTTAGAACAAACCAACTTTACATTTATATATATATATATATATATATATATATATATATATATATATATATATATATATATATATATATATATATATATATATATATATATATATATATATATACACACTAGCATACGACCTGCCGTTGCCTTGGATCTAATATAAAAAAAGAACAAATATCCTACACTACTAAAGAGGCAAAATGTCTGTTTATTTTCTACAAAGAGTAAAGCATGGTTATATATATATATATATATATATATATATATATATATATATATATATATATATATATATATATATATATATATATATATTAGGAAAAGTACCCGTCGTTGACTGGGTTCAAAAAAAGCCTACAGAAAATGGACTCTGATTTATGAAAGCATGATAGATTATGAAAAGGAAGGGATGTAAATTTGGATTGAATTTGGGGGTATCAAAACCAAAGCCAAATATGATGAAAGTAAAAATAAAATAGATAAACCCCATAATTTATTATACCATACCTGTTCACACTGAAACACTTATCACAATATTCTGTGGATCTATATTAAAAAACCTTGGGGAACTTTGTGATATATTTCCATTCTATGGAGGTCATGTGCGAACGAACACCCCATAATTTTATTATACCATATTTCTTCAAACTGAAACATAATTATCAAAGTATACTTTCGCAGATATATATGAAAAGTCTTTATTAAAGTTTGTGCCTATTTCCATTCTATGGAGGCCAGGCGCGAACGCAGACCCCACAATTTTATTACACCATCCAAATTTAAGTTAAAACATACTTATCAAATTATTATGTACATCTATATCAAAAACACTTGTAAACTTTTTTTAAAATTTTTAATTTTTTTATTTTCATACTTTGTGGACCATGCGCGAACGCAGACCCCACAATTTAAATGAACCACCGTTCTGCCAGATCAAATATACCAATTCCTGTGTCTCGATACATCTTCTATCATTATATGCAATCAGTTTGTTAAAATAGTCAATCATATAGGAGCCTATTCGTGACCAGACACACACACACACACACACACACACACACAGACATTCAGCTTTATATTATAGATATACATATCTATAAAGCTGAAGTCTCTGTGTGTGTTTTTGTGTGTGTGGGGGGTCACGAATATGCTCCTATACGGTTGACTATTAAAAAAAAAATGATTACATATAATGATAGATGTATCAAGGATCAGGAATGGGTATTTTTGATCTGGCGGAACGGTGGTTCATAAAAATTGTGGGTGTTTTTATCTAAATTTAACGTAACGTCCAGGAAGTTTGTTATTTTTATGTTAGCTAGTACATCTACTTTAAGCCTAAATATATATATATATATATATATATATATATATATATATATATATATATATATATATATATATATATATATATATACACTTAGTTCTATTTTTTGGAAAAAAATCAAGCAGTGTGCTCTTTCATAGGAAAAAGATTTTTTTTAAATAAGGGCGTAATATTTTTATTTTCATAAGTTTCATATGATAAGCCATCTGTCAGTAGACGAATTAGATGAGAGAGCTTGATGTGTGGAACTAAAACGGTTCCCAATTACTGAGTCTTAAACCGACGATACCGAGGGTTTATGTTATCTAAACCGTTGATCATTATCCAATTCCGACTAATGCTTAGTAATGTTGGGTGTTTATTGTTGTTTAAGCAATGTACATTTATATAGTAATGCTGAGTGTTTATTTTTCACATTACAAAAATCATGTACATTGATAAAGTAGTTCACAGTGTTTATTGGTCACATTCTAAAAATTACGTACATTGATCAAGTAATTCTGAGTGTTGATTAGTCACATCCTAAAAATCACATACATTGATATAGTATTTGTGAGTGTTTATTTGTCATAGTCTAAAAATCATGTACATTGATCAAGTAGTGCTCAGTGTTTATGTTTTATTTAACTAGTTTGTACTTAAATATAACAATTTAATAAACAAAAACTGACATCTGCAGAATACGGACCGTGCTAAGATAATAACGTTACTATTTAGAAAGACATTCTTTAAATGGTGAGGGAGTGTACTTTTTTTAATTCATTCAGTACTTTAATTTAACAATTTAACATACAAAACACTTATACAGAATACTTAAATAATAATGTTATTATTTAGAAAGTCATTTTTTGTCTGTGGAGGGGAGGGTATTTTTAAAACTATGCTGCACCTTAATCTTACATTTTTATGAACAAAATCTAACTTCTACAGAACACTGACCGTGCTGAAGTAATTACTTTATTATTTAGAAATTCATTCTCAGTATGCGGGGAGCGAGAGTAAGAGAAAAAAAAGGAAATATAGAGAAAGAAAGTGGAAATTCTTTTTGAATCTATATGATTCAAATATGGAAATATTCCATCACCTCGCGGTGATAAATTCAGTCAAATATGAAAAAAACTCTGACATTTTTTATTTGAGATTCTTATTGAACACATTAAAAAAAAAAGAATAAAACTTTGTTGTATTTTCTTTAAGAAGAATGATAATTGTTGTACGAATCTCTTTCGCTCTATAAATGAGATAGTTATTCTATTCGTTAAAACCACTTTCTCACAAGATGCCGTTAGTCTTGTTTTATGCTATTCTTCTTTCCAAGGAAGGTGCTCGACTGAATTCCAATTTCTGGTTCCTCCGTGTAAAATATTTAACGCAAGAACGCTTACCATCGCTTCAAAAACTTTTCCTTTCTTCCTCTATGTACCTTAAACAAAATAGAATTTCCAAGAACAGTTTCTTGCCATGAATTTTCATTGTGTAACTCATTGATACAGAACTGCTTCCCTGAAAACTACAATACAGTCGGTTTTAAGTCCAACGCAAACAAATATTTGTCAAGCCGTCTTATAAGTAACTAAGTCCGTTCATCGTTTTCAATCCTCTCATCGTATTGTTCATCAGTCAACTGACAATTTCATTAAGCTTTTACCCTTGAGTTGCAGCCACGTCTTAATAAGTGATGAGTCATCAGTATTAAAAAAATCATGACAATTTCTATTGCCATCAGTTTATTTTCATTGTTTATTTTTTGTAATGCTAAATGTTTACCATTTTTCTTTAATTCCAGCATATTTGAAGAATACCTATCGATTGGTAGCAAAGGAATCACCCTGAATTCAACAGACTACAGTTACTCAGTGGACTTGAATTTTAAAGATTGGAGTTCTTTTTGTGTTGCTATAAGCGAAAATGGTGACACAAGAATTTTGGTCCGTAAATTTAAGAAAATCGAACTAAAGATGACTGAATTACAATTAACAGATTTTAAGTAAGTAACATAATAACACTAACATTTTTGTGTTTTCGATGCACTCAAGCATATCTATAATAGAGCATTTGCTTGTGTCAATAAATTTATTGGTTTGTTTTACATGAGCTTTTCATTGTTAAATGCTCAGGTTGAATATCTATTCTTGTTTAAGTATGGAAACTTAACATTTGTGACTAATTGGAATACTTGGTTTGGAGAATATCACTTCATAACACGTAAATACTCTTTAATAATTAGAAGAGGTCAGAAGTGAAAATATTTCAAATCAAAACGATAAAAACGTGAAAAGTATATGAAAATAGACTTAACTTATTGAACAAGAAAAGTTTTTATTTTGATGAGAAAAGTTTTTATTTTGATGAGAAAAGTTCTCAGTAAAAACTCTTAAAATGTTCAGATCTTGAGAATGTTGTAACATTTAATTGTAGTTCAAATCTCCTTAAAATAAAAGGTGGAACATTTTAGGCGGAGTCTTCTTGCTCCTCCAGGGGAACCTGTAAAAGGTGTAAAAAGTAGCACCTAATGTCAATTAGAATTTCCATGGACACAGTTTCTTCCCAACGATTGCCTAGATGTAGAACACGTTATCATAAGATGGCTTCCCTGTGATCGATATCATAGTCATCTTCAAATTCAATTTAAACAAATACTTGTCATAAGCAATTATCATAAGTAATAAAATCTTCTTTATTCCATTTCTCATTTTTAATTCTGTTATAATATTATTCATTATTTAACTGACAATATATTAATTTCATCAACAATTATCTTTAAGTAGTTTTCATCCTTTATATTAGAGAAAAAGTAGGCCAATAAATATTAAGTTAAAATGGAATGATTTCAATAAGGAGGTTGTGGCAGGAGGTGGAAAATGTCAGCTGAATTGCTCATGCTCCTTCAGGGAACGTGTAAAAGATGTAAGAAGTAGCACCTAACATCAATTAGAATTTGTATAGAGAGAGTTTCTTCCCATATGCAGAAAATGTCACCAAAGGATTGGTTTCATGTGGTCTATAACATGGTCATATACAAATTCAATTTTAAAAGTATTGTCATTAACAATTATCATAAGTAATCAATATTCAATATTGAATTCCTCATCCTAAATATTATCCCAACTTCTTCGATAAAATTACTGAGGAGCTAATACAGGCTTAGCTCTACCGTCTATTATGTCCGGGTGTCCCTGACCAAATAAAGGCAAATGAGTTTCTCTTTTGATAAATCCCAAGGTGAGTTGGGACCACGCATTCACAAACAAATAATGTACTCGACACACAAATTTTAAAAATTCAAGAGAAAGATCATCGACTACAGGTTTTATCAAGAGATGTCTGAGTCTGATTTAAAAAGACACAAATAATTCCCCTCCCAAGATTTGAAGTCGTGTAGATTTCAATATCTTTTTCTCTTGGGGTTCATTATAATTGGTTCTGTAAACTTTCTTTTTATTCCCGATCTTCTCGGTTCGGGCATGGTTTATGGTGGTTCGATATCAAACGCTTCGTATAGTATATCAATTGGATCTTCCTTTTCATCAGGTTTGTCATGTTCGTTGTCTTTTATATGACGTTTTCTCAATTGATTTTGATGTCTTTGTGTATCCCTTTCGGACCTTTTATCATGTAGACCAAGTCGCCGATACGTTTATCTACCGTACCAAACTCCCAATATGAAATATTATTTTTCATACATTTAAAATATACACGCTCACCAAGTTTAAACCTTTTACGTGATGTGTGCGTAGTTTGATGGACGATTGCTTGCTTTGGTATTAATTTATTAAATGGTGATTTTATTTTTCTAGCAAAAATTAATTCTGCTGGCGATAATTTCGATGGTGTATTTTGATTCTTAGTTATCCTGTATATTTACAGGAATTGTTGTAATGCTTTATCCGTCGGGGTCCCTATTGATTTTCTAAGTGCACGCTTTATCGTGTCTACGGATCTTTCCGCTAATCCGGTGGTGTAGTTATATGTTTTACCTGAAAAGTGTCACAAAAGTCCTTGAAATCACTTGATGTAAATTGTGTTCCGTTATCTGTGACTATAATATCTGGCTCACCAAAAGTGCAAATATTTCATGCAGAAAACTTATTGTGTTATTTGTCATCGGGTTCTTGAAACGCTTTACTTCAGGCCATCTGGAAAAACTATCTACTACGATTAGGTAGTTTGTCCTTCGGTCGGTCTAGAAAAGTCTATATGAATGCATTACCATGAATGGTCAGTTTTTTTCCTAGGTTTATGAACTATCGTTGGTGTCTTTGCGGCTAACGCACAACCTTTACACTTGTTTACTGTTAGTGCAATATCCATATCCATGTTACGCCAGTAAATGTAACTCCGCATAAGTGCCTTCATCCTATTTATACCCGGGTGTCCTGTATGAAAATCACGTATGATCGTTTTCTGCAAGGTTTTCGGTATAACAACTCTTTCACTATATAATAAAACATCATTGCATACGGAAAATATGCTTTGCGTTTTTTCATCATTTTCCCTTATTTTTTTTTATGTCATCGTAATTTTCAGTCTCCCTTTTTATATCGGTTAACGTGACTGGTAATTTTTTTATTTTATTCGCCACCGTGTTTTTCCTCATAATTGGAACGTATAGCTGCAATTACTGACTCTTCAAGGGTTTCCTCCATTTTCGGTATAAGCCTTGTCAGGCCATCCGCATGACCTATTTTTTTCGAACACAGATGTTTTATTTGAAAGTCATAATTTAGCAAGATTGTACCCCAATGGAGTAGGCGATTTGCCGTATATACTGACAAGCCCTTTTTTGAGCTGAAGACTGTCACTAGGGGCTTGTGATATGTTTCCAGTGTAAAGTGTCTACCGTACAGGTAACGGTGGAATTTCGTCACCGCGAAAATAATGCTTAACCCCTCTTTTTCTATTTGAGAGTAAGCCTTTTCTGCCGGAAGTAGTGTCCTTGAGGCGTGAGCTATAGGTTTCTTCGATCTATCTGGCAGGATATGCTGTAGCAATGCTCCTATACCATACGAGCTCGCGTCGCTTGCAACACTTATTTCTAATTTTGGGTCGTAATATGTTAAAAATAGATCGGATGTCAACGTCTTTTTAATTTTCTCAAATGCGTCTTGACATTTTTTTGTCCATATCCATGGTGTTTCTTTCTTTAATAACTCGTTAAGTGGAGCTCTTGTCGTGCATTCCTTTGATAAATACTTAGTAGTAGTTTGCGAGACCTAAAAAGCTCTGTAGAGTCGTCACGTTATGTAGTGCCGGCGTGTTTTTAATTGCTGTCGATCTTTCCGGGTCTGGGCGTCGATCGCCTTTATTTATTATTTTCCCTAAATATTTGATTTCGTCTAAACAAAATTCGCATTTGTTTTCTTTCACCTTGAATCCGTATTCGTTTATTCTTGTGAATACTTCTTTTAGATGCTCTTGGTGTTCACTTATGGACGCGCTCCTGATGATTATGTCACCCAGGTATGCACAAGCACAATCTATTCTGTTCAGCATTGTATCCATTGCTTGTGGGAAAATCGCCGGCGCCACTTTGATCTCGCAGGGTAAACGGTTGTATTTGAACAACCCTTTGTGCGTGTTAATGCATAATATCTTTGAGCATTCTTCATCCATCGGAATTTGTAAATAGGCGTCGGACAAATCTATTTTTGAAATAATTTTGCCACCATTTAGTCTGGTAAATATCTCCTTAGGGCTTGGTTAAGGGTAGTGGTGGTCTTTTAATTTCTCGTTTAGGCCCGTAGAAAAGTCTGCACAGACTCGAATTTGTTCCGAGTTTTTTTTTTACGTACACCGTAGGGACTGCCCAGTGTCGATTTTCGATAAGATGCCTGTTTTTTTTTCAAGTCTATCTAGCTCGCTATTTATTTTGTCTAAACTGGCGAATGGTACGTTCCTTTTTTTCTTAAACACCGGTGTTGCATCCTTTTTTTTTTTAGTTCAAACGAAGTCTTAAATTTATTGCATCTTCCCAGTCCAGTAGTAAATACTTCTGGGAATTTTTTTAGATCGTTTTTAATATATCTGATGTTCGGGTGCAATTGGTTATTTTTCTACAAAAAAGCGTTCATTGGTTTATCCCAAAGATTGAATTTTTCAATCCAGTCAATTCCCAATAAGTTCTCGCTTTCTTTAATTACGAAGATTTTCAATTTCTTCGTCGTGCCATTTAAATTAATGGGCAGGATGACCTCTCTTTCGAATTTTATTTCGTCTTCTGTCACTGTTCGCGCACCTTTACTTGACTTTTGAAGAGTCGGTTTACCCAGCTTTTTCCAAGTGTTGACGTTTCTTAATGGCAAATCCGATCCAGAGTGAAGCTGAAATTTCACTTGTTTGTCGAAAATATTACTGATACATATTTTCGTAAATTATTTTTCCCTTTGTCGTTTGTTCTCATTTGGTGTACTCTATTTTTTGTTCTGCAGCAAACACTCTTATGTCTAACTTTATCGCAATTGTAGCACCTGACATTTTTGTAAGGACAATCCTTTTCAAAATGTTTTTCATCACATACATATTTACGTGATATACTTCAGTTGGAGATATTCCGCCAGGTGGCGTGTTGCATGTCTTACTGGAGGCAACATAGGCGTCTTGCCTATTTGGCGGTCGTTGCAGAACTCTCCCGGTATTGGTGATTGATACTTTTGCATATCTCGCCAACCCACCTCTGTTAATAAGTGGGCGTCTCCATAATACCCCCTTCCAAGATTTGTTGATTTCAATATCTTTTTCTCTTAAAGAGACATCAAATAGACTAAAAATAATAGCGAAATAATAAAAAGGCTAATAAACACCAAATTTATAAAATGTACGGCATAATCGCGTTGCTACACCGGTTCTCATCAGATCACCGAAGTTAAGCAACGTTGAACCAGGTTGGTACCAAATAGGTGACATTTAGGGATTCTAGGCGCTGTATGTGCTCTCCGCTTATCTTGGCATTTGTTTCCAGTCGTCCGAAACATACACTTCACTTGCCCCTGGAATTTAACAATATCGACTCAGGAGGATGTGGTTGAAGATTGCGCATTTCCTGTCACAAAAATTTCACGTGCAGGCACCCCTTTGTGGGTATCCATAGTCTGTCAAAGACTGAAGGAGCCTGTGTGTATAAAATAGGCTAACGAAAATATAAATAAAAAGGGTGATTAGACAAAAACTACATGCAATAGACTAATAAACAAAAGCTTTATGAAATAAGTTAAACCATGAATACATTTAATAGACTAATTAAAAAGCTGTCATATAGTTGGCTGTATATATATATATATAACATGTTCATATATTTACGGAACGAACATTTTAACAGTCTATTTACTGTGTTATCATGTCGTATGCTAGATGTGTATTAATGAGTGTATATATTTATTCATGTATCTGAGATTGTTTAGCAATGTTCTTATGTGTGTGTAAATTCATAACAAAAACCTTTATGACCAACTATTTTTTTACAAAGGATTTACCAGTTATCAAGGCCCGGAGGCCACTCGAGGATAAGGGTTATTGAGTGTGAGTCAATGGGAAAATATCATAGTAATCGTTTGTCGTGGAAATTTGGTAAATTGAATTACTTAAGGGAACGGCTCATCAGGAACTTGTTTATGTTGGACTTGAAGACGACCATATTGTAGTGAGCTAGAAAGCAGGGAAATGGAAGCGAGATCAACAAGGGTGCAGTTCTAAGAGAGAAGCTTTGTTCATGGAATCTACGTTTAGGTTTAGTTATAGATAAAGAATGGGGTAAATTATTGTTAGTGGCTTTAGCTTGGCGAGTGTTTTTGTGAAATTTTGACAGGGTAAAATATAGATTGAAGCTCAGACAAGCACTTGACATGAAAATAACGATAAAACAGAGACAGGCTCGTAACATCTATTACTAAGAAGAGATAAGGGCATCCCCTACTAGGATACAAAGTCTATTTTGGACTCTGTGAGCAAGGATAAGGTCTTTCTATCAGCTCCTGTCCAGATATGGGAACAGTATTCCATCCTAAAACGTACTTGATTCTTATAGAGTAGGAGAATTGCATCAGCAGTGAGATATCTAATGGAGCGATAGAATGATCCCATCATTTTCTAGCGAACTTGGCAACGGATTTGATGTACGTGTTCCATTTCAAATCAGGAGTAAAGATCAGACCTAGAAGCTTGTGAAACATGGAGCCTCCCCAAGACGAGAGCCATTCATTCCAGTTGATGCCAGACAGGGATAAGAGCGTTGATGATATAAAGATTGAAACTAGATTTTAGATGCACTAAAATCAACAAGTCCCTTTTTCCTCATTGTACAACGTGTACAAGATTAGAGAGGGGAGAATCAGAGAGAACCTGGTCATTAACGGCATTTGAAGTGTTTCCATGTGGTAAAATCGTCAGCATAAATGTCTTGAAATGATATTATGATGTGATTTTGTGATTTGGGAGATCATTGATATAGATCAGGAAGAGAGTTGGGCTCACGATGGACGCCTAAGGGACTCCAGCATTAATACTGTGAGCTTCCGATTTCTGTCCATTTATCTATCTAATGAACCTATCTGAGAGCAATGATTCAACAATTGAGAAGACATTTTCAGCTATAATGTAGCTGGAGATTTTGTCGAGTAGACCTTTATGCCATAACCTATCAAAGGCCTTTGATATGTCAAGAACAATTGCCCAAGAAAGGAAGCTTCTGCCAAGAGATTCGCTAACCGTTAGTATATCTTCTATAGATCGAGCAGAACGAAAACCATATTACATGCCACTAAGGATTTTTTTTGTTTTTGTTTTTATTTTGTTTTTTGTTTTTTGCTGAGGAGGTTAACACAGCTTTCTGCAACTTAGTCTTGACACACAGGAAACATATACGTCTGTAATAAAAGGGAGATGACCAATCATCTGAATTCTTAAATACAGGGCATATTGATAAGGTTTTCCAGGGTGTTCGAAAGACAACGCTTAAACAGCCTTGTAAGTATGAGGGCTACTTCTGGTTGAAGCTTTTTCAGCACTATAATAAGAATGTCGTCAAGGCCAGTTGCTTTACTGAAATCAAAGCTTTTAATGAGCTTGGCAACATCACGCACAGCTATTTGTATGTCACATAGCGAGTTTTCAGATACAGGAAGAAATAATAGGGGTTGGCGGCCTTGAGCGCATAGGGTAGAATTAGTTGCAAAAGTCTTGGCAAAGAGTTTAGGTTTGTCCGATGCTGACAAGATTACCTCATGTCTGTAGTGATCAGGGTTACCGATCTGTAGAGGATATAAAATGTGTTCAAAACTCCAACCTCACATTAACACAACGAAAATACCATGTTACATATGTACAAGAGACATTTATTTACACAGAATGGAAAAAGAACAATAAAAACGTGTATGTAGGTGTACACGAACGATCTTTTATAATGTTGAAATATTCGTTGTGGGTATATGTGTGTGAGCTGACAAAGTTCTGATAGGTTCGTTAAATATTGTCATAAGAAATAATTTTTTATGACAGAATCGAGAATGTATGCCTGTGTGCACGCGAGAGTTTTTTCTTTCGGCAGGGGTAAATTCGTGGAGCAGTCGTGTCTGTTCATTGTCGTGTTAATGCAAAAAGAGAAGAACAGAAACAAACAGAGAGGGTCAAAGGTCACAGGAAATGGCGCACATGTTACCAGTCGCATTGATTTGCATGTGCGCTATACGTGAATAGCTTACTTTGTGTCTGTGTGTTCGGGCTAGACACAAACCTAATTTAGCGGTCGTACGGCTCACACGAGGTCCATAGATGATAAATGGGACAGCGCCTGCGCTACTGTTCAGGACCTTGTTTGCTATTTGCCAAAACTAGTGCTAACAAAGCCGCTGCTCAGCTACTTTGGACTTAATGGGCTGAGCATATAACTCTCTTGCGTTCTTTAATATTCTTTTGCCGTGGTTACTGGCAGTTCTGAGCGCGGCTTTAGTCTCAGTACATCTATTACGTTGGAAGCAATAGAAAAGGTGATTTCTGTGCGCAATGCAGCAGCACATTCTGGAGAGAACCACGGCTAGCTGTTAGGTTTTTGTTGGATATTTTTGAAATGTATGAAGTGGTCGTTACCTACAACAAACTATTCTGTTAGGTCTGATACTATAGAGAGCACATGTTTTTAAACATGAAACGCAGAGGTAGATTGGATATAAATGTACGGAAGCTATTTCTGTCAGCCATTAAGTATCGATATACTGTACGATGAAGAGGTACGTCTGAGGACTTATTATATTTCATTTTTTATCTTAACTGGTATAACCAGGTGGCCAGAAGATCTCAGCCGATACAGAATGGATGAACATAGCTCAGGGCAAGTTGTGAGAAAAAGGTCTAGGAGACTTACATACTGACCGTCAGTGCCGGGCAAACGAGTGGGTTCATGAACAATCTGAATTAGGTCATCACCAATGGAGAAATCGTGATAGAACCTCCCATCATTATCTGTTTTGTTTGATTAGGTTAACCATTCAACATTGTCAACATTGAAGTCTCCACAGACATGAATGTTAGCTGAAAGACGAGCAGACAGAATGTGGTCAATTTTCTCAAATATGGTCTTAAAGATACTAACTCCGCTGTTGTGAAGGTAATAGAGGGCATATATAAATACAGTGGTGTTAGTAAGTGCAACCCGGAAGTACATATATGGTAATTTACGGTCTTCTCTGGAGATGTCTTTACCACATGGAAAGCCATCTCTAATGTAGGCTCATATTCCATGCCTATGGCGATCTTGGGGGTTAGATTTTCATGTTAAGTTAGAGTATCCTTTAATTACGAATTCATCTAGGGAAATAGTCGGTCCAATGCCAGTTTCGCTTAAGAATAATAGGTCTGTTTGATCTCCTGTAATTGAATTTCAATTTCTGTAAGGTGTGAACGTAGACCTATGATGTTGGAAACGGAATCATAGTTGTGGGAGTCTACGTTGGAAGTTGGACTTCTGGGTTTAATCGTGTATTCTTTCTGGAGACTTTTTATGGTGGAGTTTTGTGATTTGTTGAACAAATCGACAGGCTTGGTTAGAGCAGAGAGGAAAAGTAAGGAAGAAAAAGAAACCAAGACAATTTTTGTAGCCCATGAAAAGATAAAGCCATCTAGTAGCGTTGTGTATATTTATAGTAGTGCATGTTATAAGGTGGCTATAGAAAATTCGTTTGTGGATGTATATACAATCAATACATTTTCGGAACGGAGCAATACATAACAGTTCATAGACAAAGAGACGAACATCTTTGTCAGTGGAGACATAAGCAGAAGACACATAACTTTTCAAAGTTTCTTTTATGTTGTAATTAAAGATGCTTTTCATTGTTTATCTAAATTTCTGTTTTATACACTACTAGCGAGGTGGACCCGGCGTTGCCCGGGTGTTTTGAGGTGTGTGTGTCGGGGGGTTAAAAAAAGTAAGTATGAGGATTGAACCCGAACCGTTGAGGCAAAGTCGTGAAAAAAAAACGTGCGACGTTAACCATTGCCCCACCGCGACATGCTTAAAAAAACACGTTTGAATTTATTTAATTACTTGGATTTAGCAGATGCTCGTTTTAATGAGTTAATGAGGTAAAGTTTGACTGCGGGATTTCATTTACTGCTGAAGACTTCCCCCCCCCTCAAGATGTTATAGGAAAAAGACTAACCCACATGCAGCGAGCGAGAAATATTGAATATTTATCTTCCCGAAATCGAGCAAATTAAATAGACAGGCGAGCTTCGTTGTTAAGTGTGAGATATTACGATTTATATGTGATATAAAAAGTTTTTAAAAGTTGTGCAGCGAGCGACCGCTTCTCTGAAAGAAGCCATCTATATGCACACAGAAAAAGCGAACACACATACATACATACATACATACATACATACATACATATTCGCTTTTATATTTATAGATGTCTTCTTTAAACAGCTTCCACAAAGAGACTGATCTGAAAACCTTAGTGTTATCTCTGTCTGCAAACGTGGGAAACGAATCTATTTTTGTGTAAGAATCATTGTTTATCTAAATTTCTGTTTTATATACTATTATTTTAAACTTTTTATTATATAAAAATATCAACGTATTGTAAAATATTTAACATAAATATTATTGCTCTAAATACTTTACCTGCTTCTATAACATTCTGTTCTGTTATTCAAACATTCAATTTTGTTATCGAAATCTTTCTCTGAACAGGCTACACATCATTTCCCGGACCAACAATTTAACAAAGCTACATGAAATAAACTAATAAACAAAAGCTACAGGAAGCAGACAAATAAACATTCACAAAATAGACTAATAAGCAAAAATGTTATCCTTTTTACAAATCCACCAAATATATGACAAATATATGACAAATATATGACACGGCCTTTATCAGAACCGAATACAACAGACATGCCTCAAATATGTTATACAATTTATTCACGGAAAAAGTTGTAATCACTATTTCCTTAATTCAGACTGTCTTTGATTTCGCAGCCTTTGTCAGTTATTGGAATAATAGCAAATATTCACCCAGTTAAAGGAAGGAAGATAATACAAAATATACTTTAAACGAACGAAGAGTTCGCATATACGTTTCCAACAAACGTGTACTTGTGCACTTGGGAATTTTTGTCAGTGTACGACCAAGAAAACAAATAATAAAAGTCTTTCTTACATACGTGCGCGGTCGTTGGTCCTCATTCGTTTTATTGACGCTTCCCTGTGTGGGCCCTCTCCTGTACAATTGTATCGTCTCGTGATTTTTGATTGGTTATTTAACTTTGGTAAATAAAACTCATGTATAGAAACAATTTGGAAAAAAGAATACCTCCCTACAAAAGCACCTAGAAAATTGTGGATGGCCTATGCCCCTCCAGGGGCTAAAGGCGATGGATGGTTGGATGGATGGATGGATAAATAGAAACAATAGAGACATGTTGTAATTTCAAATGTTTTATTGGGGAAACAAGTTTGTTCACGAGGGGTTAAATTAATAGATAGGCTAAAATTAATTCCTTTTTTACTTATTTTTACTTCCGGGATTGAGAGACTATATGACAGATATAGGTATGGCATGTGCTCAGATTATTTCTACATCTTTATATACATGTTGCTTCTGTTGATTCCCGACTCTGATTGTGTAGAAACTCTATTCTGTCTTCGGAACATGTACTGTAATTTCATTCGATACCTGATTTCTAGCACGTTTTGTCAAGGGAGCTAACCCTTGACCACCTTTGCTAGCTGCACTGAGTGTATTTTATTTTGTCACCAAGGTATCCTAACATGTACTCTGTTATCCTTGGCGTCATTCATGCTAGTAAACCTAACCTCTACTTAGTGGCGTTGGGTCTCAGTATATAACAAAAGCTGCTTTACCCATAATACCAATTTAAGTTACTCGTTCCATTCAATCAAAACTCCAGTCCTGTTTTATTCTGTTGTTATACTCTATTATCATTATCAGTTGTTTTTTTTTGTTTTTTTTTTACATGGGGATCACCACTTATAACGGCCCGGAAGCCACTCGAGGATAAAGGTTATTTTGTGTACAATAATCAATGGGATAATATCATAGTAATAGTTGATATTGGAGATTTAATAAAGTGTCTTATTTAAGGGGGCGATTAATCAGGAATTTTTTTATGTTGGAATTAAAGACGTCCAAGTTGTAGCCAGGTGGGAAACAGGCAAACGGAAGAGATTTCTACAGGCGTGCACTTTTCAGAAAAAAGCTATGTTCATGGAATCTACGTTTTGATTTAGGCACAGATAAAGTGTGGGGGAAATTACTGACAGTGGTTTTAGCTAGACGGGTGTTTATCATGAAGAGATTGGAGCTTGGACGAGCACTTGCCATGGAAATAAGGATAAAACAAAGATAGGCTCGCAACGACTCTTATGTGGAAGAGAGGTTGCAGGGAAGAGAAGAGAGCATCCCCCACTAAGCCACGAAGTCTATTTTGTACTTTGTCAAGGCAGGATAGGGTGTGTTTTGAAGCTCCAGCCGAGATGTGGCAACAGTACTCCATCTTTGGACGTACTTGGCTTTTATAGAGATAGAGAATTGCATCAGTAGTGAGATATCTTCTGGAGCGGTAAAAGGATCCCAACATTTTCCCAGCAGCCTGGGTAACAGACTTGATATACGTGTTCCATTTCAGATCAGGAGTAAACGTCAAACCTCGGAGCTTGTCAAAACATGAAGCCTCTCCAAGACGAGAACCATCCCTTTCATTTGATGCTAGATGAGGAACAACGTTGATGATGTAAAGTTAGGAGCTTGGTTTTAGATGCATTAAAGGTAACCAGCCACGACTTCCCCCCACTGAACCACGCGCTCAAGATCAGAGGAGAGGGAATCAGAGAGAGCTTTGTCATTTACAGCCTTTGATGTGTTGCTGTAGATTGTCATGTCATCAGCATAGATGTCAATGAATGATTAAAGTATGTGTTTTGGGAGATCATTGATGTAGATCAGAAAGAGAGTTGGGCCCAGGATGGACCCCTGGGGGACTCCAGCATTTATACTGTGGGCCTCTGATTTCTGTCCATCAACCACTACTCTTATGAGCCTATCAGAGAGAAATGATTTAATTATTGAGAAAACATTTCCAGTTATACCATAGCTTGACATCTTGTGAAGTAGGCCCTTATGCCAAACCTTATCGAAGGCCTTTGATCTGTCAAGAGCAATTGCCCTAGAAAGGAAGCCTTTGTCGAGAGATTCACTAATCCTATGGGATATAACAGTTAGCACATCAGCTGTAGATCTAGCAGAATGGAAACCATATTGCATATCACTAAGGATGTTATTTCTGCTGAGGTGGTTGACTACTTCGTTATTTAATATGGGTTCCAGTGACTTATTATTTAGGAGAATATTTGAAAATAATCTTCCCTCACATAATTATTCGTCGGTATTTTATTTTTTTGGGGGGGGGTGGAGGGCTTTATCTAACCTCGATAGAGAATGATTTGAGCATTCAAGCTTTACCTTTAGAAGATACCGTTATGGAACTGTTGATGATTATGATGATCATGACCATCATGATAAGCAGCAGTAAATTGGATCCGAATGCAACATCAAATATAAAGATGTCACTATTATAAGTTTATTACGATGATCATCAAATATTGCAAAGATGATTAAACTGCAGTGCTTGCTATCAATTGTTCACAAATACATTGACAATAACGACCAGACGCTATTGTATCTTCGTGAATATGGCTTTGGATTTTACTGGAGACTTTTAATATGGTCACAGACCTAAAAGTCTTGGGTATGAAATTAATCCGCCTTCAGTGACCCTGTATTGCTTAGATGATTAAACAACATTTCTTGCTGTTAATTGTCCACAAATTTATTGACAAAAACGATCACAGTTCCATTGTATCCCAGTGTCGATGCCATTAGATTTTTACCAGAGCTTTTTAATGTTGGTAATTCACTTTGGGTGATTATGCCAGGAACTGAAATTCCTGACGGTATTCTTCTAACATTATCTCCTGCTATAGCTCTATTGCTCATTTGTGCTGTTTTTTTTTACTCCTGGAGCTGCTTCTGCTATCAAATATGTTGATGATATAAACTATTGTCTTCATTTAAAATAATTTTTTTTTTTTCAGATTTAAAATTATAATTGGTCGAAATTTTTACGGCTACATTACAAAACTGGAGATTTTCAACGAATTCTTGTCATATGGTCAGTTTATCAACTTACCAGGATCACCATACATCAACTGGGCTAACTATGTTCCATCATGGGGAGCCCAGTTACAAGTTCCGAGTCGTGACCCTATCGTGGATATCTGTGATTTTGAAGTTGATAGTTATAAATGCCCATCGAAGCCAGGTGAGTATCTTCTCATTAAGCACTTTTAATCTATTTTTATCTGATGAAATATCACCGAATTTGGCCATGCTGGATTCTCAGGATGTTGTAAATACTGCGTACCCACTGATGAAGACTGGCATTGTTGAAACGTCTATGGCGACCGGTCCAATCTTTTTCATAGAAATTTTAACTGCAGCTGACCATCTAGCCGATAGGTTTACGACGTTAGGTTACAATGACTAAATTATAAGATGATTATCACAAAAATAGGAAATGCTTATTGACTGTAGTTTTGAAGCCTTTAGGTTGATGGAAAATAGTGACCAAGAAGAGAGTTCTACAACCTTGCAATTCTTTGAAAGAAGTTACTGGAATATGAAGATGTACTTTAATGATGTATTAAAATAGCAAAGTGATGAAGACCAGTAGACTATCGAGTCAAACGAGCAAGGGAACCAGAGAACAGATCAGACAGTTCTGGAAAGCACATACCATAATATTATTTATAAAAAGACTGAGACTAGCAACATCACGTCTGTAAGAGAGAGGTTGCAGTGAACAAGAAATGGTAGAGCTAATCAAATCACAGATACCTTTCGGCATTTTATCAAGAACCTTAAAAAAGGACAGATATTCATCAGCCCAAATGTTGCAATATTACTACAGACATGGTCTGATGGTGGTTTTGTATCGATAGAGCATAGTTCTGATTGTGAGAAAGAATTTAAAGCAACAGAGTGGACCGATTTCATGTAAAGTTGTTTTAATGCATATCAACCATTTTGAGTTATTTAATGCCGAATCTGATGATTTTGGAAAATATTTTTATGCTTCAAGTTCGTTATTACATCTTAAAATATTTATTTATAATGTTTAGTTTGGTTATTTTGCGTTACAGCATATTAACATTTTTTTTTGGTTTTAATATTTTTTATACTCCAAATTCTTTATAACTTTATCTGTTCATGGCATTTAGTTTGGTTATTTTGTTTTATGGCATTTCAATCGTTTTCAGGTGCAATCATTTTGGTAAAAGTTTTTATGCTTCAAGTTCTTTTTACAAATATGAAGTTAATTCGTTCCATAACCGCCAACGTATCTCGAAAAAATCGTTTCTCAAAATATTTATTCTTATTTAAATTAAAAGAAAGAGACTTAATTCGTCTTATGAGTAAAAAATTACTCAAAACAAGTTCAAGTTATGCTACAATTTTCACTCAACAATCACTAAAGAAAGGTAAATACAACAGCAATGATACTGAAATTGACATATAAATAATTGACATAAATGATAATAAAACAATGAAAATATAGAGTTGTACTCATCGTTTAGGCAAGTGTTAGCGTAAGGGATGCATACAAAGAGGGGAAAGAAAAGCAAGGATACCACACACACAGATACACATGCACACACACACATGCGCACTAACACACACACGATATGGTAACTAAAAAGGGAAAGATTATACACAAGTAAAAGACAGCTTAGCCCAACCTGATAAACTTTTCCTGCTTTGCATTTTGTATTTTTGGGCATTTTTTGTATTTTTTTTTAAATTTTAAATTTTTTTTTTTTGCGTCGCACGATTTTTGAAATAGCTCATAAATTTGTGTATCTTAGAGCGTAAATATAGATACAATGTATCATCGTATTTCAAAAATATCTTATTTTAATGAATTCGCATCCCAACCTATTACTGTATCTTTAAATGTTCATCCATGTTGCTTAGTTAGGTTGTCTTCTTTTACGGCAAATATACACTTTTGCCAAATGCTTTTATGCTTCAAGCATTTTATATTTATCCTCATAGAGTTCAGTTTGTTCGTTTTGTAGAAAGAAATTGTTGGTTATGTTTGAGGTTTTTTCAGAATATGATTTAATTTTGCAAAGAAAGAAAACAATAGCATACATGTTTGATACATTTAAGTCACAAAGTTGATATCTTCAGACAGCCTGATCTGGTACCACCAGACCAATGTTGTGAAGGTTTGATCAGAAGGCTGGATCCGATGGCTGGTCAACAGAATATTGCATCAACTAGAGAATGAAATGTTATCTTCTATTATATTAAAAATAAAAGTTGTCTGTGTGTGTGTTTGTATGCCTATTAAAACTTTCGTCATCCGTATCCGACCAGATCGAACCCGGTAGCATCTGACAGAGCAGTGCCTCAGATAAATAATATGTGAAAATTAGAAAAAATAGATTAGTTCTGTATTGGTTAACTGAACCATTTCTTGCAAGGAGGAGGGGTCACTTTTTGCGGCAGGATTTTCGCAAGCAACGCACGGGAAGCAAACTAAAACTTTGGTTTAAAACGTTATTTTAGAGGGTCATGATGTCATAAGTCGTGACAACTAGTGTGTTAGTTACTAAATCTTCCCTTCTTTTCTTATTCGCATTTCAGGATGAACCCAGCTGTCGCTGCTTATTTTTTTTAGTTGCACGAGTGCTCGCTGCTATTTTGATTGAAAGAAAAGTTGTTTGGATTCATATATTTATTTTTAGGGGCTGGATCTGAAGAATAGCTACTTCTCTTCGTATCCCTTCTGCCAACATATTTGGTGGGGAGGTGGTTCTTCTTTTTTTGTGGCGATTTCATTCTTTTCTAGGTACTGATAAAAGTGCTCAATATCCTTAGTATAGCATCTGTGTCCAAATCGAACGTTATGTTCACCCGAGCAACGTCGAGTATCAATGCTAGTCTATTATATAAAGGAAAGTCGTCTGTGTGTTTGTATGTATGTTTTTATGTCTGCTAAAAAATTCGCCAACCGCATGCGATCGGGTCGAAATCGGTACATCTAAAAGAGCAATGCCCCGAATACATAATAAGTGAAAATTAGGGGAAAAAATGATTAATTCTGTGGTGGTCAACTCGACCATTCCATGCAAGGAGGGTCCCTTTTCACATCGCCATTTTTGCAAGTCACAAATGCGTATCAAACTGAAACTATGATTGAAGACGTTATTTTTCAAGGTCATAGCGTTATAAGTCGTCGTGGTCCAATAAGCAAACGCGTTTGCAAATAACGTGTTTCCCTTCTTTCCCTTATTTGTTTCAGGTTGGAGCCTACCTACACTGGCTATTTTTTTCTGGTCGCACGAGCATTCGCTGCAACTTTGATTGAAATAAGGGTTGTTTTGATTCATTTACTTTATGTTTTTAGGGGGATTTCTATGCACGAGCTGATAGGAACGTTTCACCAACTTCTTCCTTTTTGTGGGGATTCCTCAATATCTTTAGTAAAGCAGCTGTGCCCAAACACACACTTCAAGTCCAACTGGGCAACGCCGGGTATAAATGCTAGTCTATTATACAAAGGGAAATCGTCTTTGTGTGCGTGTGTGTATGTGTGTGTGTGTGTGTGTGTGTGTGTGTGTGTGTGTGTGTGTGTGTGTGTGCGTGCGTGTGTTTGCATGTCTGGAGAATCCTACAACAGAAAGAAAAAGGATTAGCAGCGCGATCAGACTGTTATGTTATATTGGGGGTCTTCTTAAAAGAGAGTTTTATTAAAAGATGAGTCTTAGAGAGGGATGCTTAGAAGGAGTCTTATTACAGTGAGGGATGTTAAAAGACTCCGAGAGAGAGAGATTGTTCGTTTATAAGAGACTTAGAGAGATATTGTTCACGTTATAAGAGATTCTGATATATTAAGTGTTCATTCCTTAATTGTGTTGAATGGAAGAAGAAGAAAGCTCTTTGAGTGAGGACATATTGTTCAGACAGTTCGGACATGATGATGTTGAGACGTGCATGTAAAGACATATAACACAAATATATAATACAATTGGACTTTACCTTTGTATAAGAATCATAAACACAAGACGAGCTTTACAAAAAACACTTGAGGGTTTATTCTTCACACGGCCTGATTCCATCACCAAGAATTCAAAGTCTCACATTTTTCCTTGAAGTGACGTCTCGCTCCTAGACGACTGAATATCCCTGAGTTTTCTCAATGACTGACTAACTCTAACTAAAGTTTTTCTCTATTCCTAGAACTTTCTATTTTTCCGTGACGTCATACACATGTTAAACATGTGCCTACTTTCACGTGTCCTGGACATACGTGTCCAAAATTTTTCCTATTTCTCAGTAACCTATTATCCAATATGTTAAAAACATTATCTTATAAGCTGCATTCTTTCAATTTAAAATTTCATAACAAACTTGATAGTTAACATTCTTTCCTTGAAATATTTATCTATATTCTAAACAAATGTTTGCTTTACATTTTTAAATTCTCACACGTAATCTATTTCTAAACCCAGATTACGAGGTTCGAATTTGTCTATTGCTATTTCATTTTCATTTTAAACTAAATTCTCCATTTTTATACTTACATGAAAAGGGGACAGCCCTTATCATGTAACAAGACTCCACGACTACGAGTAAAAATTCAATCTTCAGTTTGACAAAACGAAAAGCAAAAATTACACTCACGAGTCCTTTTCGTGTCTTCTTTTTATTTGTTTGTTTTGTCCTTTTTCTTTTTACAACTTATGAGCGACACATTCAGTCTGAGAGGATTCTCTTGTGGTGGAAGAAAATTCGAACAATAAATACACAGTGTTTCAATACCCTTTTTTTGCATATCATGTCTGTCGGCATTCATTTTCGTTTTTCCAAAATAGCTTTTACGTGGTGTTAACTAATTAGGATACTTTTCGCTTCGAGAAAAAAAAGATAGCTAGGCTTCACTGGAAGAAGAATACACCATCCATTTTTTTTTCACATGGGGGTCACCACTTATCAAGGCCCGAAGGCCACTCAGGGATAAGGGTTATTGCGTGTACAGTAATCAATGAGATAGTATTGTAGTAATCATTAGTATTGGGGGTTTTGATAGAGTGTCTTACTTAAGGGGGCGGTTTATCAGGAGTTTGTTTATGTTGGACTTGAAGACGTCCAAGCTGTAGTCAGGTGGGAAACAGGCAAGCGGCAGAGAGTTCCACTGGCGTGCAGTTCTAAGAAAGAAGCTTTGGTCATGTAATCTACGTTTAGATTTAGGCACAGATAAATAGTGGGGAAAATTATTGACTGTAGTTTCAGCCAGACGGGTGTTTCTCGTGAACGATTGGCGAGGGAGAACGAGGTATTGGAGGTCAGGCGAGCACCTGCCATGAAAATAACGATAAAACAAAGACAGGCTCGCAACGTCTCTTCTGTGGGAGAGAGGTTGCACGGAAGAGAAAAGGGCATCCCCCACTAAACCACGAAGTCTATTTTGTACTCTGTCAAGGCAGGATAAGCTGTTTTTAGCAGCTTCTGCACAGATGTGACAACAGTACTCCATCCTAGGACGTACTTGATGTTCGCAAACTTTTCTCACCGTTCCGCAAAACCCGATAAAAACAGCTTTTTGTTAGCGTTATAACACCCCATTTTGTTTTCGTAACTGATCGCGCTATTTCCTTGAATTCATGATCGAGAGGCTGCAGAGCAGCAGATACCTGCCGAACAAGCATGGTGAGAATTTCATGATTTATAGCAACAGGTAATAGACCAACATCTATCAAATCGGTTGCAATGTACGTTATCGCGCCAAGTACTGACTTCCTTTCTAATTCTTTAACTTCACACGCATCATCAACATTGACAGTTTTTAATGTATCAACGCTTTCAATGTCGACTTCCGAAGTAACAGTATCAACGTTATCAATATCAACGTAAACTTCGGTTTCAGCATACTTTTCGCCTTTCGTTTCCGCCATGTCGGTCGTAGAAGTCCTTTCAATAATTTCAACGGCGAGTCTTTATTCTTTTTTGCTTCCTCTTCTTTTGTTTTTCGCTTTTGAAGAATGCCGCACAGCTCACCTTCATTCTTTTTATTATTGTACCTTTGAAAATTCATGTAAATATATTGAAAATATGAAAAAATACTTTTTTTTTTAGAGATTGCACAGTATTTCGTTGCATAAACACCTCCTAGTTTTGTTTCTTACTAGAACCACAAAAGGATAGATATCACCCTCCCCCCCCAAATAAGTTTTCTGAGATACCTACTCTTCATATATATCTATAATATAAAGCTGAATGTCTGTGTGTGTATCTGGTTATGAATAGGCTCCTATATGGTTGACTATTTTAAAAAAACTGATTACATATAATGATAGAAGATGTATCAAAACACATGAATGGGTATGTTTGATCTGGCAGAACGGTGGTTCATTAAAACTATGGGAATAAAAAATTTAAAAATTTAAAAAGAACGTTTAAAATTGTTTTTGATATAGATGTACATAATAATACTTTGAGAAGTATGTTTCAACTTAAATAGGGATGGCATAATTAAATTGTGGGGTCTGCGTTCGCGCCTGGCCTCCATCGAATGGAAAATGGCACAAATTTTAATAAAGACTTTTCATATCTATCTGCGTAAGTATACTTTGATAATTATGTTTCGGTTTGAAGAACTATGGTATAATAAAATTATGGCGTGTTCGTTCGCACCTGATCTCCATAGAATGGAAATATGTCACAAAGTTTAACAATGTTTTTTTTTTAATATAGATCCACAGAATATTGTGATAAGTGTTTCAGTGTGAACAGGTATGGTATAATAAATTATGGGGTTTATCTATTATTTTTATTTCATCATATTTTGCTTTGGTTTTGATACCCCCCAAATTCGAAGCTATGTCTTTACAACCCTTCCTTTTCATAACCTATCATACTTTCATAAATCAGAGTCCACTTTCTGTAGGCTGTTTTTGAACCCAGTCAACGACGGGTACTTTTGCTAGTATATATATATATATATATATATATATATATATATATATATATATATATATATATATATATATAGAGAGAGAGAGAGAGAGAGAGAGAGAGAGAGAGATAGATAGATAGATAGATAGATAGATAGATAGATATAGGTAGATAGATGGATATAGGCGGAGAGAGAAAGGGAGATACAGAAAGATCCCCGTTACTACCCCCCCCAAAAAAAAGAACCTTATGGGCAACGAGTTATTCATATTATTTTCTATTTTAAATGTTATATATTTGTTTTTGACCACTTCTCCATTTTATTGAGCATTTTATTTTCTATGTTTGCGCGATTCAGTCTCCAAAAATGTGCGCGAAAACAAATCTGAAAACGAGGCTCTTAGCTCCTTCCTTACGAAGAAGAAGGGAGAGGATGAATTTTTCGCCCTCTAGAATTCTTACGACGCGTAAAAAGTTAATATTTGAGATGGAATAAAGCGTGCTTAAAAGTACTTTAAAAAACAAAATATGATTCATGTAGGTTGCGAGTAACGTTTATAGCCAATGGTAACATTTATTTGTTGTATATTTTATTACTGTTTCGAATCTCTATGTATTATGAAACAAACCAAAAACATAATTAAAATAGCAAAAACTCTTCAAAGTATTTCCTTATTTAACAAAATATAGAAAAATACATGGAATGAACTTGACTAGATAAAATAAAGGAAATCTTGACTAAAGTCGAACGCAAGATGGCGGCCAGGAACTGATGTAAAAACGCAAATTTTAGCGAGACAAAATGATATATATATATATACATATATATATATATATGCATATACATACATATATATATATATATATATATATATATATATATATATATATATATATATATATATATATATACACGCTAAATTCCAATAATAAAGTCTTTGTTCATTTTTTCTTCACAAAAGTCGAAACATTCTGTGGACATCACGACAGTTTCACAATACACAACAAATGGGAAAGTCTGTCACTGGTCATAGTGACCATAGATACCTAAAGTTAATTGTTTGGGGTGTTGTCTGCTTAAATATGATATTTTTCGTATAGACACCTATATACGTATTTTTCATAATATTTCACTTGAATAATGATTGAACAAAAAAATTTACAAGATCTAATGTATCTTGTATTGACTTTTTTCCTATATTTTTATGTTTAATTTAAATGATTTTTCGAAATATTTGTCACCATTGCTACATTTTGTTATTTTTTAAGTTTTTTTTTATAATTTTTTGCGATGTCCAAATTAAATTTCGTCAGTTTTACTACTTACTCCTGATGATGATGATGATGATGATGATGATGATGATGATGATGATGATGATGATGATGATGATGATGATGATGATGGTTCAAATTCGAGTGTTTTATACTAGATTCACTTTTTGCAAAATAAATGATATCTATCTTTTTCTTTCTTAGACAAAATCTTACCGAAATTCATCAATTGCAACACAAATGATGTGAGTGTTGTTTGCCCGAGGTTAAACTGTCGACTAAACATACCACAACCAACCGCAGACAAAGGATCTATTACATCTAATATTGATCCAGAGGGTAAGTATGTTTTAATGTACCTATATACTAGTTACACCCGTTGCTCAAGATGCAGCAAAGCCATTTTAGTTTTTATTTGATTGAGTGTTTTTTAAACTTACGAAGACAAAGAATTATAATTGTGAGGAAGAAAACTCTCATCATATTCCTTAATTAAAAATTATTCCATATACGGATTTTGATTTATCAGTCATAATCGAAAAATGTTTCTGTATTATTCGGACTATATATATATATGTATATATATATATATATATATATATATATATATATATATATATATGTATATATATATTCATATATATGCATGCATATATATGCATGTATATATTTGCATGTATATATGTATATATATGTGTGTGTGTGTGTTAAGATGTATATATATGCATGTATATATATGCATGTATATATATGCATGTATATATATATGCATGTATATATATGTATGCATATATATATATATATGTATATGTGTGTGTGTGTGTTACAGAAGATCGCAAAATGTGTGTGTATTACATAAGATAAAATTTCTACATTTCCACGGCTTCTTACATAATACCAGACATAGCTGACTCTCGCTTCACGATCGCATACAAAGCTAGCTCTCTTTTAACGAAAGCAGTCATAAATAGCCTTCACTACACGACCCCAGACACAGCTGGCTCTCAGTATACGACGCTAGATAGAGTTGGCTCTCAATACGCAGCCCATACAGTTGTCATCATTACACTCTTGCTATAATTACACGAGCCCGAACACAGCTGGCTCTCAATATACGACTCCAGACACAGCTGGCTTAATCTACACGACCAGACAAAGCTAGCCATTCGTACATTGCCAGAGAAGCTAGTTCTTCATACACAACGACGCTAATTCTCCAAAAAAAGTAGTCCGGCTTAAATTGTAACTAAATCTTTTCCATAATTTTATGATGCAACGTCACAAAAGTCCTACTCGAATCGTAATTATTTTTTCCATAGCACGACAGCAATTTTCACAAAGTCCGACTATGAAATGTGTATTTGAAATTTTCTATAACAAGACTATTTTCAAGAACTCCGTCTCAGAAACATTTATTTAACCTTCTGCATAAAACGACGACAACTGTTAAAACATTTCATTTGAATCACAACTTAATCTCTCTGTTTCGTCACGACGACAATTTTCACAACATTTAACTTCCGAATGATTATTAAAAATTCTCCATAGCACGTCAACAATTTTAATAAAATCTGACTATCGGATTCTTTTTCAAAATTCTTCATAACAAAATTCTTCATAACATGCCCACACCAAAAAGAAAACATCCAATTCTGATCTCTGTCGTATGAACTTTACTTTTCTTCAAACCTAAAAGCTTGTAATCTAATAAGATCTAATAATAAAAAGATGACAATATACACACGATTTCTTTAATTCAGCTTATTCTCTTCGCTTCTAAACACTTAACTCTCTTCTCCTGGATTCGTTCTTAATGTGTGTATGTGTATGTATATATGTATATGTGTGTGTATTTGTGGAGAAAATGTTTATTTGGAGTTTAATGATGATAATTTTCAATTTACTAATATATTTGATGTAGAGTGTGTGTGTCAATTTTTACTTTCCAGGCTACGTCTATGACTGGGGAGTGACAAATGTCATTTTTGAAGCAAGTAACATTTCTGGAATCGCAACCACTTGCCGGAATAAACTCTTCGTAAAGTGTAAGTAAATTTCTCTCTTTTTCTCTATATATTTTGGTTTTACAAATCAATTAAAATGTATTGGATAGTATCGCTATTTGTCATAAATATACTACTACTACCACTAAAACAAGAACACATGATCTGTTATGTGTTGATCAAAAGATCCTAAAGGAGGTAAAAAGGAAGAGGAAAAATTTAGCCATGGCATGGATCGACTACAAAAAAGCGTACAACAGGATCCGCCAAGCATGGATAATAGAATGCCTAAAAATGTATAAAATACCAAGCGGGATCACCAGTGTAATAGAAAATGCAATGAAAACATGGAGACAGGGACTGACAGCAGATGGACAAGTCATAACAGAAATAAACATACAAACAGGCATCTTCCAAGGAGATTCATTATCACCATTACTGTTCATCATAGCCATGATGCCCTTGAATAGTATTCTGAGAAAGTGCCAAACCGGATACAAGTTCCCCAATACAGTGGAAAAAATGAACCACCTGATGTACATGGACGATCTGAAACTTTTTGCAAAGACCGAAAAGGAGCTAGAGACACTAATTAAGACTACCATGAGCTAGAGACACTAATTAACACTGGAATTTGAAATGGAAAAGTGCGCACTACTAGTTAT